>NC_092039.1:98396858-98996858 GCF_003086295.3 Arachis hypogaea
TGCTAGTTGTAGCCCTATCATACATGTCTTTAATTGTGCGAATATATGCGATCCTTACTCTCTTCCTTTCCAAAACCTTCCATAAGACCTCTCTTGGCATCCTATTGTATGTTTTCTCCAAATCAATAAACACCATATGTAGATTTTTTTTATTACTATGATACCTCTCCATCTTTCTTCTTAATAGGTATGTAGCTTCGATGGTGGATCTGCCTGGCATAAACCCAAATTAGTTTTCTGTTACTTATGTCCTTGTCTCACCTCTATCCTATCACCCTTTCCCATAATTTCATGGTATGACTCATGAGCTTGATCCCTCTATAATTTTCATAACTCTATATATCGCTTTTATTCTAGTAGATAGGTACCAAGGTACTTTTTCTCCACTCATTTGCTATCTTCTTTGACCTTAAAATCTCATTAAAAAGTTTGGCTAACCAACTGATGCCTTTCTCTCCAAGGTCCTTCGAAACTTTAATCGGAATATTATCGAGTCCTACTGTCCTGCCATTTTTCATCCGCTTTAGAGCCTCTTTTACCTCGAAGTCTCGAATCCTTTGATAGTAGTTAAGTTTTGATCTTCTTCCCTCGTGCATAACTGACCAAGGCTTGGAAGAGTCTTGTGTCCTTCATTAAATAACTCGTAGAAGTAGCTCTTCCACCTTTCATTGATCTTCTCATCTTGAGCCAAAATCTCTCCGTCTTTATCATTTATGCATTTAACCTGATCCAAGTCTCTTGTTCTTCTTTTACGGCTCTTTGCGATTTTATATACACCTTTTTCTCCTTCCTTTGTGCCTAAAGACTGGTAGAGACCCTCATATACTCTTGTTCTTGCTTCACTTACAGCTACTTTTGTCTCTTTCTTGGACCTATCCCTCTAGATTCACCAAAACTTTCTTTTGATATTCTTCTAATAACTTATGCAATCTCCTTCTACATTTCCTCTGCGCTTCCATCCCCTTCCCACTTTGCATATTCTCCTACTAGTCTTAGAAATCTTCTTTGTTCTTCACTTTTCATCCTCTATAACTTCATCCTTGAGTTCTTTGTATGATGTATTTTCTTCAACTTTTGCTCAACTTGAAAATCTATGACAAGCATCCTATGTTGTGTTGTTAAAATTTCTTCCGAAATAATTTTACAATTAATGCAAAATTTCTGGTTGACTCTCCTCAATAAGAAAAAGTCAATTTGAGAGCTTGTCATGACACTCCTATAAGTTATAAGATGTTCGTCTCTCTTTCTAAAACATGTATTTGTGATGAGAAGGTCAAAGGTTGATGAGAAGTCCAAAATAGTTTTACCCTCGGTATTGACCACCCCTAAACCATGGCCTCCGCGAATACTTCCATACCCAGTCACTTACTTCTCTTTAAACGTGGTCATTTAAATCTCCTGTTAAGAAAATCTTATCTCCTGAAGGTATGTCTTGGAATAAACTCTCTAGATCCTCTCAAATCCTTATCTAGTATTGCTCGTCCAAACCCACTTGCAGTGCATAGGCGCTATTCACATGAAAAGTACCTCATTTCACCATAAGTTTGATAGATTTGATCCGATCACCCACCCTCTTGACATCCACTACATCCTTCTTCCACTTCTTATCCACGATAATACCTACTACATTCCTTTTCTTCACATTTTCTGTATACCAAAGTTTGAACTCTGAGGTATCCAACTCTCTAGCCTTCATGCCAACCCATTTTGTTAATTGTAGGCACATGATATTAATCTTCCTCCTTGTCATGGTATCCACCACCTCCATAGATTTTTCTGTTAGAGTGCCTATGTTCCATGTCCCAAATCTCAACTTTCTATCACTCCAACCTTTACCTTTACCTCTTTCTTTGTGAACTAGCTTATTTACGCTCGTTTATTCACAAAAATGTGGTAACCCTTGCTCATTTAACACTACATTCGGACACCGATGCAGCGGCTCTTGCTCATTTGACACTATACTCAAGCCATACAGTACATTGCTCCTAGGCAACGACCTAGCTTTAGCGTAATAACATCTTTGATCCATGTCATGAAGATTCAACTAAGTTTTTATGTTGGTTGTCAAAGTCCTAACACAACCCTCCTCCTTTATCCGGGTTTGGGACCGACTATGTACTGCAGGTGTAACATAGGCAAAGTTATTTTAATATTTGCTAAATAATTATTTAATTATTATTTTTGATCAAATAAATAATTATATTAATTCGAAAGAATATTATTAAGTGATAATTGAAAATATTAAATAAGAATTAAGAATAATTAGTTATTATGTTTCTTAATTTGAATTTTAAATTTGGATAAGATCCTATTTGGTTAAATTTCAAATTGACTTGTGATATAATTTATAAGAATTTAATTTAAAATAAAATAAGATTTAGTTTTAAAATAAGAGAAGATTTAAATTTAAAATGAGATTCAAATTTAAAATCCGTAACAAATCTCATATTATATATATATATATATATATATATATATATAGTCAATCATAAAAAAAATAAAATTTTTATTCCTTTATTTCTACATACACAAATACATGAAAGTCTAATTCTTAAAAAAGAATTTATGGTATATAAAGAATTAAAAAAAGTTCTCAATTTAGACTAAAAGTCTATTGGTCAATGTGTTAAAAGCAAATATTAATATGATAAAATACACTCAGGTATTTGTATTTGATCCGTATTATTTGAATAAAATTTTTAGATACAAAATGAATCAACAAGATTATTTTATTATTTTTGTTATGTGTTATAAATATATGATAATCCTTTAAAATACACACAAATTTTTTTTAACATTTATTTGATAATTTTGACTCATATTCCTACTATGTAACAATCATAAATTTTAAAATGATTTATTTAATGGTTAAAAATAGTTTAAAAATTGATTAAAAAAAATGAAAACTGATACGTGGTTCAAATTGTGAATTTTTTATTATTCATAAACTACCTTACGCAAATTTATATAAATAAAATAAATGTTACCAAAATTAACAAAAAAATATTAAATTAATAGTCACAACATTACAAATATTTGATAGACAAAATACAAAAAAAAATAAAAAATAAAAAACAGAGCATAAGATTACAAAGTGACAGAAACAGAATAAGATAGAGATAAAATAAAAATAAAAATAAAGTAGAGTAAAACTATTGGTGGACAGATAAATTAACACTATCTTTTTGTAAGCGAGCATGTGGACAGGCTATGATTATATTGAGTAGAAATCGGGCCGTTAACATTACATTACTTTAATATCTTTTTGTAAGCGAGCATGTGAAAATATCTAAATTTTCAAGACTCCAACAATTATTTGACATGATAAAATTCACTTAGAAAAATATAACAAGAACCAACTCTTTTCTAAAATTAAAATATAATCATAATTAATACTAATATTGTCTAATAATACCAAATATTTAAATAAATACAAATAATACAATATTATACATTAGTCTAAAGTCTTATGCATTTTAAACATAAAATATTAATTTATAGTCTTATAATGACTAATAACACAAAATATTAAAGTTTACAATACTTAAATTCTACATAAGAATAGTTATCATCCATCACTAATAACACAAAATATTAATTGTGTATGATGATCGGGCCACCGAGTCGGGTTCGAGAACTATGGTCCGGACCCGACCCGAAATAATGATCAGGTCTATTTTTAAGATCCTTACCTGATCTTAAATCCAGTGAATTTACACCAAATTAGCCTCTAAAATATTTAGAGTTGAGCTGGATCTTCAAACCGGACCATACACAACCCTAACCGAAACTAAAACTAGTTAACTTCATAGTTTAATAAAAGAAAAGCAGTCAAAAAACAAAAAAAAAAAATCATAAGGAAATATATAAAATAACCAATATAAATTTTGATTCATATTTCTATTATGTAACAATAAAAAAATTTAGAATTAAATTATATATTAATTAAAGAAATGAAAAGTAATATGTAGTATGAAATTGCTAATAAAGTATAATTCAAATGATATAATTTTTCTATACTCATCTAAAAGATCGTAAATTCGAGTCTTTCTATTTTTAGTAAAAAAATAAAATAAAATAAGAAAAACATGTAGTATGAGACTGAAATTTTTTATTATTCATTGATTAACTTGTGCAAAGTAAACGAAGAAGCAAGAGCAAAGCCGCTAATTGACAGAAAGATCAAGAGATAAAAAAAATAATGATATATATGACGGGAACCTGAGTATTTGACTCATATTCCTATTATAGTTATAAATACTTTATAAATTCATTTTAGAAATAAAAACAAACATGCGGTATCAAATCGTGAAATTTGTGATTATTCATAAATTAATTTACCCAAATTTGTATAAATAAATCAAATGTTGTTCAAACAAGCAAAATATGTTAAAATTGTAAGTGACAATATTACAATACAAACACATGATAGGTAAACAAAAACCCGAACTACATAAAAAACAAAAGTTAAAAATAGCATGAATAGATTACGAAATTGCAGAGACAGAACAAGACGAGAACAAAGCGAAGGTAGAAATAAAGGTGGTAAATAGGTCTAAATTTATTGGGTTAGTTCGCGTAATTTGTCAAAAAAGACGGATCTAACTGAAAAATTAAAACTGTTATACATCAAAAGGCCGTCTAACCCTCACTGTTTAAACCATGAATTTTGGTGGGGATAGGGTGAAAATTTTTGCTGGGCCTAAAATTTTTTTGAAAATGTTATAATTTAATATTTTAAATTATATTTTACATTTGATTGATTATGTTTTAAACTTGTAGATGTTTAATTATATATTTTGGATAACATCTATTTTATTTTGGATAATGTCGATTTTATTATTTTGTTTCAAAAACCTTAGTTTATGATTATGTTTATTATATATCTATAATTATAAAAATTTTAATGTTTGTTAATTTAGAAATTATAATTTTTTATTTCTTTAGAAATTATAAATTTATTAAAATGATTATGAAATTATATATATTATTTAATACTTAATAATAAAAAAATAAAAAAAGAGATTTGGCGAGCCGACTATTAAGCAGGGCAGGATGAGATTTTAGGATCGCTTCATTAGACAGTAGACAAGACGGGATGAGATTTCAGAACCACTTTATTAGGCGGAGTGGAGCGGGTTAGTCCGCCAAAAAATAAGTTTTTGGTGAGGCGGACTTTTTCGCTTACCACCCCTAGATAAAAATAATACAAAACATAATCGATAGAATAACAAGCTGAATTAAATACATTGATTTTTCAACAAAAATAAAGAAAAATTTTTAAGAGGAGATAAATATCATAACGAGATATAGAAAAACAATATATATATATATATATATATATATATATATATATATATATATATATATATATATTTTCAAATCTACTAATGTTTGTATGAGTATTTTTTATGCGTATTTTTATTATGTAATAATCATAAATTTTAAGATTCTCTATTCAAAAGTCATAAAAGTTTATAAATTGATTAAGAAAACAAAAACTAAACATGATATAGATTGTAAAATTTGCTATCATTTGTAAAATTAATTTGCGAATACATTAAAATTGTCAGTAATAATATCACAAATACATGGTAGGTAAACAAAACCAGAATAATATAAAAAAACAAAAACAAAGGATGGCATGAATAGATTGTAAAGTGGTGGAGGGGGAGCAAGAAAGGATAAAGTGAAGGCAGAAGCAAAGCGGAGTAGAGCCATTGGTGGAAAGGGCAAACCAAAATTAAATGTAGTGATTTTTCAATGAATAAAAAAAATCTTCAAGAGAGAATTAAAACAAAAGGGATATATATGTGTATGTATGATAATATTGACTCATACTTCTATTATTTAACAATCATAAATTCAAGGGAGGTATTATGAAAAACTTTAGAAAACAAAAAAGTAATTATCGTATATATTTATACAACTAAAGATATATGTGATTGAGCTATAATTATTGTAAAGACTAAAGATGTAAATTCCATAAAATTAGTGAATAATTAATCAATAAATTAAATTTTAATAAAAAAATTAGAAATATGAATTTTTATAGTTTAATGAGGTAGAACTAATTAAAATAAGAATGTTGATACTAATTTTAAAAAATTTGGCCTAAAATTGAACTGAACGGCCAAACCGATCCAAACTGGACCCGTGAGCTCAACCAACCCATCGAATTTAATGAGTTTCAGCACATTCTACTCTCCTTGCCTGCAAACACGCTGAAACACTTCAGCAAAGGGGAAGAACACATCAAGTTCATCAAACCCTTGGCTTTGAATTCAAAGTTCCATAACTTTTTACTCCGAGCTCCGATCGTCGCACCGTTTGCGACCATGCATCTGCAGTGACGAACTCTACAAAACTCAGTACATTATAAGGTGAGAAAATTACATACCCGGTTTCTATTTTTTCTTCTCTAATTTGAAAATTTTATGGTTTTGGGTGTTAAGATTTGTGGTTAATTTGATGTTTTAGGACCAAATTGACTCGAGGAATTAGTAGGTCTTGGCTTAATTGAGGTACATATAAGGAAAGGATCCACAACCCTAGTAAATCCCTTAGTCAATTGTAATTTTGGTATTAAGTGTGTATGTATGGGTGCAATGATATGATATAGGTGTGTATATATGTGAATTGGAGCTTAATTATGAATGTTGGATGCTTGGTAAAATCTTAGAGGCTGAATTTTGGTGGTGAAACTTGTGAGCTTGCCTTGTGGGGTTGTTCTTGGGATATACGAGAAAATCAGCCAAGGTATGGTTTTAGTTTCTCGTATTTAATATATAATGTTTTATGAAAACTTTGGTTAGATGACCATAGGATAGATTGGAATGCATGATTATGTTAAATAATTATTAGCCTTGATGATAATTGTTGAAATAGGTTGAGTATGGGTTTGGTGGTTAATGCTTGTGATGAAAATGATGATTTAATGATGATTGACAAGGTAATATGAAGGACTATGAGTATGTGGTGATATATTGATGATCTTGTTGGTATAATTGAGGAATTCATGTATGAGATTATTTTAAATTGAGGTACGATTGGTTGTGGTAGGATGTGGGAATTTTGGTGTTGTAAATGGTATGTTGTGGTGTTGTTTGTATGCATAGAATGTTGGTATTGAGTTTGATTTGGTGAAAATAGAGGTTTAAGAACTTTTGTGGAAATATAATTTTTGGCCGAAATTCGTCAAGCCATAACTTGGCTTCCAAACTCTCAATTTCTTTCCAACTTGTTTCATATAAAAATTGGGTCTGTGAGGTTTATGTCGTTTGAAGAACGGATGAAAAATATTTTAAAACGAAAAAATTATGCGCGTCGGAAGTTTGGAGTGCAAAAATAAAATTCTGCAACATTCAACATTTTTGCCACTACTCTGCAGAACGTGGGTACGCGGCTACCTGGACGTGACGCGACCAACCCTTTTGGATTTGGTATCTCGCGTACGTGAGCAAGGTAAAACGAGCCCCCGCGTACGCGAGCAAGGTGCATGCGTACGCAGCGCCCCTGTTTCCAGCAAAGTGAATTTTGTGTTTTTAAAACCTAAATTTGAACCTCTAAACCTCTATTTTTACTCTTTTAGCTTCTAGATCTTAGTAGTATGGCTAGTAATGAGATGAAGCTAGGAAAATATGGTAACTTGGAGGTGAAGTAATATTAGAAAGTGATGAATTATGTATGAAAAGTGTGAAGATATGAAGTTTATGTGATGCCATGGCTATAATGAATGATTATGCAACGATTATGAATGCTTACGTGGCTTATGCACTAAATTTTATCTGAGATACGCGTTTTTCTAGGTAAAGAGCAGTGGCTTGCCACCACGTGCTCCAGGTTGATACTTGATACTCTATTGACCCTACGTCGTAAGGGTGACCAGGCACATATAAATTCTCGGGAAGGATACCCCCAATGAGCAAATTTTATATATGAAAAAAAGCTATGCATACACTCTTGCAGATGCACGACAGGGGATAGTCCAGGGTTTAGTAGCCGGACTTGTTGGGTTGGCTTGATAACCAACAGATGAGACTCATCAGCCATAGGTCAGGCATGCATCATATGCATATGTTTGAATTGCTTGTTTATGCTCTAATTGGGAATGCCTATGTGACTTTTACATGTTTAATTGTATATGTGCTATCTACATTACTTGTATCATAATTGTGTTTGTTTTTGTCTTCTTGCTTGTCTGTGTGATTCCACCAATGTTGGAGGTTTTGGAGGGAAATGGATGATGAAGAGTTAGGTTTAAGGTTTGGTTAAGTTAGAAACCCTTAGAGAACAACATTGATTTATGGTTTCTGTTTTAGTTCCTTAAGTTTTATAATCTGAGTGTCGGAGTTCTAGGATTGCCTCTGACTTTTCCGGGTCCTTATATCTTATGTATGCGACACCATTATCATGCTGAGAACCCCAGGTTCTCATTCCATATGGATATTTGTATTTTTCAGATGCAGGTCGAGAGGCACCTCACTAGGCGTCTGGAGTTTTTACAGTTAAGTGGATCTTTTGGGACATTATATTGTGTACTGTTTATATATATATATATATATATATATATATATATATATATATATATATATATATATATATATATGACCATATATATTGAATTCTCCTAATAACTTGTTTTACTTTTGTACCTCATAGAGATGTGTGGAGAACTAGGTTTCTTTTGTGTATTTTGGGTTATGGGTTTATATATATGTATGTAAATATCCTCCGGCCAGTCTTAGTTTCGCAGGCTAAGTTAGGAGCTTGTTATTTTGTACCATTGACCTTATATATATATATATATATATATATATATATATATATATATATATATATATATATATATATATATATATATATATATATATATATATGTATGTATGCTTATGTACCTTAGCTTTCTTCGTACGTGAGTTAACCTTATTTCCTGAGTGTTGCGCTTTTAATTTTGCGATTTTTCTTTATCTATCCTTCAAGGCTCCTCGTATATTACATATTTTCAATTACTACTTTATTAATAGAGGTCATAATACTACACCACCTCTATTTTATGACTTAAGCATAAAGCTCTGTGTGGTAGGGTGTTACATTATGGTATCATAGCAGTCATTCCTGTAGAGCCTGAAGGATAGACTGACTATGCTTCTGTGCGTTCTTTATGGGTGTGTCTGTGTGCTATTTGGATATCTAACTAATATATGTAGCATAAACTTTCATGAGCATGCATTTGGGACTTGAAGCACTAGACTTGCGATATTGAGACTGGTCAACTTGATATCGCCTGTTTGGTGTGTATTGGAACCAGATGGCACCTCGTGGACGTGGTTGTACGCAAGGTAGAGGTAGACTAGGCAATGCAAGTCCTGAACTGGCAGGGAAATAACCCTGTACACTTTATGGCTACCCTGGAAAACATGGCTACGGCTATGCAGGTGACAGCCGAGGCGTTGGGGAATCAAATGAATAATAGGAATAATGGGAACAATGGTGAGGAGGGTCCCATGACGCTTGCCTCTTTTCTAAAAGTGCAATTTCTGACCTTTGGGGGACCACAAATCCTACTGAAGTAGATAACTGGCTTCAGGCGATGGAGCGGGCTCTGTAGGCTCAGCAAGTTCCCGAGGAAACAGTGGGTTCAGTTCGGGACTTACCAGTTGCAGGGTGAATCCCAGTACTCGTGGCAGGGAACGCGACGTATCCTGCAACCAGATGGTGCTGTGATACCTTGAGAGGTATTACGAATGGAGTTTTATAGAAAGTACTCTCCTATCTCGGTTAGAAATGCAAAGGAGCTTGAGTCACTGTAGTTAAAACAGGGCCAGATGACTGTTGCAGAGTACACTTATAAGTTTGAAGAACTGTGCTGGTTTTTCCGAATTTGTCAAGGTGCTCCAGAGGATTTTGCTGAATGAAAATGCATAAAGTATAAGGGAGGACTTCGGAGTGATATTCTGAGCTCCGTTGGGCCGATGGAGATCAAGGTATTTTCTAAGCTTGTAAATAAGAGTAGGTTGGCTGAGGAGTGTGTGAGGAAGGCGGCATTGGAGAAGGGAAGTCAGAAGATGCCTTTTTAGAGGACTTAAAGAAGGAATTTTGCACCAAGGGCCAAAAACTTTAAGGGTGGAGGTTTTGTTCCACGGCACAATCAGGATCAAAACAACTTCAAAAGACCGAATAACAATGCTAATAAAGGGAGAAGCTATATTAAGCAATGACAGGATGAGCTAAGTTGTCAGAGGTGCGGAAGGTATCATCTTAGAGTCCCGTGCAGGCTAGGATCGGGAGTATGTTACTTTTGTGTTCAACCTGGGCACCTGGTCTTGGATTGTCCACAGAAGAAGAAGTGTGAGACCAGTAGAGTACAACAACCGGGAAGAGTGTTCACACATCTGTAGCAGGTGTCAAGGGATCCGAGACATTGATTAGAGGTAACTGTGAAGTAGCTGGTAAACTTTTAAATGCTTTGTTTAATTCTAGAACGAAGCATTCATTTATAGCATTTGACAAGGCTAGTGAACTAGGGTTGAAGATTATGGTCTTGGGTTATGATCTAAAGGTGCATAATGCTACTTCTGAAGCCGTTGTGACTAGGTTAGGATGTCCACAAGTGTCATTCCGAGTTAAACAGCGTGATTTCATTCATGATTTGATTTGTTTGCCGATGATTGGTCTTGATATCATCTTGGAATTAGATTGGTTGTCCAAGAACTGCATTTTTCTAAACTATTCTGAAAGGACATTGCATTTTATGTCAGAAGGATCAGAAGGGCCGGTTGTGGTGAAGGATTATTATTTTAACTCTGTAGTTGTGAACTGTAGTGGGTGTGAATGCAAAGGTATTATTCTGTTGGCAGCAAATGTGTCAGATGAGGAACAAAGCTTAGAGCAAATTCTGGTTGTATGTAAATTTTCTAAAGTATTTTCGGACGATATTCCTAAATTCCCTCCTGCTCGAGAGATCAAGTTTGCAATTGAGTTGGTGCCTGGAGCCGGGCCAATCTCAATTGCTCCTTATCAAATGTCGTCGTTGGAATTAACTGAACTCAAATCTCAGTTAGAAGAACTAATGAGTAAAAGTTTCATCCGGCCGAGTGTTTCTCCAAGGGGAGCACCAGTGCTACTGGTAAAGAACGTGTCTATGTGTTGACTATCGGCAGCTGAACAAAGTCACTGTGAAGAATAAGTATCTGTTACAAAGAATCGATGATCTGATGGATCAGTTGCAAGGTGCTTAGGTTTTCTCTAAAATTGACTTGCGATCCAGTTATCACCAAATAAGGGTGATGAATGAAGACATCCCTAAGTTCAGAACTCGTTATAGTCATTACAAGTACACTGTCATGTCTTTTGGGTTGACGAATGCTCCTGCAGTGTTCATAGACTACATGAGTCAAATTTTCTGTCCGTTTCTAGATAAGTTTGTAGTTGTCTTCATTGATGACATATTGATTTATTCTAAGAACAATGAAGAGCATGTATATCACTTGCGGACTGTGCTACAAATCTTGAAGAAAAGAAAATTGTATGCCAAGTTATCTAAATGTGAATTCTGGAAGAGTGAGGTAAAGTTTCTTGGTCATGTGGTAAGTCAACAAGGGATTGTGGTAGATCCTGCTAAAGTTGAGGCAGTAATAGATTGGGGGCGACCAGCTTCTGTGATGGAGATTAGAAGTTTTCTTGGCTTGGCGGGTTATTACCGAAGGTTCATCAAAGGATTTTTGTAACTCGCTTTGCCTTTGACCAAGCTGACCAGGAAGTACGCGCCATTTGTCTAGACTTCTGAGTGCGAGAAAAGTTTTCAAGCATTGAAGCAGAAGTTGAACACTGCACCTGTATTGGTGTTGCCTGAGCCGAATGAATCATTTGAGGTATACTATGACACATCATTGAAGGGTTTGGGGTGTGTGCTGATGCAGCACCGTAATGTTAGCAGCCAGACTTATCGGGTTGGCTTGATAACCGACAGATGAGACTCATCAGCCATAGGTCAGGCATACATCATATGCATATGTTTGAATTTCTTGTTTATGCTCTAATTGGGAATGCATATGTGACTTTTACATGTTTAATTGTATACGTGCTATCTACATTACTTGTATCATAATTGTGTTTATTTTTGTCTGCTTGCTTGACTGTGTGATTCCACTGGTGTTGGAGGTTTTGGAGGAAAGTGGATGATGAAGAGTTAGGTTTAAGGTTTGGTTAAGTTAGAAACCCCATCCGGATTTATGGTTTCTGGTTTAGTTCCTTAAGTTTTATAATCTGAGTATCGAAGTTCTAGAATTGCCTCTGGCTTTCACGGGACCTTATATCTTATGTATGCGGTACTATTACCATGCTAAGAACTCCCGGTTCTCATTCCATACAGATATTTGTGTTTTTCAGATGCAGGTTGAGAGGCACCTCGCGAGGCGTCTGGAGTTTCTACAGCGAAGTGGATCTTTTGGGACATTATATTATGTACTGTTTATACATATATATGACCATATGTATAGAACTCTCCTAATGACTTGTTTTAATTTTGTACCTTATAGAGGTGTGTGGAGAACTAGGTTTCTTTTGTGTATTTTTGGGTTATGGATTTTATATATATGTATCTAAATATCCTCCGGCCAGCCTTAACTTCGAAGGCTGAGTTTGGAGCTTGTTATTTTGTACCCTTGAGCTTCTATTCTCACTATATATATATATATATATATATATATATATATATATATATATATATATATATATATATATATATATATATATATGCTTACCTTAACTTTCTTCGTATGCGAGTTAACCTTATTTTCTGAGCGTTGCGCTTTTAATGTTGCGCTTTTAATGTTGCGACTTAAGCGTAAAACTCTGTGTGGTAGGATGTTACATAAGGTGGTGTGATAGAGGAATTTCTTAATGGTATAGGATTACACCAAGGATCATTCTTAAGTCCATACTTTTCACATTAGTCTTGGAAGTACTCACAGAGCATATCCAAGAGACTATGTCATGGTGCATGCTTTTTGCCGATGATATCGTCTTTCTGGGAGAGTCAAGGAAAGACCTAAATAAGAGGTTGGATTTATAAAGAGAAGTTTTAAAAGTGTATAGTTTGCGGATAAGCCGTAGCAAGATGGAATATAAGTTCGGCCGCCGAAGAAAAATTCTAATACAGAGGTGAAGATTAGAGACAATATTTTACGAAAAGTTAAAAGTTTTAAGTATCTTGGGTGCATCATACAAGATAATGGAGAGATTGAACAAGATGTAAATCATAGGATCCAAGCGGGTTAGTCAAAATAGCGTAGTGCGTCTGATTTTATATGTGACAAAAAATGTCTTTAAAACTTAGAGGTAAATTCTATTATACTGCTATCAGACCGACTATGCTTTATGATACAGAGTGTTGGCCGGCCAAAAGGGAGCACAATCATAAGTTAAGTGTGACAGAGATGAAAATGTTGAGATGGATGAGTGGTCATACGTAATTGGATAGAATAAGAAACTAAAATATAAGAGAGAGAGAGAGAGAGAGAGAGAGAGAGAGAGAGAGAGAGAGAGAGTTGGAATGTGGAAAAGATGATAGAATCGAGTCTCAAGTGGTTTGGACATGTGAGAAGAATACCAACAGAGCACACAGTTAGCAAGGTGGATGAGATGGAAGATGAAGACCTAGGAAGACCATCCATAAGGTGGTCGAACAAGATCTACATGTAAATGTCTCTCTGTAGACAAAATACATGATAGAGCTCAACTGCATCTTTTGATCTATGTAGTCGACTCCACCTAATTGGACAAGGTTTCATTGTCGTTATCGTCAACTTTTTAGTTATAAACTAGTGTATGAACTCGTGCTCACCACGAAAAAATTTATAAAAGTAAAAAAAAATTATATGCTTCGATATATAAAATAAAAGTACAAAATAATTATTATTTTAAGAAATTTATAAAATTATTATCAAAATTAAAGTTTAACCTAAAAAAAGTGAGTAATAATTATTTTATATTTTTAAGGTAAAATAATTATACACTGATACATAATTTAAAATAAAATTAAAATATTTACATTAGAATACTATTTTTTTAAAGACTTCTCTATAAACAATATTGATGGTTGAATTTGCAGACATTCCTACGTGATTCATAAGTAAAACTTTTAAACATCTCTTACTCTTAACTCTTGAAAGTGCCACATATAGTTGGCCATGTGTAAAAATTGGTTTGGACAAGTACAATCCAACATGAGATAAAGTTTGTCCCTAAGACTTATTAATTGTGGGTACCATATTCATTTTTGGAATCAAAGCAATATGACCAACATTGTTACTCGTTAAGATTTCACATTCTATGACGTGATTTTCAAACTTCCTAACTTGTAGCCTTGTACCATTACAAAGACCACTGGATTGGTCAATATTCCTCAGTAACATCACCAGAACACCAACCTTGAGTATTAATTTATGTGGAGGCAAACCAGAGCAATTTATGCTATTTAGTAATTCAGGACCATAGAGATCAGTTGACTCTCCATATTCCCTTCATCCATACAAATGGAATCCGAACTAAGATACAATTTTCCCCCTCCAAGAATGATAGCCATCAGATGGTTGTTGACCTCTTCAACGATGTCTAGTGTGGGAGCCAGTATGGTTCTTGCTTTGAAAAAATCCTTTGAGGACATGTTTTCCAAAATATTTGGATAAGAAAAATGAACCAACTCATCAAATGCCTGGTCCGAAGAAGGAATAACAATATCTCCAAGAAGACATATCTCAGATTTACCATCCATATTGTCACCTATTAGACCATCACCAACTTTCAATAATCACTCACCAAATTGCTCTGTCTCATCTTGATCTGAAGCAGTCATCCCTACAGAGAGTCTCATATTTTTTGTTAGTTTGAGCACCTGACAAAACTTCCAAAGGTAAGACGAATTCACGGTTGAATGTACGATATCTTGTCTCGATCCTCGTGGAATGACAGGAAGAACTTGTCTAAAGTCTGTACCTAGTACAACCACTTTTCCTTCAAAGGGTAAATCTTTGCTATATGTTGGAGAACACCTCATGATATCACCCAAGCATTTATCACGCGCTTCATAGCAGTACCTACTAATCATTGGAGCCTCATCCCAAATTATAAGTTTGGCTTTCAACAGCAACATTACTTGAGGGGAACCAGGTTTGATGTTACATATAGAATCCTCAGTTATATTCAGCGGTATTTTGAACCTTGAGTATGCCGTTCTTCCATTAGGAAGAAGTAAATATGCAATACCACTCGAAGCAACGTTTAACACTATATCACCCATTGAGTGAATCTCAGCAGACATAAGGTTCCAGAAAAATATTTTTTCAGTATCCCCATGACCATACACAAAGAAAAAACCCCCTTCATCACAATACACAGCTGTAACAATTTTAGCGAATGCATATCTCTGCTCAGCTGTTGCGATGGCTAACATATCTGAGGCATTTTTCTTTAAATCATCCCTGTTAAAGTTTAGCTCTTTCCTAATAACCCTTTTGGTTAACAAAAAACTATCAACTTCAATTGCTAAATGCATAGGAGGATAGTCTTTTAAGGTTTGACCATAGGAATGTAAGATCTTGTCTATATCCATTAAGCACAACTGCTTAATCTCATCATCTGACATTGTTAACTCTGCATATTATACGATACTGTAAAATTCAATCAAACTAAAAATAATCAATAAAGAAGAACTTTTATCATTGTAATTAATAAAAACTCACCCCTCATGTTCATCACGGCTCTCTGTCGATACAAAATATCATCTGAGAGTTCATGCCAACATCTATCCCAGACATGTTCTAGTCTTGAGATATTGTTGGATGTTAATAGAATGACAAATAACCTCCTAACATATGATCCTGAGGCCTATGAACTTGCTTCCTTAATTGCATCAATGAATTCTTTGTCATCTTGTAAGAGTCCAAGGGCGAAGCATGCATCTCTATACATAGCATAAATTGTTCCTCCTACTGTTCTTATATCTCGAAAACTCATACATCCTCTTTGAGTATTCAAGAGAAGTCGTTGGTAATATTCTTCAGTATTTGCTGCAAAAAACTTGGTTAAAATCCAACTTTTAAGTTGTTAAATGGATTAAGCTACGCTATTTTAATTATTATGTAGCTACACATCCGCATAAGAATAATTTTCCTAAAAAAATATAGAAAAATAAAAAATTATATAATCTACAGATTATAACTGTTGAAAGTTATTTGAACATTTATTTTCTAGTATAGATAAATCGAATAAAATGGACGTGGGGTACAGGCTATTAAGATTTTAAATTTAAATCATTAAATAAGTAAGATCAAAATTGAATATAAACTCGTCATTACCTGCAGGTACATGAGTCAACCTTCCAATTGCGAAGCCTTTCTTTCGAGAAAACCACTTTGAAGAATTGTCCTTCCAAACAAACTTGGTTGGAAACTCAGCATAAGTCAGACTTCAAGTATAGGAATATGACATGTTCTCCGCCATCCATCCCAAAAACATGGACTTATGAGATATTGCTCTTTCGACGATATCATTCACATTAGAAGTTTCACCATAAACCACAGGTTGCTCATCCTCCAAATGGAGTGGAAGTATAATCACAAATGGTTTTTTCTCTTGGATTTTGTATCCAAATAGACACCAGACTGCCTCACATGCCAAAATATACCTACAATCGTAGTAATTCCTAATTTCGTCAACAACTTGTGTGGCTTCTGACGGATCACCAACATTGTATAGAGTAGCTGTTACGTGGTCATTACCCTTGTGTACATACTTAAACAGATACTTAATAGAACTTGTTTGGCATGTGTATTCCACATTTATGTGGCACCCAAACTTGAGCAACAATTTTAGATTATACGGAACAATAAACTTATTGTCTAGTACACATTCCCTTTTCTTTATTGTTTGACCGTTATCAGTACGCCTATATTTGGGAAATCTGGCCTCATCAATGAGTGTTCGCTGTCTAAACTCTTTAGGATAGAACTTTGAACAGGATCCATTCTTCATGCAAGGTGAATTTTTGTTGTACGGACCACATGGACCATGTACCATATAATTTTGAACAGCTCCATGTAGATTTGGCCTTTTATTTTCATCAGAAATCTTAGATGTTATATGTTTGTCTATGTCATCCGGTGTTTATGGCTTGAACTCGTTACTCATGAATAAAATGATATGTGCATGCGGAAGCCCTCTCTTTTGAAACTCTACAGTGCAAACGTCTGAAAATTGAAAAAGACAAATGAGCAAAGCATTACAACATAAGATTTTAAAAAAGCGTTGCATAAACGTAGACTTACATCCCAAAATTTTGCCAAAGATTTTTCCCTCTTTTAGGTCATCAATCAAACCATCAAGTTTGATCTTGAAAACTCGACACAATATATCAGGACGGTTTTCTGCCTTCAATCCAATGGAACTCACTTCTCTTTTTATCTTATCCCATTTAGGGTTACAGGTCATGGTGATAAAATAGCTATGGTATCTTGCATATCTGTAAATTGTAAATGCATCTTTACAATTATTCATCATATACCTAGGTCCACCGGTAAAAATACTGGGAAGAATGATTCTTTTGCCAAGCCTTGCAGCATCTACATCCCCGTTTATAAGACTTTCATGCAGATTTTGTATTTATCAACCCTCAACTGTGGTTGTTTACACCTAAAGAATGTTAACCTCTCTGATTCCACCATTGTGTAGGCATCTACCAGAAACGGTTGGAATAATCTCTTTGATTTCAAAATTAATGGAGATTCACCCGTCCTTTTCTGTAGTTAAAAAGCAAAGAATTGTCGCAAAGTGATTGTTTTGTTTTTCTTTGTAGGCCTAGTGGAGATAGAATCTAATGTTGCAATACCCAAACGAAATCCATCCTCCCCATACGGAAATAATAATGGATATTGCAAGGCTAAATAAGATGGATGAAAAATATCAATCTGCTTGAGCTTTCTAGATTGACTCTCTATAATAATATCTCTATCTTTGTTAAGTTGTTCGACATCGCCATCAATCAATGCAGCCACTTCAGATGCAAATGGCAAGTTGTATGTCCTGCCATCTGTAGTCCTTTTACTAATCAACTTAAGCTTTATGTTTGTGCAATTTTCCTGTTGGTACGAAAACTCTTTGACAAACTATTATATTTGTCTAGCATGTTTCTTAATATTGCCACAATTTTTCTATCCTTCTCATTTATAGCTTCATTAGAACTGCAAAAAAAAATTTATGTTATTTTCTCTCACAGATAAGAAATAACTAAAAAAATTGACTGGTTGCATGAAAATTACCAAAGTGTGCCTATTCGATTATCAATCTCATTTTCTGTGTCATAGATATATAGTTAGGCAAATGTTGGTTGCAAACTATCAGGAGGAAGTAAGCTACCAATGCTATGGTAGTTTTGACCCCCAAGCTTAAAAATTGGAGGGCAGTCCCATTGTTCATCCCCACAGTCAATTTTTTCAGCCATTGATGTAAAATAAAATATTGAATTAAACGTCCTTATATTTTTTAGGAAATGAATACTTCTTTGATCTCCTCCAGTATGAAGCTGAATGAGCTCATCAGGAGGCATAGAAAGTAGAGGAAGCTCGATCTTTTCTTCCATACAACATAATGAAAACTTTGGTTGGGGCGACTGTTTGGATTTAGCAATCCTTTCTCCAGACCACATTCATATTTTACAGTGTTGACATTGATAAATAGGATTTCCTATATCCCAGACATCTACCGAATGAACTCTCTTTAGATACTCAGTTGTCATATCAATGCAATTTAGTCCATGATGTACACAAAGATGCAAATAAATATACAGATAAAATTTTTACATACCGTCTAAGGTTTCTGAGGATGGTATAAAATTATCTTTCATATCCATATCCAACATTGAATCATCATAACCATTCAAAACTACAATAAATAAAAATTATAAAAAATGCAAACATATATGTTGATGTATTACTAATAATTCATATCTCTTGCAAACTACAAACTTAAATTCTTGATATAATGAGAAATTACCTTCATCATCAACAAAAGGGTCAACATTTTGGCCACTTTGTGTGTCACCACTTGATGGGTGCCTCTTAACATTCGATAAATTTACATCTTCATAAAGTTGTGCCAAATTAATAGCCACCGAAGCAACAACAGAGGAAGATTGTCTTTTTTGCACCCCAATTATAGTAGAACTTCTTTACAAAAAGTTCAATTTTATTCAATTAAACGTTAGACACTATAGGAAAGAAAAGAATATAATAATGATGATCATCTTTTCTAAATTACCTTTCTGTTAGGCATGATCTATGGGAACCGCAGTGTGATGGAAGCTGATTTTGCGAAACGACTTCCGTTAGATTATTGGCGGGTCCTTTTACACTGGAGTATGCTAGAATTGTAATAAATCTATGTTATATAAATGATTTCCGATGAAGTATACTTTTTGTTAAATATTGGTGTATGAATCATTTGGCAATCATTAATTATACATACTATTTGTTAACACGGACAGTGGAGTTCTTGTCAATGAGGGATCCGTCCGTAGAGTTAAAGATTTAGATCTTATCTCTGATGTAGAAGGTCTTATCTCTGTCAATTAGGAGGAGTATTTTCCTGTCCAATTCCATGTGAGGCACAGTGTATACCATACATAGATAGTTGCTTCCCTATGAATTAGTAATGAGAAATATATAGAAAATTTTAGTCATTAAACTGATATAAATTAAATTTAGATAAATATGAGTCAATTACAGTAAGAAAAATGTCATCTTTATCTTCACTGGATTGTAATGAGAATATTAGATGAGGTATCAGTTTCTCGACACACTATTTTTTGACTTGTAGTAATATGATACACATTTTTATGAACGTTAAAATTTGTATTATTGTTGTTCTTCGACACTGTTATGTCAAGAAAAATAAATGAAACACAAATAATAATTATTCAATTAACTAATTTTGTATTTAATTTTATATAATTTTAGTAGTATACTTTCGTAGTTAAAAATTTTTTATATTGGTTTAGTTTTATTGAATTATTTTTTAAATTATTAAACTAAATCAATGAGTATCTATATCATATTATTTAAAATATACCCAGTCATATAAAAATAAATACTATTCAATTTAAATAATAAATAAAATACTAAATTTAAATATAATTTTAAAATTTTAAGTTATTTAAATCGAGTTAAATAGATCTACACAAAAGTACATGAAGATTTGAAGATTGCATAGTTTTTATGTAATTTATAGCTTACTAAATATGAATTTAAAAAAAATTATAAAGATGAATAGTTATTTACAGTTTTTCAATCACTAAATTAAAATATTTAAAAAATTATGTATAGTACAAACTACTTCGCTAATATTCTCAACAATGATGATAGTTTAAACTGTATTTCTCATAAAAAAATAGAAATTAAAAAAGTTTCACAAGAACACTTACCAGAAGCACAAAAAAAAGCAGACTCATTATCATCAAGTCTTTTTTGTTTTTTTGCCAAAATTATCCTTCGTCTTAACCTTGCAATCTTGGATTGTGTGATTAAAGTGGGTTACATTATCGTTGTTAAATCACTTATCTACAATGTACTTCTCCTACAACAATGAGCTACGAATACAAATTTTCAAATTTTAATACTTATCTTAAAATTAAATTTTAAATATCTATTAACTTACAATACTGATTATTTATTGATTAATTTATGAGGTATCATTTTTAACTTAAAAAATAAAAAACTTAATTTTTAAATATGTAAAAATATATATACAGTGACTTTTAATTCATAAATTAATAATCTAATTAAAAAGAGTATATATATAAACTAAATCAATTTAAATATAGCTGTGTTAAGTAAACTAATTTTTATATTATATATTATTAAATAATTAATTAAAAATATACACTCATGCACAACAATTTTAAAATTGAATTAGAAGTGATTAATAAATCACATTTTTTTAATCAACGTATAACAAAAAAAATTAGTTAAGGACAAAATATTCAACATAAAATAATTTTAGTCATTTAAAATTTAAATATTAAAAATTGAATTACTTATTAAAAATTAAATACAACTTTGTAGTATGTTTCAATAATAATAATAATAATAATAATAATAATAATAATAATAATAATAATAATAATATACTTTTAAAAGAAGGTATTACTGCATGTTCTCCGTGACATGTAATTTTTAAATTTATTTTATAAATAATAAAATAATTTTTTTGGATAATTAGATTAAGTGAATAATAAAAATTAGTATCCAAATTAACAAATTTTAATTTATCTGGTAAAAAAAAATGAAACTTACATAAAATATATGAAACTTACATAAAACATAGTGTATTGTGTAGTAATAGTACTTTTAGAGAGTGCATAATAGTCTTATTTTTTTTCAAATATTTAACAATTATATAAATATTATTTATTTTCAATTACTAAGCTAATAAATTTATAACATGTGAACCGTAAAAAAATAAAATTGCAAAGAAGTTAAACAAAATAAAATGAAAACACTAATTAATAGAAGACTAATCGACATTTAAAAAATTTATTTGAAATGAAAAAAATAAAACTTATATAAAGATGTGGTGCAATGTGCAACAGTAACACCTTCAAAAAATATCTAATAATTAAATATTGAATATGATAATTATATGTAATTGTAGAGTTCTTATATAGAGCTATTGTATTTTGGGTTGGGTGGTGCACGAAATTGTGATCATCAATGGCGCCATCAACATGGTACGCTCAATTGCAATCTCAACTATTTATCACAACTTCGCACAACTAACCAGCAAGTGTACTGGGTCGTCCAAGTAATAAACCTTACGCGAGTAAGGGTCGATCCCACGGAGATTGTTGGTATGAAGCAAGCTATGGTCACCTTGTAAATCTTAGTTAGGCAAACTCAAATGGTTATGGATGATGTATGAATAAAACATAAAGATAAAGATAGAGATACTTATGTAATTCATTGGTGAGAATTTCAGATAAGCGTATGGAGATGCTTTGTCCCTTCCGTCTCTCTGCTTTCCTACTGTCTTCATCCAATCCTTCTTACTCTTTTCCATGGCAAGCTGTATGTAGGGTTTCACCGTTGTCAGTGGCTACCTCCCATCCTCTCAGTGAAAATGTTCAACGCACCCTGTCACGGCACGGCTAATCATCTGTCGGTTCTCAATCAGGTTGGAATAGAATCCAGTGATTCTTTTGCGTCTGTCACTAACGCCCAGCCTTCAGGAGTTTGAAGCCCGTCACAGTCATTCAATCATTGAATCCTACTCAGAATACCACAGACAAGGTTTAGACCTTCCGGATTCTCTTGAATGCCGCCATCAATTCTAGCTTATACCACGAAGATTCCGATCAAGGGATCCAAGAGATAAACATTCAAGCCTTGTTTGCTTGTAGAACAGA
Source organism: Arachis hypogaea (assembly GCF_003086295.3). Classification (NCBI taxonomy): domain Eukaryota; kingdom Viridiplantae; phylum Streptophyta; class Magnoliopsida; order Fabales; family Fabaceae; genus Arachis; species Arachis hypogaea. The sequence goes on from NC_092039.1 coordinate 98,419,315, forward strand.
AGTGGTTGTCAGGCACTCGTTCATAAGTGAGAATGATGATGAGTGTCACATAATCATCACATTCATCATGTTCTTGGGTGCAAATGAAGATCTTAGAACAAGAATAAGCTGAATTGAATAGAAGAACAATAGTAATTGCATTAATACTCGAGGTACAGTGGTGGCGCGAAATTGTGAACAATACTTTTCACAACTCTCATAATCCCCGGTCATGAACCCCAAAAACTTGGTGTTCAATACCATGGCATTAACACAACTTCGCACAACTAACCAGCAAGTGCACTGGGTCGTCCAAGTAATAAACCTTACGCGAGTAAGGGTCGATCCCACGGAGATTGTTAGTATTGAAGCAAGCTATGGTCATCTTGTAAATCTTAGTCAGGCAAACTCAAATGGTAATGGTGATGAACGAAAATAACACAAAGGTAAAGATAGAGATACTTATGTAATTCATTGGTAGGAACTTCAGATAAGCGCATGAAGATGCCTTCCCTTCCGTCTCTCTGCTTTCCTACTGTCTTCATCCAATCCTTCTTACTCCTTTCCATGGCAAGCTCAAGCAAGGGTTTCACCGTTGTCAGTGGCTACCTCCCATCCTCTCAGTGAAAGCGATTGCATATGCTCTGTCACAGCATAGCGGAATTCATCTGTCGGTTCTCAATCAGGCCGGAATAGAATCCAGTGATTCTTTTGCGTCTGTCACTAACGCCCCGCCTTCAGGAGTTTGAAGCACGTCACAGTCATTCAGTCATTGAATCCTACTCAGAATACCACAGACAAGGTTAGACCTTCCGGATTCTCTTGAATGCTGCCATCAGTTCTCGCCTATACCACGAAGACTCTGATCTCACGGAATGGTTGGCTCGTTTGTCAGACGAGCACTCGGTTGTCAGGCGATCAACCATGCATCGTGCAATCAGGAATCCAAGAGATATTCACTGGAGCCTTGGTTGCTTGTAGAACAAAAGTGGTTGTCAGTCACCTTGTTCATGGGTGAGAATGATGATGAGTGTCACGGATCATCACATTCATCAAGTTGAAGAACAAGTGATATCTTAGAACAAGAACAAGTGGAATTGAATGGAAGAACAATAGTAATTGCATTAATACTCGAGGTACAGCAGAGCTCCACACCTTAATCTATGGTGTGTAGAAACTCCACCGTTGAAAATACATAAGCATAAGGTCTAGGCATGGCCGAATGGCCAGCCTCCCAATGATCTAAGATAGCATAAAATGAAGATGGCTACCCTGATATATCTAAGAACTAGATGTCCAAAGATGAAAATACAATAGTAAAATGTCCTACTTATAGAGAACTAGTAGCCTAGGGTGTACAGAGATGAGTAAATGACATAAAAATCCACTTCCGGGCCCACTTGGTGTGTGCTTGGGCTGAGCAATAAAGCAAATTTCGTGCAGAGACTCCTCTTGGAGTTAAACGCCAGCTTTAGTGCCAGTTTGGGCGTTTAACTCCCATTTGGGTGCCAGTTCCAGCGTTTAACGCTGGGATTTCTGAGGGTGACTTTGAACGCCGGTTTGGGCCATCAAATCTTGGGCAAAGTATGAACTATCATACATTGCTGGAAAGCCCAGGATGTCTACTTTCCAACGCCGTTGAGAGCGCGCCAATTGGGCTTCTGCAGTCCTTTTTAGTCTCTGAATCAGATTTTTGCTCAGGTCCCTCAATTTCAGCCAGAAAATACCTGAAATCACAGAAAAACACACAAACTCATAGTAAAGTCCAGAAAAGTGAATTTTAACTAAAAACTAATAAAAATATACTAAAAACTAACTAGATCATACTAAAAACATACTAAAAACAATGCCAAAAAGTATACAAATTATCCGCTCATCACAACACCAAACTTAAATTGTTGCTTGTCCTCAAGCAACTGAAAATCAAATAAGATAAAAAGAAGAGAATATGCAATGAATTCCAAAAACATCTATGAAGATCAGTATTAATTAGATGAGTGGGGCTTTTAGCTTTTTGCCTCTGAATAGTTTTGGCATCTCACTCTATCCTTTGAAATTCAGAATGATTGGCTTCTTTAGGAACTTAGAATCCAGATAGTGTTAATGATTCTCCTAGTAAAGTATGATGATTCTTGAACAAAGCTACTTATTGAGTCTTGGCTGTGGCCCAAAGCACTCTGTCTTCCAGTATTACCACCGGATACATACATGCCACAGACACATAATTGGGTGAACCCTTTCGGATTGTGACTCAGCTTTGCTAGAGTCCCCAATTAGAGGTGTCCAGGGTTCTTAAGCACACTCTTATTTGCCTTGGATCACAACTCTTTATTCTCTATTTTTTTCGTTTTCTTCTCTCTTTTTTTCGGTTTTTTTTTTTGAATAGAAATGCTTTTTCTTGCTTCAAGAATCATTTTTATGATTTTTCAGATCCTCAGTAACATGTCTCCTTTTTCATCATTCTTTCAAGAGCCAACATTCATAAACCACAAATTCAAGATACATATGCACTGTTTAAGCATACATTCAGAGAACAAAAATATTGCCACCACATCAAAATAATTAAACTGTTATAAAATTCAAAATTCATGCAATTCTTTTTCTTTTTCAATTAAGCACATTTTTATTCAAGAAAGGTGATGGATTCATAGGACATTCATAACTTTAAGGCATAGACACTAAGACACTGATGATCACAAGACACAAACATGGATAAACATAAGCATAAAATTCGAAAAACAGAAGAATAAAGAACAAGGAAATCAAAGAACGGGTCCACCTTAGTGATGGCGGCTCTTTCTTGCTCTTGAAGATCCTATGGAGTGCTTGAGCTCCTCAATGTCTCTTCCTTGTCTTTGTTGCTCCTCCCTCATGATTCTTTGATCTTCTCTAATCTCATGAAGGATGATGGAGTGTTCTTGATGCTCCACCCTTAGTTGTCCCATGTTGGAACTCAACTCTCCTAGGGAGGTGTTTAATTGCTCCCAATAGTTTTGTGGAGGGAAGTGCATCCCTTGAGGAATCTCAGGGATCTCATGATGAGTGGGGTCTCTTGTGTGCTCCATCCTCTTCTTAGTGATGGGCTTGTCCTCATCAATGGGAGTGTCTCCCTCTATGTCAACTCCCACTGAATAACAGAGGTGACAAATGAGATGAGGAAAGGCTAACCTTGCCAAGGTAGAGGACTTGTCCGCCACCTTATAGAGTTCTTGGGCTATAGCCTCATGAACCTCTATTTCTTCTCCAATCATGATGCTATGGATCATGATAGCGCGGTCTATGGTAACTTCGGACCGGTTGCTAGTGGGAATGATTGAGCATTGTATGAACTCTAACCATCCTCTAGCCACGGGCTTGAGGTCATGCCTTCTTAATTGAACCGGCTTTCCTCTTGAATCTCTCTTCCATTGGGCGCCCTCTTCACATATGACTGTGAGGACTTGGTCCAACCTTTGATCAAAGTTGACCCTTCTAGTGTAAGGATGCTCATCTCCTTGCATCATAGGCAAGTTGAATGCCACCCTCACACTTTCCGGACTAAAATCCAAGTATTTCCCCCGAACCATAGTAAGATAATTCTTGGGATTCGGGTTCACACTTTGGTCATGGTTCTTGGTGATCCATGCATTGGCATAGAACTCTTGAACCATCAAGATTCCGACTTGTTGAATGGGGTTGGTAAGGACTTTCCAACCTCTTCTTCGGATCTCATGTCGGATCTCCGGATATTCACCCTTTTTGAGTGAAAAAGGGACCTCGGGGATCACCTTCTTCAAGGCCACAACTTCATAGAAATGGTCTTGATGCACCCTTGAGATGAATCTCTCCATCTCCCATGACTCGGAGGTGGAAGCTTTTGCCTTCCCTTTCCTCTTTCTAGAGGTTTCTCCGGCCTTGGATGCCATAAATGGTTATGGAAAAACTAAAAGCAATGCTTTTACCACACCAAAATTAAAATGTTTGCTCGTCCTCGAGCAAAAGAGGAAAGAAGAGAGTAGAAGAAGAAGAAATGAGGAGATGGAGAGGGCTTTGTGTTCGGCCAAAAGGGGGAAGAAGTAGTGTTTAAGGTGTGTGAAAATGAATGAGTGAAGGAGGGTTTATATAGGAGAGGGGGAGAGAGAGGTTCGGCCATTTGAGGGTGGGATTGGGTGGGAAAGTGGTTTGAATTTGAATGGTGAGGTAGGTGGGGTTTTATGAAGGATGGATGTGAGTGGTGAAGAGAAAGATGGGATTTGATAGGTGAGGGGTTTTTGGGGAAGAGGTGTTGAGGTGATTGGTGAAGAAGAGAGAGAGTGGTAGGGTAGGTGGGGATCCTGTGGGGTCCACAGATCCTGAGGTGTCAAGGAAAAGTCATCCCTGCACCAAATGGCATTCAAAATCACGTTTTGAGCCATTTCTGGCATTAAACGCCGGGCTGGTGCCCATTTCTGGCGTTTAACGCCAGCATCTTGCCCCTTTCTGGCGTTTAACGCCAGTCTGGTGCCCCTTTCTGGCGTTAAACGCCCAGAATGGTGCCAGACTGGGCGTTAAACGCCCACCAGCTAACCTCACTGGCGTTTAAACGCCAGTGGGTGCGTCCTCCAGGGTGTGCTGTTTTTCTTCCTGTTTTTCATTCTGTTTTTGCTTTTTTCATGGATTTTGTGACTTCTTATGATCATCAACCTACAAAAGACATAAAATAACAAAAGAAAATAGTTAATCATAAAACATTGGGTTGCCTCCCAACAAGCGCTTCTTTAATGTCATTAGCTTGACAAAGGACTCTCATGGAGCCTCAGAAATGCTCAGAACCGTGTTGGAACCTCCCAACACCAAACTTAGAGTTTGAATGTGGGGGTTTAACACCAAACTTAGAGTTTGGTTGTGGCCTCCCAACACCAAACTTAGAGTTTGACTGTGGGGGCTCTGTTTGGCTCTGTTTTGAGAGAAGCTCTTCATGCTTCCTCTCCATGATGACAGAGGGGTATCCTTGGGCCTTAAACACCAAGGATTCTTCATTCACTTGAATGATCAACTCTCCTCTATCAACATCAATCACAGCCTTTGCTGTGGCTAGGAAGGGTCTGCCAAGGATGATGGATTCATCCATGCACTTTCCAGTCTCTAGGACTATGAAATCAGTAGGGATGTAATGGTCTTCAACTTTAACCAGAACATCCTCTACAAGTCCATAGGCTTGTTTTCTTGAGTTGTCTGCCATCTCTAGTGAGATTTTAGCAGCTTGCACCTCAAAGATCCCTAATTTCTCCATTACAGAGAGGGGCATGAGGTTTACACTTGACCCTAAGTCACACAAAGCCTTCTTGAAGGTCATGGTGCCTATGGTACAAGGTATTGAAAACTTCCCTGGGTCCTGTCTCTTTTGAGGCAGTCTCTGCCTAGACAAGTCATCCAGTTCCTTGGTGAGCAAAGGGGGTTCATCCTCCCAAGTCTCATTTCCAAATAACTTGTCATTTAGCTTCATGATTGCTCCAAGGTATTTAGCAACTTGCTCCTCAGTGACATACTCATCCTCTTCAGAGGAAGAATACTCATCAGAGCTCATGAATGGCAGAAATAAGTCCAATGGAATCTCTATGGTCTCAGTTTGAGCCTCAGATTCCCATGGTTCTTCATTGGGGAACTCATTGGAGGCCAGTGGACGTCCAGTGAGGCCTTCCTCAGTGGTGTTCACTGCCTCTTCTTCCTCCCAAAATTCGGCCATGTTGATGGCCTTGCACTCTCCTTTTGGATTTTCTTCTGTATTGCTTGGGAGAGTACTTGGAGGGAGTTCAGTAATTTTCTTGCTCAGCTGTCCCACTTGTCCTTCCAAATTCCTAATGGAGGACCTAGTTTCAGTCATGAAACTTTGAGTGGTTTTGATTAGATCAGAGACCATAGTTGCTAAGTCAGAGGTATTCTGCTTAGAACTCTCTGTCTGTTGCTGAGAAGATGATGGAAAAGGCTTGCTATTGCTAAACCTGTTTCTTCCACCATTATTATTATTGAAACCTTGTTGAGGTCTCTGTTGATCCTTCCATGAAAGATTTGGATGATTCCTCCATGAAGGATTATAGGTGTTTCCATAGGGTTCTCCCATGTAATTCACCTCTTCCATTGAAGGGTTCTCAGGATCATAAGCTTCTTCCTCAGATGAAGCCTCCTTAGTACTGCTTGGTGCATTTTGCAATCCAGACAGACTTTGAGAAATCATATTGACTTGTTGAGTCAATATTTTGTTCTGAGCCAATATGGCATTCAGAGTATCAATCTCAAGAACTCCTTTCTTCTGACTAGTCCCATTGTTCACAGGATTTCTTTCAGAAGTGTACATGAATTGGTTATTTGCAACCATTTCAATCAGTTCTTGAGCTTCAGTAGGCGTCTTCTTCAGATGAAGAGATCCTCCAGAAGAGCTATCCAAAGACATCTTGGACAGTTCAGAGAGACCATCATAGAAAATACCTATGATGCTCCATTCAGAAAGCATGTCAGAGGGACACTTTCTGATTAATTGTTTGTATCTTTCCCAAGCTTCATAGAGGGATTCTCCTTCCTTCTGTCTGAAGGTTTGGACTTCCACTCTAAGCTTACTCAATTTTTAAGGTGGAAAGAACTTTGCCAAGAAGGCATTGACTAGCTTTTCCCAAGAGTCCAGGCTTTCTTTAGGTTGAGAATCCAACCATGTTCTAGCTCTGTCTCTTACAGCAAAAGGGAATAGCATTAGTCTGTAGACCTCAGGGTCAACCCCATTAGTCTTGACAGTGTCACAGATTTGCAAGAACTCAGCTAAAAACTGATGAGGATCTTCTAATGGAAGTCCATGGAACTTGCAATTCTGTTGCATTAGAGAAACTAATTGAGGCTTAAGCTCAAAGTTGTTTGCTCCAATGGCAGGGATAGAGATGCTTCTCCCATAGAAGTCGGGAGTAGGTGCAGTAAAGTCACCCAGCACCTTCCTTGCATTGTTGGCATTGTTGTTGTTTTTGGCTGCCATGTGTTCTTCTTCTTTGAAGAATTCGTTCAGGTGCTCTAAAGAGAGTTGTGCTTTGGCTTCTCTTAGCTTTCTCTTCAAGGTCCTTTCAGGTTCAGGATCAGCCTCAACAAGAATGCCTTTGTCTTTGCTCCTGCTCATAAGAAAGAGAAGAGAACAAGAAAATGTGGAGTCCTCTATGTCACAGTATAGAGATTCCTTGAAGTGTCAGAGGAGAAGAAGAGTAGAAGACAGAAGTAGAAAATTCGAACTTATCAAAGGAAATGGAGTTCGAATTTTGCATTAAGGGATAGTGTTAGTCCATAAATAGAAGGATGTGAGAAGGAGGGAAGTCATTTTCGAAAATCAAGTGAAAAATAATTGAAAACATTTTTGAAAAACATTACTTAATTTTCGAAAATGAAATTGGAAAAAAAATCAAGTGATTTTTGAAAAAGATTTTGAAATTAGAAATCAAAAAGATTTGATTGAAAACTATTTTGAAAAAGATGTGGTTAAGAAGATATGATTGGTTTTAAAAAAAATGTGATTGAGAAGATATGATTTGAAAAACATTTTAAAAAGATTTGATTTGAAAATTAAAAACTTGACTAACAAGAAAAGATATGATTCAAACATTAAACCTTTCTCAACAGAAAAGGTAACATACTTGAAATGTTGAATCAAATCATTGATTGATAGTAAGTATCTTTAAAAATGGAAAAGAATTGAATTTGAAAAAGATTTGATTGAAAAATTGATTTGAAAAAGATTTGATTTTGAAAAGATTTTGAAAACTAAAAAAAAATTGATTTGAAAACAAAATCTTCCCTTCTAGCCATCCTGGCGTTAAACGCCCAGAATGGTGCACATTCTGGCGTTTAACGCCCAAAATGCTACCCTTTTGGGCGTTAAACGCCCAACCAGGTACCCTGGCTGGCGTTTAAACGCCAGTCTGTCCTTCTTCACTGGGCGTTTTGAACGCCCAGCTTTTTCTGTGCAATTCCTCTGCTGTATGTTCTGAATCTTCAATTCTCTGTATTATTGACTTGAAAAGACACAAATTAAAAATATTTTTGGATTTTTAATAATAAGGAAAAATCAAAATACAACAAGAATCAAATAACAATGCATGCAAGACACCAAACTTAGCAGTTTGTATACTACTGACACTAACAAAATAATATACTTTTAAAAGAAGGTATTACTGCATGTTCTCCGTGACATGTAATTTTTAAATTTATTTTATAAATAATAAAATAATTTTTTTGGATAATTAGATTAAGTGAATAATAAAAATTAGTATCCAAATTAACAAATTTTAATTTATCTGGTAAAAAAAAATGAAACTTACATAAAATATATGAAACTTACATAAAACATAGTGTATTGTGTAGTAATAGTACTTTTAGAGAGTGCATAATAGTCTTATTTTTTTTCAAATATTTAACAATTATATAAATATTATTTATTTTCAATTACTAAGCTAATAAATTTATAACATGTGAACCGTAAAAAAATAAAATTGCAAAGAAGTTAAACAAAATAAAATGAAAACACTAATTAATAGAAGACTAATCGACATTTAAAAAATTTATTTGAAATGAAAAAAATAAAACTTATATAAAGATGTGGTGCAATGTGCAACAGTAACACCTTCAAAAAATATCTAATAATTAAATATTGAATATGATAATTATATGTAATTGTAGAGTTCTTATATAGAGCTATTGTATTTTGGGTTGGGTGGTGCACGAAATTGTGATCATCAATGGTGCCATCAACATGGTACGCTCAATTGCAATCTCAACTATTTATCACAACTTCGCACAACTAACCAGCAAGTGTACTGGGTCGTCCAAGTAATAAACCTTACGCGAGTAAGGGTCGATCCCACGGAGATTGTTGGTATGAAGCAAGCTATGGTCACCTTGTAAATCTTAGTTAGGCAAACTCAAATGGTTATGGATGATGTATGAATAAAACATAAAGATAAAGATAGAGATACTTATGTAATTCATTGGTGAGAATTTCAGATAAGCGTATGGAGATGCTTTGTCCCTTCCGTCTCTCTGCTTTCCTACTGTCTTCATCCAATCCTTCTTACTCTTTTCCATGGCAAGCTGTATGTAGGGTTTCACCGTTGTCAGTGGCTACCTCCCATCCTCTCAGTGAAAATGTTCAACGCACCCTGTCACGGCACGGCTAATCATCTGTCGGTTCTCAATCAGGTTGGAATAGAATCCAGTGATTCTTTTGCGTCTGTCACTAACGCCCAGCCTTCAGGAGTTTGAAGCCCGTCACAGTCATTCAATCATTGAATCCTACTCAGAATACCACAGACAAGGTTTAGACCTTCCGGATTCTCTTGAATGCCGCCATCAATTCTAGCTTATACCACGAAGATTCCGATCAAGGGATCCAAGAGATAAACATTCAAGCCTTGTTTGCTTGTAGAACAGAAGTGGTTGTCAGGCACTCGTTCATAAGTGAGAATGATGATGAGTGTCACATAATCATCACATTCATCATGTTCTTGGGTGCAAATGAATATCTTAGAACAAGAATAAGCTGAATTGAATAGAAGAACAATAGTAATTGCATTAATACTCGAGGTACAGTGGTGGCGCGAAATTGTGAACAATACTTTTCACAACTCTCATAATCCCCGGTCATGAACCCCAAAAACTTGGTGTTCAATACCATGGCATTAATACAACTTCGCACAACTAACCAGCAAGTGCACTGGGTCGTCCAAGTAATAAACCTTACGCGAGTAAGGGTCGATCCCACGGAGATTGTTAGTATTGAAGCAAGCTATGGTCATCTTGTAAATCTTAGTCAGGCAAACTCAAATGGTAATGGTGATGAACGAAAATAACACAAAGGTAAAGATAGAGATACTTATGTAATTCATTGGTAGGAACTTCAGATAAGCGCATGAAGATGCCTTCCCTTCCGTCTCTCTGCTTTCCTACTGTCTTCATCCAATCCTTCTTACTCCTTTCCATGGCAAGCTCAAGCAAGGGTTTCACCGTTGTCAGTGGCTACCTCCCATCCTCTCAGTGAAAGCGATTGCATATGCTCTGTCACAGCATAGCGGAATTCATCTGTCGGTTCTCAATCAGGCCGGAATAGAATCCAGTGATTCTTTTGCGTCTGTCACTAACGCCCCGCCTTCAGGAGTTTGAAGCACGTCACAGTCATTCAGTCATTGAATCCTACTCAGAATACCACAGACAAGGTTAGACCTTCCGGATTCTCTTGAATGCTGCCATCAGTTCTCGCCTATACCACGAAGACTCTGATCTCACGGAATGGTTGGCTCGTTTGTCAGACGAGCACTCGGTTGTCAGGCGATCAACCATGCATCGTGCAATCAGGAATCCAAGAGATATTCACTGGAGCCTTGGTTGCTTGTAGAACAAAAGTGGTTGTCAGTCACCTTGTTCATGGGTGAGAATGATGATGAGTGTCACGGATCATCACATTCATCAAGTTGAAGAACAAGTGATATCTTAGAACAAGAACAAGTGGAATTGAATGGAAGAACAATAGTAATTGCATTAATACTCGAGGTACAGCAGAGCTCCACACCTTAATCTATGGTGTGTAGAAACTCCACCGTTGAAAATACATAAGCATAAGGTCTAGGCATGGCCGAATGGCCAGCCTCCCAATGATCTAAGATAGCATAAAATGAAGATGGCTACCCTGATATATCTAAGAACTAGATGTCCAAAGATGAAAATACAATAGTAAAATGTCCTACTTATAGAGAACTAGTAGCCTAGGGTGTACAGAGATGAGTAAATGACATAAAAATCCACTTCCGGGCCCACTTGGTGTGTGCTTGGGCTGAGAAATGAAGCAAATTTCGTGCAGAGACTCCTCTTGGAGTTAAACGCCAGCTTTAGTGCCAGTTTGGGCGTTTAACTCCCATTTGGGTGCCAGTTCCAGCGTTTAACACTGGGATTTCTGAGGGTGACTTTGAACGCCGGTTTGGGCCATCAAATCTTGGGCAAAGTATGGACTATCATACATTGCTGGAAAGCCCAGGATGTCTACTTTCCAACGCCGTTGAGAGCGCGCCAATTGGGCTTCTGTAGCTCCAGAAAATCCACTTCGAGTGCAGGGAGGTCAGAATCCAACAGCATCTGCAGTCTTTTTTAGTCTCTGAATCAGATTTTTGCTCAGGTCCCTCAATTTCAGCCAGAAAATACCTGAAATCACAGAAAAACACACAAACTCATAGTAAAGTCCAGAAAAGTGAATTTTAACTAAAAACTAATAAAAATATACTAAAAACTAACTAGATCATACTAAAAACATACTAAAAACAATGCCAAAAAGTATACAAATTATCCGCTCATCATACAGCAGAGCTCCACACCTTAATCTATGGTGTGTAGAAACTTCACCGTTGAAAATACATAAGAACAAAAGTGATCATTGGCTTCGGCCCCAGAGAGGGAACCAGAAGAACCAAGATCTGATCTAAGATCTAAAGTGATCAAAAGATTCAAAAGATCAAAAGATGAAAACACAATAGCAAAAGGTCCTACTTATAGAGAACTAGTAGCTTAAGGTTTACAAAGATGAGTAAATTACATAAAAATCCACTTCCGGGCCCACTTGGTGTGTGCTTGGGCTGAGCATTGAAGTATTTTCGTGTAGAGACTTCTCTTGGAGTTAAACGCCAGCTTTTGTGCCAGTTTGGACGTTTAACTCCCATTCTTGTGCCAGTTCCGGCGTTTAACGCCGGGCAGTTTTGAGCTGATTTGGAACGCCGGTTTGGGCTATCAAATCTCGAGCAAAGTATGGACGTTTAACTCCCATTCTTGTGCCAGGATGTCTACTTTCCAACGCCGTTGAGGTCGCACCAATTGGGCTTCTGTTGCTCCAGAAAATTTGCTTCGAGTACAGGGAGGTCAGAATCCAACAGCATGTGCAGTCCTTTTCAGCCTCTGAATCAGATTTTTGCTCAAGTCCCTCAATTTCAGCCAGAAAATACCTGAAATCACAGAAAAATACACAAACTCATAGTAAAGTCCAGAAAAGTGAATTTTAACTAAAAACTAATAGAAATATACTAAAAACTAACTAAAACATACTAAAAACATACTAAAAACAATGCCAAAAAGCGTATAAATTATCCGCTCATCACAACACCAAACTTAAATTGTTGCTTGTCCCCAAGCAACTGAAAATCAAATAAGATAAAGATAAGAGAATATGCAATGAATTCCAAAAACATCTATGAAGATCAGTGTTAATTAGATGAGCGGGGCTTTTAGCTTTTTGCCTCTGAACAGTTTTGGCATCTCACTCTATCCTTTGAAATTCAGAATGATTGGCTTCTATAGGAACTCAGAATCCAGATAGTGTTATTGATTCTCCTAGCTAAGTATGATGATTCTTGAACACAGCTACTTTATGAGTCTTGGCCGTGGCCCAAAGCACTCTGTCTTCCTGTATTACCACCGGATACATACATGCCACAAACACATAATTGGGTGAACCTTTTCAGATTGTGACTCAGCTTTGCTAGAGTCCCCAATTAGAGGTGTCCAGGGTTCTTAAGCACACTCTTTTTGCTTTGGATCACAACTTTATTATTTTTTTCTCTCTCTTTTTTCGTTTTTCTCTTTCCTTTCTTTTTTTTCTTTTTTTTTATATTCACTGCTTTTTCTTGCTTCAAGAATCATTTTTATGATTTTTCAGATCCTCAGTAACATGTCTCCTTTTTCATCATTCTTTCAAGAGCCAACCATTCATGAACAACAAATTCAAAAGACATATGCACTGTTTAAGCATACATTCAGAAAACAAAAGTATTGCCACCACATCAAAATAATTAATCTGTTATAAAATTTAAAATTCATGCAATTCTTCTCTTTTTCAATTAAGAACATTTTTCATTCAAGAAAGGTGATGGATTCATAGGACATTCATAACTTTAAGGCATAGACACTAAGACACTAATGATCATAAGACACAAACATAGATAAACATAAGCATGATTTTTCGAAAAACAGGAAAATAAGGAACAAGGAGATTAAAGAACGGGTCCACCTTAGTGATAGCGGCTTGTTATTCCTCTTGAAGATCTTATGGAGTGCTTGAGCTCCTCAATGTCTCTTCCTTGCCTTTGTTGCTCCTCTCTCATGATTCTTTGATCTTCTCTAATTTCATGGAGGAGAATGGAATGTTCTTGGTGCTCCACCCTTAGTTGTCCCATGTTGGAACTCAATTCTCATAGAGAGGTGTTCAGTTGCTCCCAATAGTTTTGTGGAGGAAAGTGCATCCCTTGAGGTATCTCAGGGATTTCATGATGAAAGGGATCTCTTGTTTGCTCCATTCTTTTCTTAGTGATGGGCTTGTCCTCATCAATGGGGATGTCTCCCTCTATGTCAATTCCAACTGAATAACAGAGGTGACAAATGAGATGAGGAAAGGCTAACCTTGCCAAGGTAGAGGACTTGTCTGCCACCTTATAAAGTTCTTGGGCTATAACCTCATAAACTTCTACTTCTTCTCCAATCATGATGATATGAATCATGATGGCCCGGTCTATAGTAACTTCGGACCGGTTGCTAGTGGGAATGATTGAGCGTTGGATAAACTCCAACCATCCCCTAGCCACGGGCTTGAGGTCATGCCTTCTCAGTTGAACCGGCTTCCCTCTTGAATCTCTCTTCCATTGAGCGCCCTCTTCACAGATGTCTATGAGGACTTGGTCCAACCTTTGATCAAAGTTGACCCTTCTAGTGTAAGGGTGTTCATCTCCTTGCATCATGGGCAAGTTGAATGCCAACCTTACATTTTCCGGACTAAAATCCAAGTATTTCCACCGAACCATTGTAAGCCAATTCTTTGGGTCCGGGTTCACACATTGATCATGGTTCTTGGTGATCCATGCATTGGCATAGAACTCTTGAACCATTAAGATTCCGACTTGTGGAATGGGGTTAGTAAGAACTTCCCAACCTCTTCTTCGGATCTCACGTCGGATCTTTGGATATTCACTCTTTTTGAGTTTGAAAGGGACCTCGGGGATTGGTGCACGAAATTGTGATCAATACTTTTCACAACACAAATAATCCCCGGTAATGAATCCAAAAACTTGGTATTCAACACCATGGCATAAACACAACTTCGCACAACTAACCAGCAAGTGTACTGGGTCGTCCAAGTAATAAACCTTACGCGAGTAAGGGTCGATCCCACAGAGATTGTTGGTATGAAGCAAGCTATGGTCACCTTGTAAATCTTAGTCAGGCAAACTCAAATGGGTATGGTGATAAACGCATAAAACATAAAGATAAAGATAGAGATACTTATGTAATTCATTGGTAGGAATTTCAGATAAGCGTATGAAGATGCTTGTCCCTTCCGTCTCTCTGCTTTCCTACTGTCTTCATCCAATCCTTCTTACTCCTTTCCATGGCAAGCTTAAGCAAGGGTTTCACCGTTGTCAGTGGCTACCTCCCATCCTCTCAGTGGAAATGTTCAACGCACCCTGTCACGGCACGGCTATCCATCTGTCGGTTCTCGATCAGGCCGGAATAGAATCCAGTGATTCTTTTGCGTCTGTCACTAACGCCCCGCCCTCAGGAGTTTGAAGCACATCACAGTCATTCAATCATTGAATCCTACTCAGAATACCACAGACAAGGTTAGACCTTCCGGATTCTCTTGAATGCCGCCATCAGTTCTAGCCTATACCACGAAGACTCTAATCTCACGGAATGGTTGGCTCGTTTGTTAGGCGAGCACTCAGTTGTCAGGCGATCAACCATGCATCGTGTATCAGGAATCCAAGAGATATTCACCCAATCGAAGGTAGAACGGAGGTGGTTGTCAGTCACACGTTCATAGGTGAGAATGATGATGAGTGTCACGGATCATCACATTCATCAAGTTGAAGAACAAGTGATATCTTAGAACAAGAACAAGCGGAATTGAATAGAAGAACAATAGTAATTGCATTAATACTCGAGGTACAGCAGAGCTCCACACCTTAATCTATGGTGTGTAGAAACTCCACCGTTGAAAATACATAAGAACAAGGTCTAGGCATAGCCGAATGGCCAGCCTCCCAATGATCTAAGAACTAGATGTCCAAAAGATCCAAAGATCTAAAGTGATCAAAAGATTCCAAAGATGAAAATACAATAGTAAAAGGTCCTACTTATAGAGAACTAGTAGCCTAGGGTGTACAGAGATGAGTAAATGACATAAAAATCCACTTCCGGGCCCACTTGGTGTGTGCTTGGGCTGAGCATTGAAGCATTTTCGTGTAGAGACTCTTCTTGGAGTTAAACGCCAGCTTTTGTGCCAGTTTGGGCGTTTAACTCCCATTTTGGTGCCAGTTCCGGCGTTTAACGCTGGAATTCCTGAGGGTGACTTTGTACGCCGGTTTGGGCCATCAAATCTTGGGCAAAGTATGGACTATCATACATTGCTGGAAAGCCCAGGATGTCTACTTTCCAACGCCGTTGAGAGCGCGCCAATTGGGTGTCTGTAGCTCTAGAAAATTCACTTCGAGTGCAGGGAGGTCAGAATCCAACAGCATCTGCAGTCCTTTTCAGTCTCTGAATCAGATTTTTGCTCAGGTCCCTCAATTTCAGCCAGAAAATACCTGAAATCACATAAAAACACACAAACTCATAGTAAAGTCCAGAAAAGTGAATTTTAACTAAAAACTAATAAAAATATACTAAAAACTAACTAGATCATACTAAAAACATACTAAAAACAATGCCAAAATGCGTACAAATTATCCGCTCATCACAACACCAAACTTAAATTGTAGCTTGTCCTCAAGCAACTGAAAATCAAATAAGATAAAAAAAGAAGAGAATATGCAATGAATTCAAAAAACATCTATGAAGATCAGCATTAATTAGATGAGCGGGGCTTTTAGCTTTTTGCCTCTGAACAGTTTTGGCATCTCACTTTATCCTTTGAAATTCAGAATGATTGGCTTCTTTAGGAACTTAGAATCCAGATAGTGTTATTGATTCTCCTAGTAAAGTATGATGATTCTTGAACATAGCTACTTATTGAGTCTTGGCCGTGGCCCAAAGCATTCTGTCTTCCAGTATTACCACCGGATACATACATGCCACAGACACATAATTGGGTGAACCTTTTCAGATTGTGACTCAGCTTTGCTAGAGTCCCCAATTAGAGGTGTCCAGGGTTCTTAAGCACACTCTTTTTGCCTTGGATCACAAATTTATTCCTTTTCTTTATCTTTCTCCCTTTTTTTCTCTTTTTTTTTCATTGCTTTTTTTTCTTGCTTCAAGAATCATTTTTATGATTTTTCAGATCCTCAGTAACATGTCTCCTTTTTCATCATTCTTTCAAGAGCCAACATTAATGAACCACAAATTCAAAAGACATATGCACTGTTTAAGCATACATTCAGAAAACAAAAGTATTGCCACCACATCAAAATAATTAAACTGTTATAAAATTCAAAATTCATGCAATTCTTTCTTTTTCAATTAAGAACATTTTCCATTTAAGAAAGGTGATGGATTCATAGGACATTCATAACTTTAAGGCATAGACACTAAGACACTAATGATCACAAGACACAAACATAGATAAACATAAACACTAAAATTCGAAAAACAGGAAATAAAGAACAAGGAGATTAAAGAACGGGTCCACCTTTAGTGATGGCGGCTCTTTCTTCCTCTTGAAGATCCTATGGAGTGCTTGAGCTCCTCAATATCTCTTCCTTGTCTTTGTTGCTCCTCTCTCATGATTCTTTGATCTTCTCTAATTTCATGGAGGATGATGGAGTGTTCTTGATGTTCCACCCTTAGTTGTCCCATGTTGGAACTCAATTCTCCTAGGGAGGTGTTTAGTTGCTCCCAATAGTTTTGTGGTGGAAAGTGCATCCCTTGAGGCATCTCAGGGATCTCATGATGAGTGGGGTCTCTTGTGTGCTCCATCCTCTTCTTAGTGATGGGTTTGTCCTCATCAATAGGGGTGTCTCCCTCTATGTCAACTCCAACTGAATAACAGAGGTGACAAATGAGATGAGGGAAGGCTAACCTTGCCAAGGTAGAGGACTTGTCCGCCACCTTATAAAGCTCTTGAGCTATAACCTCATGAACTTCTATTTCTTCTCCAATCATGATGCTATGAATCATGATAGCCCGGTCTATAGTAACTTCGGACCGGTTGCTAGTGGGAATGATTGAGCGTTGGATAAACTCCAACAACCCTCTAGCCACGGGTTTGAGGTCATGCCTTCTCAATTGAACCGGCTTCCCTCTTGAATCTCTCTTCCATTGGGCGCCCTATTCACATATGACTGTGAGGACTTGGTCCAACCTTTGATCAAAGTTGACCCTTCTAGTGTAAGGGTGTTCATCTCCTTGCATCATGGGCAAATTGAATGCCAACCTTACACTTTCCGGACTAAACTCCAAGTATTTCCCCCGAACCATAGTAAGATAATTCTTTGGATCCGGGTTCACACTTTGGTCATGGTTCTTGGTGATCCATGCATTGGCATAGAACTCTTGAACCATCAAGATTCCGACTTGTTGAATGGGGTTGGTAAGAACTTCCCAACCTCTTCTTCGGATCTCATGTCGGATCTCCGGATATTCACTCTTTTTGAGTGAAAAAGGGACCTCGGGGATCACCTTCTTCAAGGCCACAACTTCATAGAAGTGGTCTTGATGCACCCTTGAGATGAATCTCTCCATCTCCCATGACTCGGAGGTGGAAGCTTTTGCCTTCCCTTTCCTCTTTCTAGAGGTTTCTCCGGCCTTGGATGCCATAAATGGTTATGGAAAAACAAAAAGCAATGCTTTTACCACACCAAACTTAAAAGGTTTGCTCGTCCTCGAGCAAAAGAAGAAAGAAGAGAGTAGAAGAAGAAGAAATGAGGAAGAAGGGAATGGCTTTGTGTTCGGCCAAAGGGGGGAGAAGTGGTGTGTATGTTGTGTGAAAATGAAGGAGTGAAGATGGGTTTATATAGGAGAGGGGGAAGGGTAGGGTTCGGTCAAGTGAGGGTGGGTTTGGGTGGGAAAGTGGTTTGAATTTGAATGGTGAGGTAGGTGGGGTTTTATGAAGGATGGATGTGAGTGGTGAAGAGAAAGATGGGATTTGATAGGTGAAGGGTTTTTGGGGAAGAGGTGTTGAGGTGATTGGTGAATGGGTGAAGAAGAGAGAGAGTGGTGGGGTAGGTGGGGATCCTGTGGGGTCCACAGAACCTGAGGTGTCAAGGAAAAGTCATCCATGCACCAAATGGCAAACAAAATCTCGTTTTGTGCCAATTCTGGCGTTAGACGCCGGGCTGGTGCCCATTTCTGGCGTTTAACGCCAGCTTCTTGCCCTTTTCTGGCGTTTAACGCCAGTCTGGTGCCCCTTTCTGGCGTTAAACGCCCAGAAGGGTGCCAGACTGGGCGTTAAACGCCCAACAGCTAGCCTCACTGGCGTTTAAACGCCAGTGGGTTCTTTCTCCAGGGTGTGCTGTTTTTCTTTCTGTTTTTCATTCTGTTTTTGCTTTTTTCATTGATTTTGTGACTTCTCATGATCATCAACCTAAAAAATATAAAATAACAAAAGAAAATAGTTAATTATAAAACATTGGGTTGCCTCCCAACAAGCGCTTCTTTAATGTCATTAGCTTGACAGAGGACTCTCATGGAGCCTCAGAAATGTTCAGAGCTATGTTGGAACCTCCCAACACCAAACTTAGAGTTTGAATGTGGGGGTTCAACACCAAACTTAGAGTTTGGTTGTGGCCTCCCAACACCAAACTTAGAGTTTGACTGTGGGGACTCTGTTTGGCTCTGTTTTGAGAGAAGCTCTTCATGCTTCCTCTCCATGATGACAGAGGGATATCCTTGAGCCTTAAACACCAAGGATTCTTCATTCACTTGAATGATCAACTCTCCTCTATCAACATCAATCACAGCCCTTGCTGTGGCTAGGAAGGGTCTGCCAAGGATGATGGATTCATCCACGCACTTCCCAGTCTCTAGGACTATGAAATCAGTAGGGATGTAATGGTCTTCAACTTTAACCAGAACATCCTCTACAAGTCCATAGGCTTGTTTTCTTGAATTGTCTGCCATCTCTAGTGAGATTTTTGCAGCTTGCACCTCAAAGATCCCTAACTTCTCTATTACAGAGAGAGGCATGAGGTTTACACTTGACCCTAAGTCACACAAGGCCTTCTTGAAGGTCATGGTGCCTATGGTACAAGGTATTGAAAACTTCCCAGGATCCTGTCTCTTTTGAGGCAGTTTCTGCCTAGACAAGTTATCCAGTTCTTTGGTGAGCAAAGGAGCTTCATCCTCCCAAGTCTCATTTCCAAATAACTTGTCATTTAACTTCATGATTGCTCCAAGGTATTTAGCAACTTGCTCTTCAGTGACATACTCATCCTCTTCAGAGGAAGAATACTCATCAGAGCTCATGAATGGCAGAAGTAAGTCCAATGGGATCTCTATGGTCTCATTTTGAGCCTCAGATTCCCATGGTTCCTCATTGGGGAATTCATTGGAGGCCAGTGGACGTCCATTGAGGTCTTCCTCAGTAGCGTTCACTGCCTCTCCTTCCTCCCAAAATTCGGCCATGTTGATGGCCTTGCACTCTTCTTTTGGATTCTCTTCTGTATTGCTTGGAAGAGTACTATGAGGGAGTTCAGTAATTTTCTTGCTCAGCTGTCCCACTTGGGCCTCCAAATTCCTAATGGAGGACCTTGTTTCAGTCATGAAACTTTGAGTGGTTTTGATTAGATCAGAGACCATGGTTGCTAAGTCAAAGTTGTTCTGCTTAGAATTCTCTGTCTGTTGCTGAGAAGATGATGAAAAAGGCTTGTCATTGCTAAACCTGTTTCTTCCACCATTATTATTGTTGAAACCTTGTTGAGGTCTCTGTTGATCCTTCCATGAGAGATTTGGATGATTTCTCCATGAAGGATTATAGGTGTTTCCATAGGGTTCTCCCATGTAATTCACCTCTTCCATTGAAGGGTTCTTAGGATCATAAGCTTCTTCTTTAGATGAAGCGTCCTTAGTACTGCCTGGTGCAGCTTGCATTCCAGACAGACTTTGAGAAATCATATTGACTTGCTGAGTCAATATTTTGTTCTGAGCCAATATGGCATTCAGAGTATCAATCTCAAGAACTCCTTTCTTCTGATTCGTCCCATTGTTCACAGGATTCCTTTCAGAAGTGTACATGAATTGGTTATTTGGAACCATTTCAATAAGTTCTTGAGCTTCTGCAGGCGTCTTCTTTAGATGAAGAGAGCCTCCAGCAGAACTATCCAATGACATCTTGGACAGTTCAGACAGACCATCATAGAAGATACCTATGATGCTCCATTCAGAAAGCGTGTCAGAGGGACACTTTCTGATTAATTGTTTGTATCTTTCCCAAGCTTCATAGAGGGATTCTCCTTCCTTCTGTCTGAAGGTTTAGACTTCCACTCTAAGCTTACTCAATTTTTGAGGTGGAAAGAACTTTGCCAAGAAGGCATTGACTAGCTTTTCCCAATAGTTCAGGCTTTCTTTAGGTTGTGAGTCCAACCATGTCCTAGCTCTGTCTCTTACAGCAAAAGGGAATAGCATAAGTCTGTAGACCTCAGGGTCAACCCCATTGGTCTTGACAGTGTCATAGATTTGCAAGAATTCAGCTAAAAACTGATAAGGATCCTCCAATGGAAGTCCATGGAACTTGCAATTCTGTTGCATTAGAGAAACCAATTGAGGCTTAAGCTCAAAGTTGTTTGCTCCAATGGCAGGGATAGAGATGCTTCTCCCATAGAAGTCGGGAGTAGGTGCAGTAAAGTCACCCAGCACCTTCCTTGCATTGTTGGCATTGTTGTTGTTTTTGGCTGCCATGGGTTCTTCTTCTTTGAAGATTTCTGTTAGGTCCTCTACAGAGAATTGTGCCTTAGCTTCTCTTAGCTTTCGCTTCAAGGTCCTTTCAGGTTCAGGGTCACCCTCAACAAGAATGCTTTTGTCTTTGCTCCTGCTCATATGAAAGAGAGGAGAACAAGAAAATATGGAATCCTCTATGTCACAGTATAGAGATTCCTTGAGGTGTCAGAGGAAAAGAAAAATAGAAGAAAGAGGTAGAAAATTCGAACTTATCAAGGAAGATGGAGTTCGAATTGTGCATTAAGGAGTAGTGTTAGTCCATAAATCGAAGGATGTGAGAAGAGGGGAAGAATAAAATTAAAAAGATTTTAAAAACATTTTGAAAAACTCTAATTGATTTTCGAAAACCAAGGGTGGAAAAGAAATCAAGTGATTTTTGAAAAAGATTTTGAAATTAGAAATCAAAAAGATATGATTGAAAACTATTTTGAAAAAGATGTGATTAAAAAGATATGATTGATAAGTTATGGTTTTAAAAAGATTTGATTGAGAAGATATGAGTTGAAAAACAATTTAAAAAGATTTGATTTTAAAAATTAATGACTCGGCTAACAAGAAAATATATGATTCAAACATTAAACCTTTCTCAACAGAAAAGGCAACATACTTGAATTGTTGAATCAAATCACTAATTGTTAGCAAGTATTTTTGAAAATGGAAAGAGATTGATTTTGAAAAAGATTTGATTGAAAAGATTTGATTTGAAAAAAATTTGATTTTGAAAAATTTTGAAAACTTAAAAAAAAATTGGCATTAAAAACAAAATCTTCCCTCTTGTGCCATCCTGGCATTAAACGCCCAGAATGGTGCACATTCTGGCGTTTAACGCCCAAAGCACTACCCTTTTGGGCGTTAAACGCCCAGCCAGGCACCCTGGCTGGCGTTTAAACGCCAGTTTGCCTTCCTCACTGGGCGTTTTGAACGCCCAGCTTTTTCTGTGTAATTCCTCTGCTGTATGTTCTGAATCTTCAATTCTCTGTATTATTGACTTGAAAAGACACAAATTAAAAATATTTTTGGATTTTTAATAATGAGGAATAATCAAAATGCAACTAAAATCAAATAAACAATGCATGCAAGACACCAAACTTAGAAGTTTGTATACTACTGACACTAACAAAATACTCAAGACAAGAGAATTTAAAGATCAAAACAAGTAAATCATCAAGAACAACTTGAAGATTAATGAAGACACATGCATGAATTCGAAAAATGCAAGAAGAATAAAAACATGCAATTGACACCAAACTTAAAATTAGACTCTAGACTCAACAAGAAATATACAATATTTTTGGTTTTTATGATTTTGTAAATTTTTTTTTGGATTTTTTCGAAAACTATGTGGAAAAGTAAAATAAAGGATTCAAAATTCTTAATGAGAATCCCAAGAATCATTGCAATGCTAGTCTAAGACTCCGGTCCAGGAATTAGATATGGCTTCATAGCCAGCCAAGCTTTCAAAGAAAGCTTCGGTCCAAAACACTAGACATGGCCAATGGCCAGCCAAGCCTTAGCAGATCATTGCTCCAACAGCAAGATTGATAGAAATCAACAAGCTCTTGTGATGATAAGTTGAAACCTCGGTCCAATAAAATTAGACATGGCTTCACAGCCAGCCAGACTTCAACAGATCATCATGAAACTCTAGAATTCATTCTTAAGAATTCTGAAAAATACCTAATCTAAGCAACAAGATGAACCGTCAGTTGTCCAAACTCAACAATCCCCGGCAATGGCGCCAAAAACTTGGTGCACGAAATTGTGATCATCAATGGCGCCATCAACATGGTACGCTCAATTGCAATCTCAACTATTTATCACAACTTCGCACAACTAACCAGCAAGTGTACTGGGTTGTCCAAGTAATAAACCTTACGCGAGTAAGGATCGATCCCACGGAGATTGTTGGTATGAAGCAAGCTATGGTCACCTTGTAAATCTTAGTCAGGCAAACTCAAATGGTTATGGATGATGTATGAATAAAACATAAAGATAAAGATAGAGATACTTATGTAATTCATTAGTGAGAATTTTAGATAAGCGTATGGAGATGCTTTGTCCCTTCCGTCTCTCTGCTTTCCTACTGTCTTCATCCAATCCTTCTCACTCTTTTCCATGGCAAGCTGTATGTAGGGTTTCACCGTTGTCAGTGGCTACCTCCCATCCTCTCAGTGAAAATGTTCAACGCACCCTGTCACGGTACGGCTAATCATCTGTCGGTTCTCAATCAGGTTGGAATAGAATCCAGTGATTCTTTTGCGTCTGTCACTAACGCCCAGCCTTCAGGAGTTTGAAGCCCGTCACAGTCATTCAATCATTGAAACCTACTCAGAATACCACAGACAAGGTTTAGACCTTCCGGATTCTCTTGAATGCCTCCATCAATTCTAGCTTATACCACGAAGATTCCGATCAAGGGATCCAAGAGATAAACATTCAAGCCTTGTTTGCTTGTAGAACAGAAGAGGTTGTCAGGCACTCGTTCATAAGTGAGAATGATGATGAGTGTCACATAATCATCACATTCATCATGTTCTTGGGTGCAAATGAATATCTTAGAACAAGAATAAGCTGAATTGAATAGAAGAACAATAGTAATTGCATTAATACTCGAGGTACAGCAGAGCTCCACACCTTAATCTATGGTGTGTAGAAACTTCACCGTTGAAAATACATAAGAACAAAAGTGATCATTGGCTTCGGCCCCAGAGAGGGAACCAGAAGAACCAAGATCTGATCTAAGATCTAAAGTGATCAAAAGATTCAAAAGATCAAAAGATGAAAATACAATAGCAAAAGGTCCTACTTATAGAGAACTAGTAGCTTAAGGTTTACAAAGATGAGTAAATTACATAAAAATCCACTTCCGGGTCCACTTGGTGTGTGCTTGGGCTGAGCATTGAAGCATTTTCGTGTAGAGACTTCTCTTGGAGTTAAACGCCAGCTTTTGTGCCAGTTTGGGCGTTTAACTCCCATTCTTGTGCCAGTTCCGGCGTTTAACGCCGGGCAGTTTTGAGCTGATTTGGAACACCGGTTTGGACCATCAAATCTCGGGAAAAGTATGAACTATTATATATTGCTGGAAAGTCCAGGATGTCTACTTTCCAACGCCGTTAAGAGCGTGCCAATTGGGCTTCTGTAACTCTAGAAATTATGCTTCGAGTGCAGGGAGGTCAGAATCCAACAGCATCTGCAGTCCTTTTCTGCCTCTGAATCAGATTTTTGCTCAAGTCCCTCAATTTCGGCCAGAAAATACCTGAAATCACAGAAAAACACACAAACTCATTGTAAAGTCCAGAAAAGTGAATTTTAACTAAAAACTAATAGAAATATACTAAAAACTAACTAAAACATACTAAAAACATACTAAAAACAATGCCAAAAAGCGTATAAATTATCCGCTCATCATTGGGCTAAAATTTTAATGTGTATATGTTATAATTTGTTGGAAAGAATCAAAGAAATTATTTTATTTCAAATCTAAAATTTTCTTTTTTGAACGAAATAAAAAATTTCCGTTTACGGAGTCATAAATATAATGTAACCTACTTTAATGAGCCAAAGCAGGATACAACACCAACACCTTGACAATTACTTCCATTCAGCAACTACTCTCATTTAATAATTTTTTATTTGATAATTTAACGTTCAATGACTAATTAATAATAAATTAAAAGCACTTTTTATTATTGTTATTATTTTATTTCGAAAAATCCATATACTAATTTTTATTTGCGAATTTTGAGTTTCAGGTTAAAGAATTTAGAATATGAGTAATATATATCAGTCTCATGTTATGATTGTTTAAAATTTGTACCATTATTTTTGTGAATCATTCCTATTTCAACAAATTTGTGGTCTTTTCATCCTTTTATTGTTGTTTTCTAAACTAGGCATCATACGCAACAAATTTAAGATAGTTTTATCCCATATGCCTTTTTTATGAGCTTAAATTATTAGAAAAAATAAGTTTATAATATAGTATCATATTTTCTATAATTTAAAATTTGAGACTTTGATTTTTATTGACTCCAAAAAAATTATTGCAATATAAGACATAAAAAAAACATACAAAATTTAGACAAAATAAAAAAAATTACGTGAAAAGACGTATTAAAAATAGGATTAATCTATTCTATTATATAAAAATCAGATTTCTGCACTTAATGATGAAGTTGACGTGGCATGCTTCTGAGAGTATTTCCCAATTTATTTATTTTAACTCATTAAATACAAGTTACTACGGTGAATTAATTATAGCAACTAATTTTTTATTATATATTTAAATATTATATAATTTATTATAATTTATATCAAACAATTAATTATTAAAAATATTTTTCAATTTATTTCTTTTAATTCATTAAATACAATTCATTACAGTAAATTAATTATATCAACTAATTGATTTGATTAGATATTTAAATATCACATAATTTATTATAATTTATATCAATTAATTAATTATAATTTATTATATCAATTATTTTAATTTATTAATTTATAAGGTGCACATTAAAATAGATAATTTGTTATTTATTCTAATTGAATATAATAAAGACAGATTAATTTAGTTAAGAAAATTATTGTCTCCTAAGAGAGTGTTTCTCTATTTGTCTTTTTAATTCATTGAATTTAATTAATTATTTTTTTATTTATTTTTTTGAATTCAGTAAATTAAATCAAATCACATCAATTATACTAATTATTTGTATTAACTAATTGATTTGATTAATTTTTAAAAATATTTTTATTTGATTTGTTTTATTTATTTAAATATATTAATTATAACTAATCCATTATTTAATTTTATTAGAATAAATATTAAATTATATTTCTAATATAAAAATATAAAATTTTATTCCTTCTATTTTTATTTTATCATTATAAAATGTCATATATATTAGAAGAGGATCTCATTTTTTTATTAATTACTCTTTTATTTGGTAGTTTTTACAATAATTTTTTTCTTCTTATGAGACGTCGTGGCAAGAAGGTAAGTGTCGACTTATCGTGGATACAAGCCACCAGATCCTCCAACTCTCATTCAAAGCTATATACAATATGTAGGGGTGTTCATGGATCGGATCTGATCCTCATATCCGCAGTGTTTATCCGAATCCGATCCGAAAATTGCGGATATGGATCCGATCCGTAAGGCTATCGGATCTGCACACTAATCGGATCAGATTGTGAATTTCGTGTTGGTATCCGCATTTTTGATCCGCATATCCGTAAAAATAAAGAAATAAATAAGTAAATATTCTTTTTATGTTTTATTTCAACTAATAATTATTATATATGTTGTATTATTTTAATTTATTATTTAAGAAAAGTATGTTTAATATTATTTTAAGAGTAAACATATTTAAAAGAATAGAAAAATAAATTTTATTGATATTTTCTAATAAAAATAAGCTTTAAAAAATATTTTTAAATTTTGCGGATATATCCGATATCCGATCCGAACCGATCCGCAAATGTGCGGATCGGATCGGATCTAAGCTTAAAAACTGCGGATATTGGATCCGATCCAAACTGATGATTTTAGTGCGGATCGAGTTGAAAATTTGGTCATATCCGATCCGATCCGATTCGCGTTCACCTTTAAACTAATACGTTAACCATGAAGTATTCATGGACCATGGTTGACAAATTCTCAAGTTGGAGTTTATGAAAAGTCTATCCCTAACAATTTTAACATAGACTATGAACACTAAAAATGTGTTCGAATAGAAATTCAATGGCCAAATATTCAAAATGTTGTGGATATAAGATCAATCTACATAGGATAAGAAAAATCATTTTTGAAATGTTAATCCAAATTATATAAATCTATCATTGTCACTACCTTTGTTTTATAATTATTTTTTGGTCTCCAGGTTTGCTGCAGCTATAAAAGATTTGAATATTTATGTCATGAATGTGGTTTGAGAGCATGGTGAAATCTATGAACTAGGAGGTTTGCATGACTTACACTAAAGAAAATGAGAGTTTTTTAAGTGTTCGAAAGACTACATAGTGGCTTACAGAGATTGTGACGCTCGAATATGTTGTTTAATTGATAGAATAGATAGGTGAATTTTGAATTATGGCTTAGAAAAATTCTTGTGTAATTGTACTTTCACATTTATCTATGTATCATAGTAATTAGACATTCATGTATTTGGCTTTTTTTTTTTAATTTGGTTGTTGATTTTGATCTCCATTTAAAAATTGGTGTATTTTGCTATAAGATGGTGATATAGATAAAGAAATTTCATCATATTCTTGAAAATATAGAGGTAGTCGCCTTAGAAACCAAATATATTTTTATTTAATTTTTTTAATAAAAATTTTTATATAATTTTATATATTATCCCGTACAGGGTACGGAAACATACACTAGTTGTATGATAAAATTAATTATATATGTGTTGCATGCAATTTGGGATTAGGGTTTTAAATTACATATATTAATGAATTAGCTCATAAATACAAAAAAATATTGTACGAAATTTAAATTATTTTTGTATTAATTTTTATATAAAATACCTATATTATTATAATTATTTAAAAGTTGCATATAATTCGACCCTTATAAATTCAATTTACTACATATTTGCCTAAATCGAATCGAATTATATAGAAATACAAATTCGATTTATTTAATTTAATTTATTTTTGTATGTGGTATGATTTGATTGAAAGAGCAACAATTTATACTGCTTCGTAGATTCTTCTATAATTTTATCTAGCATTAATAAAATTTCACTATCACTGGTTTTTAAAAAAAATTAAAATCTAAAATGATGGTTAAAAATAAATAAAGAGAATAGATTTAATTCTTCTATAATTGTATGCATTTTTTTCTGATTTGCGTTTTTATCACAATCCACAAATTCTATATTTTATAAATTAACGTTAATTTATATATAGTATATAAATAAATTTAATTAGAATAATAACAATTTATTTATTTTATTTTAGACTTTATAAATGAAATTACTAATTCACTAATATAACGAATCATAATTAATGTAATATAATTAATTAGGTAATATAAATTATAATAATCATATTAATTATATTAATATTTAAATATCTAATCAAATCAATTAGTTAATAGAATTAAGTCAGTGCAATAAATTATATTGAATAAGTTAAAATAATTAAATCGGGAAACACTCTCCGAAGCATGCCACGTCAGCTAGACATCCGATTTTTATATAATAGAATAGATAGATAGATAGTTTCTAAATAATTATAGAAACAAAAATTAACCTGTGTTATCAAATTCTGAAATTTGGGATTATTGATAAATTAACTTGCACAAATTTACAAAAATAAAATAAATTTTGTCCAAAAGAGCAAAATACGTTAAATTAGCAAGTGACAATCACATATTTGGTAGGCTAAACGCAATTAGAACTAAACAAAAAGCAAAAGCAACTTAAGACATGGACAGATTATAAAGCGGTGGAGGTGGAGCAAGACAGGAGCAAAATGATGGCAGAAACAAAGTGGACCAATACCGTTGGTGGAAGGAGAAGGAGGACAAACCAACAAGGCTAATTTCGCAGCCCAATAAAAGAAAATCCTTCAATAGACAACAAATTTCATAAATTGATATATGAAAGTGTGTTTCGATGAAACTTGACAGTTGGAATTAGGTTTATATTATCATCCACAACATTGTTTTTTATGTCAGGTAATTAAAATCATAAAGATTCATATTTGATATTTGTCGATATTTATATATTGACTATGTAAATTAATGTTTAAGACTTTTGTTTATTTTATCAAAAATAGATATTTATTATGAATAAAATTACAAGTAACAGCAGAAGTGATATTAACTGGAGGACAAAATGCCCAAGGAAGAAACGACACTAATCTAGGAAATGCTCTGCCAATAGCATCAGCTTTGAAACATAAAGACATACAATGGGGAAGAGTATAAAAATGTAACATCCAAACTAATCCATGACCATGCAAAACCAGTCGATCTGCACAACCATTCGCCTCTCGAATTCGTCATGAAGTTCCCAGCCATCAAGCCCAGAACCTGCCTTCATAATCTCTTAAGATGCCTCCACAAATCAGCAGCATCCACAAGTCTAATCCCAATCCAAATTTTCAGGGAAGGGCTCCCTTGAGACATTTTTAGTTGTCTTTCCATCTGCAGCAACCGGATCATACGGCGAATCTTCTCCAAACTCAATTGGCATTGACTTCCAATGCAGACTTGGTTCCCACTCTGCTTCTTTGAGGACCTTCAGTATCTCTCTTGCAACTATCTCGCTTCCCTCAGCCGTCAGATGAATCCCATCGCTAAGGACAAATAACCAAACCAGCAAATCAAATAAAGGAAGTGCAGAATTTGAACCCATTCTTTTCCAATTCTGGGGGGTATGAGAGCATACTTACTTGAAGCATACGTCTCGCCAGTCTTTCCTTTTCTGGATGGCAGACCAGATGTCAATGGCCTTGAGATTCATCTCGCGACACAGCTCCAAACAGGCTTCTGAATATATTCGACACGATTCATTTGTCCTCAGCGGCTGACCCAGTAGATCACTGTGTTTCCAGTCCAACAACTTATTCATCAGATTTAAGATTCAAGTAAAAACCCCGGAATTAAAATCGGGAAATAGAAAAGCAACCAGCCATACTTCAGAATTTTCACAAGTTGTCACAAGTAGATGAAATGCAGCATAGCTTTAAGTAAGGTTATATGCATCACTATCTAATCTTATCCTCTATATAAATATAGATATTGCCATTATGTGTATCTCTGCCTTTTCAATTCTGCAAAATTATATTGCAATTTAACTGCAGTCAGGACCTGTTTCCAAGAATTTGTGCTTCATTGACAGGAGGAGCACCAAGAAATATAATGCGAGTCTTCTTCGAAAGGCTCTGGCAATCATTGACATTCATGTCAAACTTTGGACCGATATATACACTAGCTGCACAGGAAAAAAATGGTACTCTAGTGGGAAACATTTGTTTACCTTTAGATGGATAGCTATTTTGGTCATATTTTGAATGTATTCTTGGAGAGGTACATGTTGTCCGAGGCCACTTGGATGCGCAAGAACTGAATCATTGCCACCAAAGTACACAATTACAAGTGATGGTTGCTCACTGGCATTCTGAGTCGAAGAAGATTGCAAAAACAAAAGGGTGATTCTTTATTTGCAAGTCAGAGCATAAATCAATTAATCACTACATATAACTATTAAGGAGATCATTATTGTATAATGATTAACGAGAAAGTCTAGAAGACCAGCACTTTTATTAAACTCTGACTAGCACTTAACCAGCAAAAGAAAAGTGAGTAATCTCACACTATTAAAAATACTAATGATGGCTAATTGATGGCTACAAATCACAAAACCTGGTGGCCCCCTAACACTCCTCTCGTATAATATTGCAAAAATCAAACTTAAAATCCATGCTAGCCTCATTCAAGATCCTTGTTTAACAATCAGATGCTTAGTACCTTGGGGAAAATGTCATCCAAAACCTGGAGAGCACGCCTCGAATTCCAACCAGCATATCCTCGCAAAATTATGTCTGCCTGTGCCATGCGAATGTCTCGTGAATTAATCCATCAAAATGCATTATTAGTCCCACAAAGCCACATATGAACGTTATTCCAGTTCCATTGTTCAGCAAGCATGGTGGCTATGTCTATTAGCCTACACCAATAAAAACACTACAAAAGTAATAATTTCTTATGTAGATTGAGATCTAAAGGTGTCACCTAGAGTTTTATTTTATTCTTCATTACCTTTGTTTAACTGTTAGGATATCTACCATATTCTCAAGTCTCTATACCGAACGCTTCTATTAATTCAAATCGAAAATATAACTTGTTGATTTTTAATTTCTATAATTTTTTATAAATAGCACTGGAATCATGAATTGGAAAAGAGAGAGAAAATTGTACCTTGCGAGCATACAAGTGAGAAAGAATGGCCGCCCAACCTTGGTCATAGAAGCTGTGTTGAACGATGGAAGAACCAAACAACACGAATTGAGGCCTCTTTGGTCCCACCATCTTCCTCTTTGGTCCTTGTTCTCTCCCTCTCTCTCTCTCTCTCTCTGTTATATACATGCACAGTGGCAGTTATTGACTGTGACAAAATGGTCATTTTGGCTGAAATTCTGTGGACATGGGATGTGTTTTATGCTTTGCTTTGCTTTGCTTATAGTGGGGCATTTCCCAATGCTTCTCGATTGTCCTTGCAATATTTTAGACGTTCACTTCAATTTTTATTCACAGAAAAAACAAAGTACTTTTAGAAAAAAGATCGTCGTTAATTTTATTGTTTAACTCGATTAAGTGATTTAATCGGAGTATGGATAAAACGAGCTCAACAATTATGTTTTTATTGCATGAGCTATATTTATATAGGCCATTAAATTTTATTAGATGAAAATCAAAAATTAATATAAAAGAAAAATATTGATGGACTCTAATAAATATAAAATATCATAGTACATAAATAAATACATTAAATAACAATACTTTAATATACAATATTTTAAACGGCAACAGAATCTTTTATTCTTAAATAATTAAATATAAAATATATGAATATTTTTATTTATTAAAATTAATTATTATGCAAATTTTTTTATAATATTAAATAATTATATTAAAATAATATTTTAAATTATAACTAACATAAAAATATAAAATAATTAAAATTTTATTTTATATTACTTGACAAATAATTAGATTATTATATTTAATATTTATTAACTAACTATGTTTATTAAAGATATTATTATATAATATAATTTTTTATTAAAAGTATTTTAAAAATATAATTTATTTAAAATATTATATATAAATACATAAAAATATTAACTTTTTTATTTTTTTAATTTTTTTAAAGAACAGAATAAATAATATAATTTTAAATACATACCTAAATAAAAAAGTTAATATTTTTATGTATTATATATAACTTTTTAAATAAATTTTACTTTTACAAATATTTTGATAAAAAATTATATGATATAATAATATATTTAACAAAGTAATTAGTTAATAAATTTTAAATATAATAATCTAATTATTTGTCAAGTAATATAAAATAAATTTAATTATTATATATTTTTATATTATAGTTTAAAATATCATTTTAATATTGTAAAAAAAAATTTTGCTTAATAATTAATCTTAATGAATAAATAAACTTATATTTTTTGTATTTATTTAATTTATACTTTTAAGAACAAAAAGTTCTACCTTTATATAGTAAAATATGTGATAATCTTCTTAATATATATATTAGGAGTGGCAAAACGGGTCGAGTCCGTCGGGACGATCCGCGGAATTCGCTAAAAAAGGTGGATTGGACTAGAATTTGAAACTTGTCAAATTAAAAAAATTTGCCAAATCCGCAAAATTTTTATGCAAAATTTTTTTATAATATTAAAATGGTATTTTAAATAGTTATACTATAACAGATTTAATATGTTTTCTGATTTTAATGTTATTATATAATTATAATTATTTAATATATAAAAAAATTACTAGATAGTATATATTAGGAGTGGCAATGCGGGCCGACTCGCCCCGCCGACTAAAGTGGATACAAAATGTTAGTCGTTTGACTTTGTTTTTTTTAAAGTAAAATTAATTAAAATTAACAAAAAAATAATAATTAAACAATTAAATACAAATAAAAAATAGTCAAATTATAATATAATTTTTTTACTATATTTTTTAATTTTTAACTTCAATAAAATTGTTCAAAATAATATTTGTCAATAGAACCATCTTTATTTTAAAAAATAAGTCACATAATTTGAACATATATACGAAATTGTAAAATAAAACAAATAAAGTCACATAATTGAAACATATATACATAATTTGACGAATTTTTTTAATTTGACAAGTCTCAAATTCTAGTCCGACCCACCCTTTTTAGCGGATTCGGCCCGACAGATTCGACCCGTTTTACTACCCCATATATATATATAAGAGAAGATTATCACATATTTTATTATATAAAGATAAAAAATTTTTTTTCTAAAAAATATAAAATAAATAAATACAAAAAATATAAGTTTTTTATTCATTAAGATTAATTATTATACAAATTTTATTTTATAATATTAAAATAATTTTTTAAACTACAACATAAAAATATAAAATAAATAAAATTTATTTTATATTACTTGACAAATAATTAGTTTATTATATTTAAAATTTATTAATTAATTACTTTGTTAAATATATTATTATATAATATAAATTTTTATCAAAATATTTGTAAAAGTAAAATTTATTTAAAACGTTATATATAATACATGAAAATATTAATTTTTTATTTAAGTATGTATTTAAAAGTATATTATTTATTCTATTTTTTTTAATTAAAAAAATAAAAAATTAATATTGTCATGTATTATAAATAATATTTTAAATAAATTATTTGTTTAAAATATTTTTATAAAAAATTATATTATATTATAATATCTTTAATAAAAGTAGTTAATTAATAAATTTTAAATATAATAATCTAATTATTTATCAAGTAATATAAAATAAAATTTTAATAATTTTATATTTGTATGTTACAATTTAAAATATTATTTTAATATAATTTTTTAATATTATAAAAAAGTTTTGCATAATAATTAATTTTATTAAATAAAAAATACTTATATATTTTATATTTATATATTTAATTATTTAAAAATAAAAGATTTCGTAGTTATAAAAATTAGATCGGACCGACCGATTCAACCGAAAAATCAATAAATTAGACCATATTTCAATTCGGTTCAATAGTCAGACCGTATAAAGAAAGAAAACGGTGTGAACCAATTAGATTCGGAATGAACCATTGAAAATCGGTTAAATTCGATCAAAATCGATTCGATTGAAAATGTAAATTTGTTCAAAATGTTGGAGGGAACTAAAATGCTATCACAGCTAGGTGTGGAAATAAATCAGGCCAGGTCAGGCTTTATTCTTAACAGGCCAGGCCTGTAATAGAGTATATTGGCCTTAACCTGGTCTGTAGCCTGGTATAGATTTTTTAATGAGTACTGTGCTTAGCCTGTTGTTAAATCTGGCCTGGCCTGAAGCCTGTCAATAGGCCTGTTTTTTTAATAATAATTAAATTTAAGATATAATTTAATTTTAACAATTATAAAATATAAAATAATAAATTTATGAATATAGACTTTTTTAATAGCTTGAGCCTGAGCCTATTTCCTATCAGACCAGGCTAGATCAGGCCAAACACAGGCCAGGCTACAGGCCCCTGGTAGGCCACCTGGCCTATTTTCACCCCTAATCACAGCCCTAGGCTGTTACATTCCTTGTTCATTTATATGCAAATTATATATATATATATATATATATATATATATATATATATATATATATATATATATATATATATATATCTTTTATTAAATAATTTACTTTTATTTAATTTATTTTAATTTTAGTTATAAATTCGATCTTTTTAATTATATTTTTATTTAACAATAATTATAAACTCACTTATTCTTTCTTTTCATAATTATATAATATATATTAATATTATTTTTTAATAAATACTTGTAGTATATAATAGTATAATAGATATAAACTAATTAATAAATTATTGAAATTTAAAAATAATAGTTATTTTAATACAAAAACAAAATAAAAATATTTATGATAGAATAAAAATAACAAAATACTTATTGTTCCTATTCCATATTATTTTAAAATAGTTTAATATTCTTAAAATGTTAGTGAAAACATGTATTTTAAATTTTTAGTTTTTTTTATTTATATAGGACCGGATTAAACGGTTCAACCAGTAACTCACTGGTCGAATAAGTAACTCAGTGATCCAGTAACCTGACCGATTCAATCATCGGTTCGGTTATGACAATTGCAGATTCTGTTGCCGTTTAAAGTATTGTGTATTAAAGTATTGTCATTTAAAGTATTTATTTATGTACTAGGATATTCTATATTTATTAGAGTCCATCAATGCTCTTCTTTTATATTAGCCTTTGATTTTCATCTAATAAGATCTAATGGCCTATATAAGTATGGCTCATTCAATATGTACATAGTTATTGAGCTCGTTTTAGACATATCCATTTAACCGAGTAAAACTATTTGATGTCAGATCCGACCAATTCTAAATAAAATCGCCAAATCGACACAAATTTAGTACAAATCAATAGGATTCAGGCCCGAATCTTTGAATTAAATTGGAGCATAAACATCCTCATAAAAAATAGAAAAAATTGAGATTTTACTTAAAATAAAAAATAAATGAAATACATAACATATAAAATAATAAAATCCTAATAAATTTTAAATGGTAAATTGTTCGATTAAATGATAATTCTGTTAGGCGTTGATATCGCTAATTTTGAGGGGCGTCATCTTCACTAACGTCATCTATCCTCTGTGAATTCTCGAGAGCTTCAGTGCTAAAATGTGTATTTGAGTTTTGGCGTTTATAAAATTGAAATTTAAATGAAAATGATATTTTATAATTAATTTTGGATAGAAGAGGGTTTATGCCAATTTAATTTATATTTGATAATTTTATATTAAAATTAATTTTGATAAAATAATATATATTATTTGAATAATATTAATTAAAATTATTTTTAGATAGATAATTAATTAATTACGAAAAAAATATAATATTAAATTATAATGTTATTTTTTAAAGTATATTTATTTTTTATATTTTTTTAGTATTTTTTATATAATATTTTTTATAGTATTCTATTTTAGTATGTTATAATTTTTTACTATTATAATAAAAATTAATATTTATTAATTAAATTAAAAATAACATATGGACAACTTTTTAAGTTTTTTTTATAATAATTAATATTTATGCATTAAATTATTATTTATGATCAATTTTTTTTATTTTGCCCTTTTTAATAAGGTCAATAATTTATATTATAATAAAATTATAATAAAAAATTTAATTAAAAATAAAAAATTGAAATATGAATGAAAACACTAAAAATTAAAAAATTAAAATATTTAAAATGACTTAAAACAAATATAAAAATTCTATAAAAAATTATTAAAATTAATAATGACTAATAATAAGCGTAAACACAACATGTTAAGTGAATGCAGAAGTTATACCTTTTTGTTTAGAGCAAAAAAAATACCAAATACCAAGAAACAGCGTTCAAGAAATTTAAATACACTTTTATCTTTTTCAACGTGTTTACTAAACACACTCAATATTTTTTAATGCTATCAATAAAATATTTTGTAAAGTCGTGCTGAAGTTTTCAATTCAAAGCCCAACAAGATCTAATTTAGAGAACAAGCCTCATGGGTATCAAATGAAATGTAATTTTGTAATTTGAGTTGAATTTAAATTGGAGAGACTAGAGTAGTATACAAATACAGAGTAAAGACTAAGGAAGGAGACTTCTATCTTTACTGCTACTTTTTTTTTCAATTTTTCTGTTTTGTAATTTTTTAACTATGGGTCACTAATTTTTCTTTTCATTAAAAAGAGAAGCTCTATTGAATTATAATAAATTGATGTTGTTAGTCAAAAAATAATTATATTTAAAGGTTGAGCTTATTCGAAATATTAATAAAATTTTGAAAAGGAAATAGAGATCAAAAGGGATGCCCATGAAGGCATCGAGTGGGAAACTGTTTGACACGGTTTTGATGGACATAGTAAATCGAGAAGTTAATCAAATGAGAAAGATCGAAGGTTTTCTTGAGTTAAAGATTTTCAGTAATTGGCACACGTTTGGGCAAAAGAGCGGGAGTGGTTACCCAGACTTTCGCACACAAGGGGGGGATCATGTCATTAATGATCAGTTACGGAAGAGGGGTATAAATATTAGAAAGTATTAAGAAATCAGGGTTGAAACTTTTCTTCAGAAATACACTCAAGCACACTCACATCCTAGTGAATTTCTGAGTATGCATTCGAGTTCGATTTTTGTAGGGTTATTTCCATGTCTTTATCTTTTTAATTTATAAATTCAGTAAACTTTACTTTTCCTGTTCAATTTATTTTTCAAGCAACCTTTAATTTCTTTGTTAAATTTACATTTCAACATCTTTAATTTCCATGTTAAAAGTCATTTGATTCAATCGAAAGTATTTTTATTGCTTTATTTAACTACTTTGCAAATTTCTTTCGATTTTAGTCAATTTGTCTTTTAAAAGCTTATGTTGCATCTTTTGAACTTTTTTCTATTTCAATACTCGTCTAATTCGAGGACCTTTGATGCACTTATAGAGAAACTGGTACCTGCAAAAAGAGGAGTAGGTGCTCCCAGACCATTAGAATCGAACCACCATCGATTTGCTAAAAATCAACAAAACAAATTGGCACGTCCGGTAGAACAGTTTTAAACTGAAGTGTGTCAAATAATTTTGGTGTCATTTGGTGTATGCAACTAAGAAGTGAAAGAATTATTCACATAGTAGATGAAATGTCGAATGTGAATTGTAACACCCTAATGCTTTTAAATTGAGTTAAGCTTTATCTGGATTATATTTAGTAGCAGATATTTAAAACCTTGCGAAAATTTTCTTTTAAAAACAAATATAAAATAATTTATATATAAAAATATTAAATGACTAGTTTTTATTAGAATATTTACTAGTTGAAAAATATAAGTTGATCTAAAAATACTACCAAAAAAGCGGGCGTGCTAAACTATGAAGGCACAACAATGACAAACTTTACTCATACCAAATAATCATAAAAAGAAATATCATAGTTACAATTACAATCACTCAATAAAAATAAAACAAGACAGATAGGAAATCCTAATTCTCTTAATTTGTTTAAATATGACTGAAGCAATCGCCTATTCTTCCTTCTTAAGATAAACGCTTAATGTTTCGTATCTACGTTCTTGATAGCTCGCTCCTAATAGTGCACTTGTCTTTTCACCTCAACTGAACAGGGCATTGCTTTGTGCCGCATCCTTCCTGAAGATGGTACGGAGAGAGGGGTGAGAAACAAAAGTTTCTCAATAGTTTATCTATATGATGTCATCGTATCCATCTCCAGCCACTCCGAGTTTTAAAATAAAAACAGTAATAATGCAAGATTGTTCAATTATTATTTTCAAAAATCCTTGTTAGTCGAAGTGGTGTGACTTTTAGATGCTTCTCATTTACTTATGTTGTGACATGTGTGATGCATACAAAATGCCTATAGCGTTAAAACATGTAAACTCATAAACCTTAGTTTGATGTTCTCATAGGCCATAAAGTAAGGCAAAATAAATAATAAATAAGAGAAGAATAGTAACATTGGCATAGATAAGTCAAACAGGATAGATCTGAATAAAATAGAGATCTTAAACAATATCATACATCATACAAAAGGAATTTTGGATAAAGGAAGGATCTTTAAATGCAATCATAATCATAAATTAAAAAGGATAAAAGAAGAACAATCATGATCATACTTTTCATTGTACTTTTCATTACTTTTTTTCGTAGCTTTTATGGAAGTTATTGAGCTCAAACCGGTATAAAAGGTGGGAGTCCCCTTCCCTTATCGAAGGTTCTTATCCCAAACGTTTTGACGATCACCTTCCTTTACCGAATGATCATCTCGATCAATCACCTTCCCTTACCGAAGGATCATGTCGATATCTTGTCTTTGGGAGTCACCTTCCCTTACCGAAAGATCATTCCCTCAGTTCAATTTACAATCAAGGTTATTTAGACATACACAAGAAAAGAGTTATATCAACAAAGATATCTTATTATATAAAATTGATGGGAGTCCCCTTCTCTTACCGAAGGTTCACAAAAGTTTACCGATCACCTTCCCTTACCAAAGGATCATCTAAATTCGATCACCTTCCCTTACCGAATGATCATCTCGATTATCTTGTCTTTGGGGGTCACCTTTCCTTACCGAAGGATTATTCCCTCAGTTCTTTAATGCACATAAGATTGTTATTATAATGCATA
The DNA here is from genome assembly GCF_003086295.3 of Arachis hypogaea. NCBI lineage: Eukaryota > Viridiplantae > Streptophyta > Magnoliopsida > Fabales > Fabaceae > Arachis > Arachis hypogaea. The sequence goes on from NC_092039.1 coordinate 98,458,142, forward strand.
ATGTGTATAAAGAAAAGAGACATTATATCATGACATGTAATGCTAACATCTATATCCAAAAACATTTAACATTTGACATAAAAATTAGCATAAAACCCCTTACATCGAGTAAAGTTCTGATAGGTATTTTGATGCAAATATGTTAGTGAAGAGAGACTTGTTCCATGGCTAGACTTTGTGTATACTAGAATTTTTTGTATAGAAGAAGGGAATAGAATGAAAAAGGAAGGATCAAATAGCTCTCAGGTATGTGCAGATTATGTTAGGAGGCATTTAGGTGAAATCTTCAATATGAAACGTCACTTTGTGAGCCCTATAAAGTTTTATACGTTTGGAATTTGGAAATAGCTATTAGAGACAAATTTATAGAGAATTGAATTAGCTTTAAAACGAATCTTAAACAAAGTCAATCGGATTAAAATTCAAATCTCAAATCATTACTATTTTAATTAATTAATTAGTTATTAAAAAAATGACTTGATTCAAAAAGTTGGGATGTTACATAAACGGTGGTTTGTCCACCAATGATAGCATACCAGTAACTGTACAACTTTCGAACGTTACTTCGCGTTCAGAAGGCATGATCGTGAGTGAAAGTGTAGTGGTTACTAGCATTCAGACTGGAAATAATGGATGCAATATTCGTCCACATGGTAATTTACCACCAATACAGCCTTCGGTAATTATTGGTTGGCCTCCTTATGTCCTTCCTTCTGGTTATACTGCACTGGTGAGTGGTTTTGTTCCTCCTATCTATGTTGGGAGTATGATTGGAGTAAATAATTCTCAAATCCTACAACAGTACTCCGAGTATTCTCGTGATTATAATGTGGACTCTACGTTGAATGCCTCTAATTCGATGGCAGCATTTTGACAACAGGTAGAGAAAAGTCATCATTATTTGGTCAACTTGTTGACTCAACAAATGACCACAATTTTGAATCCTATGATGGCTGATCATGAATCGAAATTCAAACGTCTTGCAAGGCAAGTCGAACGGATTGCTCGAATCGTTGGTTATGATGAAGGAGAAAGGTATGATACCAGAGGGAATAATGAGAATTTTGAAAATATATTTCAAAATAAAAATATTATTTTGAGAAACAGAGAGAATCTCAGTTAATTCCTCATGGTCAAAATACAGATGACGTCTTGGCTCGATTACATGCTAATCAGGTCAGTGGACGTTATCAAGTGACAAGAATTGTAGAAGATATGCTCAATAGAGTCGATTTGAATGTCGAGTTAATAAATCGACCCCATTTTGTATCCGCTTTTCCTCAAGTTGTTCAAATGGCCGAAGTGACAAAAGGTGTGAAAAATCTAAAATTAATTACAAAATTTGCGAGGAAAATTGACCAATGAACATGTCGCTTGATATTTGGTCGAGATTGGGAATCTAGCTAATGATGAGAATTTGAAAATAAAGTTTTTTCTTCTTCGTTAACGAAGAATGCGTTTAGTTGGTTTTCAAATCTTAGACCAAATTCGATAACGACTTGGGCTCAGTCGGAAACTGCTTTTCATGCCCAGTTTTATCGAGGGGAATTGAACGTAGCAGTTACTGATCTAGTAGCTTTGAAACGAGAAGATGGTGAAACCATCAATGATTATATGATACGTTTCAAAAATGCTAGAAGTAGATGTTATGTGTCATTGCCTGAGAGTGAAGTGGTGAAAATAGCAATTATGGGGTTAGGATTTTATATGCGTTGAAAACTGCTTAATGTTCATATTCCTGACTTAGCACATTTGGTTGAAAGGGTTCGTCAAGTCGAACTTCTGAAGAAGGAAAAGGAGAAATATGAGAATGAAAAGAGGCCAAAGATTAGACCCTTTGTTCGAAAGGAAAAGGTTGCTTATGTGGCCATGGAATCCTTGGAGGAGGAGTCCGATTTAGAAGTAGAGGTTGATTTAGCTGAACTTAAGAAGGGTCCTTCGAACGTTTGTTCTTTTCTTAAAAAGATCCATAGTAATGAGAAGTCAAATGATTCAAAACTAAAGAATGGAAAGAGATATAGTTTTGATATCTCGAAATCTGACCAGATTTTTGATGTGTTTCTTAAAGATAAACAGTTAATTTTGCCTGAAGGCAGAACTTTACTTTCGGTGAAAGATTTAAAAGGAAAACCTTATTGTAAATTTTACCAAGCAACTAGTCATTCGCCAAACAATTGTGTTCGTTTTAGGGGTCTTATATAGGAGGCTATTAGGGAAGGACGTTTGAAGTTTGATGATGGAAAAAAGGAGATGAAAGTTGATTCTGATCCTTTTGATGTTGAAGCCAGTTTTGCTAAGCCATATTTTGGTGTGAATATGGTTGGAATGTCTTATTGTTTCGATGTGGCTTTGGGTGATTTCAAATCACAAGTCCGATCTTTATACCCTCGTGTGGGAGACAATTTGTTGGATTTTTTGATGCAGCAAAAGCTTAATGATCGGGACGTATCTCTGTGTCCTCGATGCAATGTTGTGTTTGACACTGAAGCCGCAACGATATTTGAGAAAGAAATAATGAAGAAAGAACTGGCATATAGAGAGGAGCAGGCTCGTCAGAAGTAACCAATTCGACGAGAAAAAGGACAAAGCTCCAAGGCTCCTCGCAAAATGTTATTGCACCAATAAGCCATTCTCAGGCTATAGGAGTTCAATGGATTCAGAATTGTCAAGAATTCCAGAATCGAGATGCTCAATATAGGAAAAACCCACAGTGGGGACATCGAGGACCCCCACAAGGCCAGTATCCCTACTATCGTGGCCGAGCTAGAGGATACCCAAGAGGTAGAGGAATAAGGAATCAACAGCAAACAAATAAGCCTCAAATTAATAAAGGCAAGGGAGCAACACCTTCAGTGCATTCTCGAATAGTCTTTCCATTTGATGGAGAAACTTATCCAAAGGATATTCTGTCCCTTGCAAAGTTGAATAAAGGTAAGTCAGTGGTTAATACTTCAGTTGTTGACAAAGACAAAGATGCTGACGTAAATGAAGAGTATTTCGAAGAAGGAGATGATGAGATGGTTAGGACTATTTCCATTATCCCAACTGAGTATTTGGGTGAATATGAAGGTGACCCTGAAGATGATTATGATATGGATGATGAAGAGGTCTATTCGTTCATTCGATATGAGGATGAACCGGGATATTTTCTGAGGCCATCTGAGAAACAAAAGTCCCATCTCCATCTACTTCATATCACTGCAACTATGAGTGGGATAAAGGTAAACAAAGTTTTAATTGATGGCTGAGCAGCAATAAGCCTTTTATCGGAGAGGATGCTGATGAAGGTTGGCAAACATCATGATGATTTGGTTCCCACCAATATTGCCGTAACAGACTTTAGTGGTACTTCTACTCCTGCTAAAGGTCTGGTTACCTTGGGGGTGCAGGTAGGATCTTCTTATCAAAACACTATTTTCATGGTGGTGCCGTCAAAAGCAAGCTATAATGCCTTATTAGGCCGGGGTTGGATTCACGGGGTTAAAGCTGTACTCTCTACTGTGCGTCAGAGTGTTCTCCTTTGGATGAAAAATGGAAAGTGGTGCACGAAATTGCAATCACACTTTTGCAATTCCGCACAACTAACCAGTAAGTGCACTGGGTCGTCCAAGTAATACCTTACGTGAGTAAGGGTCGATCCCACGGAGATTGTCGGCTTGAAGCAAGCTATGGTTATCTTGTAACTCTTAGTCAGGATATTAATAATTATCAGGGTTGATTGTAAAAAGCAAAAGAACATGAAATAAGTACTTGTTTTGCAGTAATGGGGAACAGGTTGAGGTTTTGGAGATGCTCTATCTTCTGAATCTCTGCTGTCCTACTGTCTTCTTCTTCAAGCACGCAAGGCTCCTTCCATGGCAAGCTGTATGTAGGGTTTCACCATTGTCAATGGCTACCTCCCATCCTCTCAGTGAAAATGTTCTACGCGCTCTGTCACAGCACGGCTAATCATCTGTCGGTTCTCAATCAGGTTGGAATAGAATCCAGTGATTCTTTTGCGTCTGTCACTAACGCCCAGCCCTCAGGAGTTTGAAGCTCGTCACAGTCATTCAATCCTTGAATCCTACTCAGAATACCACAGACAAGGTTTAGACCTTCCGGATTCTCTTGAATGCCGCCATCAATTCTAGCTTATACCACGAAGATTCTGATTAAGGAATCTAAGAGATATCTACTCAATCTAAGGTAGAACGGAGGTGGTTGTCAGGCACACGTTCATAGTTGAGAATGATGATGAGTGTCACGGATCATCACATTCATCAGGTTTAAGAACAAGTGATATCTTAGAATGGAAGCAAGCATGATTGAATGAAAAACAGTAGTAATTGCATTAATCCATCAAGACACAGTAGAGCTCCTCACCCCCAACCATGGGGTTTAGAGACTCATGCCGTAGGAAGTACACAAAGAAACGTGTAAAGTGTCATGAGGTACCGATACAATGTCAAAAGATCCTATTAATAGTGAACTAGTAACCTAGGGTATACAGAAATGAGTAAATGACGTAAAAATCCACTTCTGGGTCCACTTAGTGTGTGCTTGGGCTGAGCATTGAAGCTTTCATGTGTAGAGACCTTTTCTGGAGTTAAACGCCAGCTTTCATGCCAGTTTGGGCGTTTAACTCCAATTTTTATGCCAGTTCCAGCGTTAAACGCTGGGAATTCTGAAGCTGATTTGCAACGCCAGTTTGGGCCATCAAATCTCGGGTAAAGTATGGACTATTAAACATTGCTGGAAAGCCCAGGATGTCTACTTTCTAACGCCGTTGAGAGCGCGCCAATTGAGTTTCTGTAGCTCCAGAAAATCCACTTCGAGTGCAGGGAGGTCAGAATCCAACAGCATCTGCAGTCCTTTTCAGCCTCTGAATCAGATTTTTGCTCAGAACCCTCAATTTCAGCCAGAAAATACCTGAAATCACAGAAAAACACACAAACTCATAGTAAAGTCCAGAAAAGTGAATTTTAACTAAAAACTAATAAAAGTATACTAAAAACTAACTAAAATATACTAAAAACATACTGAAAATAATGCCAAAAAGCGTATAAATTATCCGCTCATCACAACACCAAACTTAAATTGTTGCTTGTCCCCAAGCAACTGAAAATCAAAATAGAAAAAAAAAAGAAGAGAATATACTATAGACTCCAAAATATCAAAGAAACTAAGCTCCAATTAGATGAGCGGGACTAGTAGCTTTTTGCTTCTGAACAGTTTTGGCATCTCACTTTTATCCTTTGAAGTTTAGAATGATTGGCCTCTATAGGAACTCAGAACTCAGATAGTGTTATTGTTTCTCCTAGTGAAGTATGATGATTCTTGAACATAGCCACTTTATGAGTCTTGGTTGTGGCCCAAAGCACTCTGTCTTCCAGTATTACCACCGGATACATACATGCCACAGACACATAATTGGGTGAACCTTTTCAGATTGTGACTCAGCTTTGCTAGAGTCCCCAATTAGAGGTGTCCAGGGTTCTTAAGCACACTCTTTTTGCCTTGGATCACAACTTTATTTTTTTCTTTTCTTTTTCTCTTTCTTTTCTTTTCATTTTTTTTTGAATTCACTGCTTTTTCTTGTTTCAAGAATCAATTTGATGATTTTTCAGATCCTCAATAACAGTTCTCCTTTTCCTTCATTCTTTCAAGAGCCAACAATTTTAACATTCTTAAAACAACAAATTCAAAAGACATATGCACTGTTCAAGCATTCATTCAGAAAACAAAAAGCATTGTCACCACTTCAAACTAATTCAACTAGTTTCAAAGATGAATTCGAAATCCTGTACTTCTTGTTCTTTGTGATTAAAGCATTTTTCATTTAAGAGAGGTGATGGATTCATAGGACATTCATAGCTTTTAAGGCATGAACTTTAAATTTTATTAATTATGAATTAAGAACAAGACTCAAAAATAGATATAAGATAAGACTAGTAGGAATAGAAAACAAAAATTTAAATAGGCTCCTAATGATAGAGGTTATCACAGAGTTAGGACTCAAAAACCTTGATTTTGAGAAGTGGATGCTCCCTCAACTTGAGAGGAGAGCTTTTGGCATTTCAACTCTTGAAGTTCACGCCCCTGCTTCTCTTGTTCCTTAAGCAATTTGCAGAGCATGCAGTTCTGATTCTGCTGTTCTTCCTTAAGTTGCTCCATAGTTTCTTGCAACTTGGTGATAGATGCTTCTAGGCTGGTCCAGTAGTCAATTTCAGGGAATTCAGGGAGGAACTCCTGCGCCCTCTTCTTGATAGAGTTGTCTTGCATTTGTCCTTCCATTGACTTCTTGGTGATTGGATGTTCAATGGGTATGAATTCATCTACTCCCATCTTCACCCCAGCCTCTTTACAGAGCAAGGAGATCAAGCTTGGGTAAGCCAGTTTAGCTTCAGTGGAATTCTTATTTGCAATTGTGTAGATCTCACAAGCAATTAGATGATGAACCTCCACTTCTTTTCCAAGCATAATGCAATGAATCATCACTGCTCTCTTGATGGTGACCTCAGAACGGTTGCTAGTGGGCAATATGGAGCGCCCAACAAAGTCTAGCCAGCCTCTTGCAATTGGTTTGAGGTCTCCCCTCTTGAGTTGGTTTGGGACACCTTTTGAATTGGTTATCCACTTAGTTCCAGGGAGGCAAATGTCCTCTAGAACTTGATCCAACCCCTTATCTGCTCTCACCATTCTCCTATTAAAGGATTCAGGATCATCTTGCAGTTGAGACAATTTGAAGACCTCTCTTATTTTGTCCAGATGGAAGTAGATAACTTTCCCTCTGACCATGGTTCTGTAAGTATGGAAAGCAGTTCCAGTCATTCTCTGCTTATCTGTCAGCCACAGATTTGAGTAGAATTCCTGAACCATATTTCTTCCAACCTTTATCTCAGGATTGGTTAGAACTTCCCATCCTCTGTTTCGAATTTGCTCTTGGATCCCCGGATATTCATCTTCTTTCAGATCGAATTTGACTTCCGGGATCACTGACCTCAGACCCATTATTTTGTGATAATGGTCTTCATGTTCTTTAGTTAAGAACTTCTCTTGATTCCAAAGATTCTTTGGATTATTCTCTTTCTTTCCTCTTAAATTGGTTTGTTTTCCTTTAGGAGCCATGATCTTGATGAATCTTGGCTTAGTGATCACGGAAAAGCACACCAAACTTAGAGGTTTGCTTGTCCTCAAGCAAAAGAAAGGAAAGAGGGGAGAGAGGAGGAGAGCAAATTCGAATGGTATGGGGAGATAGGGTGGCCGAACGTGTTTAAATAGGAGAGGGGGGATAAATTTTTGAAAATTGAGGGAGATTTGAGAAGATATGGAAAAAATTTGAGGAGATAATTGAGTTTTTGAAAGAGCCTAAGAAGGGATTTGAAATAGATTTGAAGAAGATTTTAATTTTTGAAATTGGAAAGTGAATGATGAAAGTTTGTAATGTGTTTATGCAGAAAAATATGAATCAAAACAAGAAAGTTTGAAAAAATTTGAAGTGGGAAACAAAATCTCCTCCCCCTGCCTTTCTGGCGTTAAACGCCCAGAATGGCATCCATTCTGGCGTTTAACGCCCATTTGTTGGCCAATTTGGGCGTTTAACGCCAGCCAGGGTACCTGGCTGGCGTTAAACGCCAGCCAGGGTACCTGGCTGGCGTTAAACGCCAGAAAACCCTTTATCACTGGGCGTTTTGCTAAACGCCCAGGATGCTGCACACCTGGCGTTAAACGCCCAAAATGGCACCTTTACTGGCGTTAAACGCCAGAATGGGCACCATTCTGGCGTTTAACGCCCAAAGTACCCCTTACTGGCGTTTTTTCGCCAGTAAGCTCTTTTTCTTTGCTTTTTGCACTGAATCCTTCTGTAACTCTGTGAATTCCTTCAATTTTGATACTTGCCCTTGTAGAAACAAAACATATAACCTGCTAATGACTGGGTTGCCTCCCAGCAAGCGCTTCTTTATTGTGTTTAGCTGGACCTTTACTGAGGATCATTCCAGCCTCAGTTTTGAGCATTCCTGCTCAAAATTGCTTTTAAGATAATGCTTGATCCTTTGTCCATTAACAATGAACTTTTTGTCAGAATCAGTATCCTGAAGCTCAACATATCCATATGGTGAAACTCCTGTAATCACATACGGACCCCTCCACCGGGATTTAAGTTTTCTTGGGAACAATCTGAGCCTAGAGTTGAAGAGCAGAAATTTTTGTCCTGTCTCAAAGACTCTGAATGACAACTTCTTGTCATGCCACTTCTTTGCCTTTTCCTTATAAATCTTTGCATTTTCAAAGGCGCTGAGTCTAAATTCGTCTAGCTCATTTAGCTGGAGTAATCTCTTTTCACCAGCTAACTTAGCATCCAGGTTTAGGAATCTGGTTGCCCAGTAGGCTTTATGTTCCAGTTCCACGGGCAGATGACAGGCCTTGCCATACACAAGTTGGTATGGCGAGGTTCCTATTGGGGTCTTGAATGCTGTTCTGTATGCCCACAGAGCATCATCCAAGCTCCTTGCCCAATCCTTTCTTCGGGCTATTACAGTCCGTTCTAGGATTCTTTTTAGCTCTCTGTTAGAGACTTCAGCTTGCCCATTTATCTGTGGATGATATGGGGTAGCCACTTTGTGGCTAATTCCATATCGGACCATAGCAGAGTAAAGCTGTTTATTGCAGAAATGAGTACCCCCATCACTGATTATGACTCTGGGAACACCAAATCTGCTGAAGATGTGTTTCTGGAGGAATTTTAGCACGGTTTTAGTATCATTAGTGGGTGTAGCAATTGCTTCTACCCATTTAGATACATAGTCCACTGCCACCAGAATGTAAGTGTTTGAGTATGATGGTGGGAATGGACCCATAAAGTCAATTCCCCATACATCAAACAACTCAATCTCTAAGATCCCTTGTTGAGGCATGGCGTATCCGTGAGGCAAGTTACCAGCTCTTTAGCAACTGTCACAGTTGCGCACAAACTCTCGGGCATCTCTATAGAGAGTAGGCCAGTAGAAGCCACATTGGAGGACCTTAGTGGCTGTTCGCTCACTTCCAAAATGTCCCCCATACTGTGATCTATGGCAATGCCACAGGATCCTTTGTGCTTCTTCTCTGGGTACACATCTGCGGATCATTCCGTCTGCACATCTCTTAAAGAGATATTGCTCATCCCATAGGTAGTACTTGGCATCTGAAATTAATTTCTTTTTTTGCACTCTGCTGTACTCCTGTGGTATGAACCTCACAGCTTTATAATTTGCAATATCTGCAAACCATGGAGCTTCCTGAATGGCAAAGAGTTGCTCATCTGGGAAAGTCTCAGAGATCTCAGTAGAAGGGAGGGATGCCCCAGCTACTGGTTCTATTCGGGACAGATGATCAGCTACTTGGTTCTCTGTCCCTTTTCTGTCTCTTATTTCTATATCAAACTCTTGCAGAAGCAACACCCATCTTATAAGCCTGGGTTTTGAATCCTGCTTTGTAAGTAAGTACTTAAGAGCAGCATGGTCAGTGTACACAATCACCTTTGATCCCACTAGATAGGATCTAAACTTGTCAATGGCATAGACCACTGCAAGTAACTCTTTTTCTGTGGTTGTGTAATTCTTCTGTGCATCATTTAGAACACGGCTGGCATAATAAATGACGTGCAGAAACTTATTATGCCTCTGTCCCAACACTGCACCAATGGCATGGTCACTGGCATCACACATTAGTTCGAATGGCAATGTCCAGTCTGGTGCAGAAATGACTGGTGCTGTGACCAGCTTGGCTTTCAGGGTCTCAAATGCCTGCAGACACTGTGTGTCAAACACAAATGGTGTGTCAGCAGCTAGCAGGTTGCTCAAAGGTTTTGCAATTTTCGAAAAATCCTTTATAAACCTCCTGTAGAATCCTGCATGCCCCAGAAAGCTTCTGATTGCCTTAACATTGGCAGGTGGTGGTAATTTTTCAATTACCTCTACCTTTGCCTTATCCACCTCTATTCCCCTGCTTGAAATTTTGTGTCCAAGGACAATTCCTTCAGTCACCATAAAGTGACATTTCTCCCAGTTTAAAACCAGGTTAGTCTCTTGGCACCTTTTCAGGACAAGTGCTAGGTGGTTAAGACAGGAGCTGAATGAGTCTCCATGTACTGAGAAGTCATCCATGAAGACTTCCAGGAATTTCTCCACCATATCAGAGAAGATGGATAGCATTCATCTCTGAAAGGTTGCAGGAGCATTACACAGACCAAAAGGCATCCTCCTGTAGGCAAACACGCCAGAAGGACAAGTAAATGCTGTTTTCTCTTGGTCTTGATGATCTACTGCAATTTGATTGTAACCTGAATAGCCATCCAAAAAGCAGTAATAATCATGACCAGCTAGTCTTTCTAGCATTTGGTCTATGAATGGTAAAGGAAAATGATCCTTTCTGGTGGCTGTATTGAGCCTTCTATAGTCAATACACATACGCCAACCTGTGACTGTTCTTGTAGGAACCAGTTCATTTTTTTCATTATGAACTACTGTCATGCCTCCCTTTTTGGGGACAACTTGGACAGGGCTCACCCAGGGGCTATCAGAAATAGGATAAATAATCCCAGCCTCTAGTAATTTAGTGACCTCTTTCTGCACCACCTCCTTCATGGTTGGATTTAGCCTCCTTTGTGGTTGGACTACTGGTTTGGCATTATCCTCCAACAGGATCTTGTGCATGCATCTAGCTGGGCTAATGCCCTTAAGATCACTTATGGACCACCCAAGAGCTGTCTTGTGTGTCCTCAGCACCTGAATCAGTGCTTCCTCTTCCTGTGGATTTAAAGCAGAGCTTATAATCACTGGAAAAGTGTCATCCTCTCCCAGAAATGCATACTTCAGGGATGGTGGTAATGGTTTGAGTTCAGGTTTGGGAGGCTTATCCTCCTCCTGAGGAATTTTCAAAAATTCTTTTGTTTCCTCTGGTTCTTCCTGATCAGGCTGAGCATCCTTGAAGATGTCCTCAAGCTCTGATTCTAGACTTTCAGTCATATTGATCTCTTCCACCAAAGAGTCAATAATGTCAGCGCCCATGCAGTCATTTGGTGTGTCTAGATGCTGCATAGCTTTTACAGCATTCAACTTGAACTCATCCTCATTGACTCTCAGGGTTACTTCCCCTTTTTGTACATCAATGAGAGTTCGTCCAGTTGCTAGGAAAGGTCTTCCTAGAATGAGGGTTGCACTCTTGTGCTCCACCATTTCCAGCACCACAAAGTCAGTTGGAAAGGCGAATGGCCCAACCTTGACAATCATGTCCTCTATTATGCCTGATGGATGTTTAATGGAGCCATCAGCAAGTTGGAGGCATATCCGGGTTGGTTTGACTTCTTCAGTCAACCCAAGCTTTCTGATAGTGGATGCAGGTATTAGATTGATGCTTGCTCCAAGATCACATAGGGCTGTCTTGGTGCAAGCACCTTCTAATGTGCATGGTATCATAAAGCTTCCTGGATCTTGAAGCTTTTCTGGTAAGCTTTTCAGAATGACTGCACTGCATTCTTCAGTGAGAAATACTTTTTCAGTTTCTCTCCAATCCTTCTTATGACTTAAGATCTCTTTCATGAACTTAGCATAAGAAGGTATTTGCTCAAGTGCCTCTGCAAACGGAATCTTTATTTCAAGAGTCCTTAAGTAGTCTGCAAAGCGGGCAAATTGCTTATCCTGCTCCGCTTGGCGGAGTTTCTGAGGATAAGGCATCTTGGCTTTATATTCTTCAACCTTAGTTGCTGCAGGTTTATTCCTTACAGAAGTGGTTGGAGAAGCCTTTTTAGAGGGGTTACTATCAGCACTCTCAGGTGTCTGATTCCCCATTGGCGTTTGAACGCCAGGGTTGGGTGGAAAATGGGCGTTTAACGCCAACTTTCCCCCTTTTTTGGCGTTTGAACGCCAGAACTGGGCAGGGAATGGGCGTTTAACGCCAGCTTTCCCCCCTTTTCTGGCGTTTGAACGCCAAGAGTATTCCTCTCTGGGCTCTTACTGTCCTCAGAGGGATTTTGGACAGTGGTTTGGTCATCCTCTGTCAATTGTTCCTTATTTGGCTTTTTGCCACTTTAAGCAGTGTTATTCAATGTCTTCCCACTCCTCAGTTGAACTGCTTGGCATTCTTCTGTTATCTGTTTAGATAGCTGCTGTTTTGCCTGATTCAACTGAGATTATATGTTCTTGTTAGCAATTTTAGTTTCTTGGAGCATCTCTTTAAATTCTGCTAACTGTTTTGTCATCAGGTGTAATTGCTGATTAAGCTCAATCATCTGTTCTTGAGGATTAGGATCAGTGGCTACTGCCATAGCTTCCTCTTTTGTAGAGAACTCAGTGCTAGCATACAAATATTGATTTCTAGCAACAGTATCTATAAGTTCTTAAGCCTCTTCAATTGTCTTCCTCATGTGTATAGATCCACCAGCTGAGTGGTCTAAAGACATCTGAGCTTTTTTTGTAAGCCCATAGTAGAAGATGTTTAACTGTACCCACTCTGAAAACATTTCAGAGGGGCATTTTCTTAGCATACCTCTATACCTCTCCCAGGCATTATAAAGGGATTCATTGTCCTCTTGTTTAAAGCCTTGGATGTCCAGCCTTAGCTGTGTCATCCTTTTTGGAGGGTAAAATTGATTCAGGAATTTGTTTGATAACTGTTTCCATGTCTTTATGCTTCCTGTAGGTTGGTTATTCAACCACCTCTTAGCTTGATCTTTTACAGCAAATGGAAACAGTAATAGTCTGTAGACATCCTGATCCACCTCTTTATCACGTACTGTGTTAGCAATTTGTAAGAACTGTGCCAGAAACTCAGTAGGTTCTTCCTGTGGAAGACCGGAATACTGGCAATTTTGCTGCACCATGATGATGAGTTGAGGATTTAGCTCAAAGCTGCTTGCTTTGATGGGAGGTATACAGATGCTACTCCCATATGCAGCTGTGATGGGGTTAGCATATGACCCCAGAGTCCTTCTGGACTGCTCAATTCCACTTAAGTCCATGATGGAGAAAGGGAATATGATATGAATTCACAAGTAAAGTAAAATATATATATATATATATATATTATTTTTTTTGGGATGACCGAAAATAATAAAAATAAAATAAAAAAATAAAAAAAAAAAAAATAAAATTTCGAAAACTAAAAGAAAATAAGATCAAAGCAAATTGAAAACTAAATCAATTGAAAAGATATAATTGAAAATTATTTTGAAAAAGATTTGATTTTTGAAATGAGGAAAGAGAAAAACAACAAAATGACACCAAACTTAAAATTTTTTTTAGAAAATCAAACACTAATTTTCGAAAATTTTAAAGGAAAAACAAAAAGAAGACACCAAACTTAGAATTTTTAAAGAACTAGAAAGGACTAAGAACATGCAAATTCGAAAAACTGAAAGACAACAAAAGCATGCAATTGACACCAAACTTAAAATATGAAACTAAACTCAAATAAAAGACTCTAAACCAACTAAAATAAAATAGTCCTAATCTAAGCAACAAGATAAGCCGTCAGTTGTCCAAACTCGAACACTCCCCGGCAACAGCGCCAAAAACTTGGTGCACGAAATTGCAATCACACTTTTGCAATTCAGCACAACTAACCAGCAAGTGCACTGGGTCGTCCAAGTAATACCTTAAGTGAGTAAGGGTCGATCCCACAGAGATTGTCGGCTTGAAGCAAGCTATGGTTATCTTGTAACTCTTAGTCAGGATATCAATAATTATTAGGGTTGATTGTAAAAAGCAAAAGAACATGAAATAAGTACTTGTTTTGGAGTAATGGGGAACAGGTTGAGGTTTTGGAGATGCTCTATCTTCTGAATCTCTGCTTTCCTACTGTCTTCTTCTTCAAGCACACAAGGCTCCTTCCATGGCAAGCTGTATATAGGATTTCACCATTGTCAATGGCTACCTCCCATCCTCTCAGTGAAAATGTTCTACGCAATCTGTCACAGCACGGCTAATCATCTGTCGGTTCTCAATCAGGTTGGAATAGAATCCAGTGATTCTTTTGCGTCTGTCACTAACGCCCAGCCCTCAGAAGTTTGAAGCTCGTCACAGTCATTCAATCCTTGAATCCTACTCAGAATACCACAGACAAGGTTTAGACCTTCCGGATTCTCTTGAATGCCGCCATCAACTCTAGCTTATACCACGAAGATTCTGATTAAGGAATCTAAGAGATATCTACTCAATCTAAGGTAGAACGGAGGTGGTTGTCAGGCACACATTCATAGTTGAGAATGATGATGAGTGTCACGGATCATCACATTCATCAGTTTTAAGAACAAATGATATCTTAGAATGGAAGCAAACATGATTGAATGAAAAACAGTAGTAATTGCATTAATCCATCAAGACACAGCAGAGCTCCTCACCCCCAACCATGGGGTTTAGAGACTCATGCCATAGGAAGTACACAAAGAAACGTGTAAAGTGTCATGAGGTACCGATACAATGTCAAAAGATCCTATTAATAGTGAACTAGTAACCTAGGGTATACAGAAATGAGTAAATGACGTAAAAATCCACTTCTGGGTCCACTTAGTGTGTGCTTGGGCTGAGCATTGAAGCTTTCATGTGTAGAGACCTTTTCTGGAGTTAAATGCCAGCTTTCATGCCAGTTTGGGCGTTTAACTCCAATTTTTATGCCAGTTCCAGCGTTAAACGCTGGGAATTCTGAAGCTGATTTGCAATGCCAGTTTGGGCCATCAAATCTCGGGCAAAGTATGGACTATTATACATTGCTGGAAAGCCCAGGATGTCTACTTTCCAACGCCATTGAGAGCGCGCCAATTGGGCTTCTGTAGCTCCAGAAAATCCACTTTGAGTGCAGGGAGGTCAGAATCCAACAACATTTGCAGTCCTTTTCAGCCTCTGAATCAGATTTTTGCTCAGGACCCTCAATTTCAGCCAGAAAATACCTGAAATCACAAAAAAACACACAAACTCATAGTAAAGTCCAGAAAAGTGAATTTTAACTAAAAACTAATAAAAGTATACTAAAATCTAACTAAAATATACTAAAAACATACTGAAAACAATGCCAAAAAGCGTATAAATTATCCGCTCATCACACAAAAACTTGGTGGACGAAATTGTGATCACTACAACTTCGCACAACTAACCAGCAAGTGTACTGGGTCGTCCAAGTAATAAACCTTACGCGAGTAAGGGTCGATCCCACAGAGATTGTTGGTATGAAGCAAGCTATGGTCACCTTGTAAATCTTAGTCAGGCAAACTCAATTGGTTATGAATGATGAATAGAACATAAAGATAAAGATAGAGATACTTATGCAATTCATTGGTGGGAATTTCAGATAAGCGTATGGAGATGCTGTGTTCCTTCCGTCTCTCTGCTTTCCTACTGTCTTCATCCAATCCTTCTTACTCCTTTCCATGGCAAGCTGTATGCAAGGGTTTCACCGTTGTCAGTGGCTACCTCCCATCCTCTCAGTGAAAATGTTCAACGCACCCTGTCACGGCACGGCTATTCATCTGTCGGTTCTCAATCAAGTTGGAATAGAATCCAGTGATTCTTTTGCGTCTGTCACTAACACCCAATCCTCAGGAGTTTGAAGCTCGTCACAGTCATTCAATCATTGAATCCTACTCAGAATACCACAGACAAGGTTTAGACCTTCCGGCTTCTCTTGAATGCCGCCATCAATTCTAGCTTATACCACGAAGATTCCGGTTAAGGAAATCCAAGAGATATCCACCCAATCTAAGGTAGAACGGAGGTGGTTGTCAGGCACACGTTCATAGGTGAGAATGATGATGAGTGTCACGGATCATCACATTCATCAAGTTTAGGAACAAGTGATATCTTAGAACAAGAACAAGCTGAATTGAATAGAAGAACAATAGTAATTGCATTAATACTCGAGGTACAGCAGAGCTCCACACCTTAATCTATGGTGTGTAGAAACTCCACCGTTGAAAATACATAAGTGATAGTGTGATCATTGGCTTCGGCCCCCAGAGAGAGAACCAGAAGAACCAAGATGAAAATACAATAGAAAAAGGTCTTATTTATAAAGAACTAGTAGCCTAAGGTTTACAGAAATGAGTAAATGACATAAAAATCCACTTCCGGGCCCACTTGGTGTGTGCTTGGGCTGAGCATTGAAGCATTTTCATGTAGAGACTCTTCTTGGAGTTAAACGCCAGCTTTTATGCCAGTTTGGGCGTTTAACTCCCATTCTTGTGCCAATTCCGGCGTTTAACGCTGGGAATTCTGATGGTGACTTTGAACGCCGGTTTGGGCCATCAAATCTTGGGAAAAGTATGGACTATCATATATTGCTGGAAAGCCCAGGATGTCTACTTTCCAACGCCATTGAGAGCACGCCAATTGGGCTTCTGTAGATCCAGAAAATCCACTTAGAGTGCAGGGAGGTCAGAATCCAACAGCATCTGCAGTCCTTTTCAGTCTCTGAATCAGATTTTTGCTCAGGTCCCTCAATTTCAGCCAGAAAATACCTGAAATCACAGAAAAACACACAAACTCATAGTAAAGTCCAGAAAAGTGAATTTTAACTAAAAACTAATAAAAATATACTAAAAACTAACTAGATCATACTAAAAACATACTAAAAACAATGCCAAAAAGCGTACAAATTATCCGCTCATCACAACACCAAACTTAAATTGTTGCTTGTCCTCAAGCAACTGAAAATTAAATAAGATAAAAAGAAGAGAATATGCAATGAATTCCAAAAACATCTATGAAGATCAGTATTAATTAGATGAGCGGGACTTTTAGCTTTTTACCTCTGAACAGTTTTGGCATCTCACTCTATCCTTTGAAATTCAGAATGATTGGCTTCTTTAGGAACTCAGAATCCAGATAGTGTCATTGATTCTCCTAGTTAAGTATGATAATTCTTGAACACAGCTACTTATTGAGTCTTGGCCGTGGCCCAAAGCACTCTGTCTTCCAGTATTACCACCGGATACATACATGCCACAGACACATAATTGGGTGAACCTTTTCAGATTGTGACTCAACTTTGCTAGAGTCCCCAATTAGAGATGTCCAGGGTTCTTAAGCACACTCTTTTTGCCTTGGATCACAACTTTATTCATTTCTTTTTCTCTTTTTTTTCTTTTCTCCCTCTTTTTTTTTCGTTTTTCTCCTTCTTTTTTTTTCACTGCTTTTTCTTGCTTCAAGAATCATTTTTATGATTTTTCAGATCCTCAGTAACATGTCTCCTTTTTCATCATTCTTTCAAGAGCCAACATTCATGAACCACAAATTCAAAAGACATATGCACTGTTTAAGCATACATTCAGAAAACAAAAGTATTGCCACCACATCAAAATAATTAAACTGTTATAAAATTCAAAATTCATGCAATTCTTCTCTTTTTTAATTAAGAACATTTTTTATTTAAGAGAGGTGATGGATTCATAGGACATTCATAACTTTAAGGCATAGACACTAAGACACTAATGATCACAAGACACAAACATAGATAAACATAAGCACTAAAATTTGAAAAACAGGAAAATAAAGAACAAGGAAATTAAAGAACGAGTCCACCTTAGTGATGGCGGCTTGTTCTTCCTCTTGAAGATCCTATGGAGTGCTTGAGCTCCTCAATGTCTCTTCCTTGTCTTAGTTGCTCCTCTCTCATGATTCTTTGATCTTCTCTAATTTCATGGAGGAGAATGGAATGTTCTTGGTGCTCCACCCTTAGTTGTCCCATGTTGGAACTCAATTCTCCTAGGGAGGTGTTCAGTTGCTCCCAATAGTTTTGTGGAGGAAAGTGCATCCCTTGAGGGATCTCAGGGATCTCATGATGAGTGGGATCTCTTGTGTGCTCCATCCTTTTCTTAGTGATGGGTTTGTCCTCATCAATGGGGATGTCTCCCTCTATGTCAACTCCAACTGAATAACAGAGGTGACAAATGAGATGAGGAAAGGCTAACCTTGCCAAGGTAGAGGACTTGTCCGCCACCTTATAAAGCTCTTGGGCTATGACCTCATGAACTTCTATTTCTTCTCCAACCATGATGCTATGAATCATGATGGCCCGGTCTATAGTAACTTCGGACCGGTTGCTAGTGGGAATGATTGAGCGTTGGATAAACTCCAACCATCCCCTAGCCACGGGTTTGAGGTCATGCCTTCTCAATTGAACCGGCTTCCCTCTTGAATTTCTCTTCCATTGGGCGTGCTCTTCACAAATGACTGTGAGGACTTGGTCCAACCTTTGATCAAAGTTGACCCTTCTAGTGTAAGGATGTTCATCTCCTTGCATCATGGGCAAGTTGAATGCCAACCTTACATTTTCCGGACTAAAATCCAAGTATTTCCCCCGAACCATTGTAAGCCAATTCTTTGGGTCCGGGTTCACACTTTGATCATGGTTCTTGGTGATCCATGCATTGGCATAGAACTCTTGAACCATTAAGATTCCGACTTGTTGAATGGGGTTGGTAAGAACTTCCCAACCTCTTCTTTGGATCTCATGTCGGATCTCTGGATATTCACTCTTTTTGAGTTTGAAAGGGACCTCGGGGATCACCTTCTTCAAGGCCACAACTTCATAGAAGTGGTCTTGATGCACCCTTGAGATGAATCTCTCCATCTCCCATGACTCAGAGGTGAAAGCTTTTGCCTTCCCTTTCCTCTTTCTAGAGGTTTCTCCGGCCTTGGATGCCATAAATGGTTATGGAAAAACAAAAAGCAATGCTTTTACCACACCAAACCTAAAAGGTTTGCTCGTCCTCGAGCAAAAGAAGAAAGAAGAGAGTAGAAGAAGAAGAAATAAAGGAGAGGGAGATGGCTTTGTGATTCGGCCAAAGGGGGAGAAGTAGTGTTTAGGTTGTCTGAAAATGAAGGAGTGAAGATGGGTTTATATAGGGGTGGAGAGAGGGGTAGGGTTCAGTCATATATGGGTGGGTTTGGGAGGGAAAGTGGTTTGAATTTGAATGGTAAGGTAGGTGGGATTTTATGAAGGATGGATGTGAGTGGTGAAGAGAAAGATGGGATTTGATAGGTGAAGGGTTTTTTGGGGAAGAGGTGTTGAGGTGATTGGTGAATGGGTGAAGAAGAGAGAGAGTGGTGGGGTAGGTGGGGATCCTGTGGGGTCCACAGATCCTGAGGTGTCAAGGAAAAGTCATCCCTGCACCAAGTGGCGAGCAAAAACGCCCTTTGTGCCAATTCTGGCGTTAAACGCCGGGCTGGTGCCCATTTCTGGCGTTTAACACCGAGTTCTTGCCTTTTCCTGGCGTTTAACGCCAGTCTGGTGCCTCTTTCTGGCGTTAAACGCCCAGAATGGTGCCAGACTGGGCGTTAAATGCCCATCTGCTAGCCTTATTGGCGTTTAAACGCCACCAAGCTCTCCTCTAGGGTGTGCTATTTTTCTTTCTGTTTTTCTTTCTGTTTTTGCTTTTTCAATTGATTTTGTGACTTCTCATGATCATCAACCTACAGAAAACATAAAATAACAAAAGAAAATAGATAAAATATAACATTGGGTTGCCTCCCAACAAGCGCTTCTTTAATGTCAGTAGCTTGACAGTGGGCTCTCATGGAGCCTCAGAGATACTCAGAGCAATGTTGGAACCTCCCAACACCAAACTTAGAGTTTGAGTGTGGGGGTTCAACACCAAACTTAGAAGTTGGTTGTGGCCTCCCAACACCAAACTTAGAGTTTGACTGTGGGGGCTCTGTTTGACTCTGTTTAGAGAGAAGCTCTTCATGCTTCCTCTCCATGGTGACAGAGGGATATCCTTGAGCTTTAAATACAAAGGATTCTTCATTCACTTGAATGATCAATTCTCCTCTATCAACATCAATCACAGCCTTTGCTGTGGCTAGGAAGGGTCTGCCAAGGATGATGGATTCATCCATGCACTTCCCAGTCTCTAGGACTATGAAATCAGCAGGGATGTAATGGTGTTCAACTTTTACCAGAACATCCTCTACAAGTCCATAAGCTTGTTTTCTTGAATTGTCTGCCATCTCTAGTGAGATTTTTACAGCTTGCACCTCAAAGATCCCTAGCTTCTCCATTACAGAGAGAGGCATGAGGTTTATACTTGACCCTAGGTCACACAAGGCCTTCTTGAAGGTCATGGTGCCTATGGCACAAGGTATTGAGAACTTCCCAGGATCTTGTCTCTTTTGAGGTAATTTCTGCCTAGACAAGTCATCCAGTTCTTTGGTGAGCAAAGTGGTTTCATCCTCTCAAGTCTCATTACCAAATAACTTGTCATTTAGCTTCATGATTGCTCCAAGGTATTTAGCAACTTGCTCTTCAGTGATATATTCGTCCTCTTCAGAGGAAGAATACTCATCAGAGCTCATGAATGGCAGGAGTAAATCCAATGGAATCTCTTTGGTCTCAGTGGGAGCCTCAGATTCCCATGGTTCCTCATTAGGGAACTCATTGGAGGCCAATGGACGTCCATTGAGGTCTTCCTCAGTGGCGTTCACTGCCTCTTCCTCCTCTCCAAATTCGGCCATGTTGATGGCCTTGCACTCTCCTTTTGGATTTTCTTCTGTATTGCTTGGAAGAGTACTGGGAGGGAGTTCAGTTATTTCTTGCTCAGCTGACCCACTTGTGCCTCCAAGTTTCTAATGGAGGACCTTGTTTCAGTCATGAAACTTTGAGTGGTTTTGATTAGATCAGAGACCATGGTTGCTAAGTCAGAGGTGTTCTGCTTAGAACTCTCTGTCTGTTGCTGAGAAGATGATGGAAAAGGCTTGCCATTGCTAAACCTGTTTCTTCCACCATTATTGTTGTTGAAACCTGGTTGAGGTCTCTGTTGATCCTTCCATAAGAGATTTGGATGATTTCTCCATGAAGGATTATAGGTGTTTCCATAAGGTTCTCCCATGTAATTCACCTCTTCCATTGAAGGGTTCTCAGGATCATAAGCTTCTTCTTCAGATGAAGCTTCCTTAGTACTGCATGGTGCATTTTGCATTCCAGACAGACTTTGAGAAATCATATTGACTTGCTGAGTCAATATCTTGTTCTGAGCCAATATGGCATTCAGAGTATCAATCTCAAGAACTTCTTTCTTCTGATTTGTCCCATTGTTCACAGGATTCCTTTCAGAAGTGTACATGAATTGGTTATTTGCAACCATTTCAATTAGTTCTTGAGCTTCTGTAGGCGTCTTCTTCAGATGAAGAGATCCTCCAGCAGAGCTATCCAAAGACATCTTGGACAGTTCAGACAGACCATCATAGAAAATACCTATGATGCTCCATTCAGAAAGCATGTCAGAGGGACACTTTCTGATCAATTGTTTGTATCTTTCCCAAGCTCCATAGAGGGATTCTCCTTCCTTCTGTCTGAAGGTTTGGACTTCCACTCTAAGCTTACTCAATTTTTAAGGTGGAAAGAACTTTGCCAAGAAGGCATTGACTAGCTTCTCCCAAGAGTTCAGGCTTTCTTTAGGTTGTGAGTCCAACCATATTCTAGCTCTGTCTCTTACAGCAAAAGGGAATAGCATAAGTCTGTAGACCTCAGGATCAACCCCATTGGTCTTGACAGTGTCACAGATTTGCAAGAACTCAGCCGAAAACTAATGAGGATCTTCCAATGGAAGTCCATGAAACTTGCAATTCTGTTGCATTAGAGAAACTAATTGAGGCTTAAGCTCAAAGTTGTTTGCTCCAATGGCAGGGATAGAGATGCTTCTCCCGTAGAAGTCGGGAGTAGGTGCAGTAAAGTCACCCAGCACCTTCCTTGCATTGTTGGCATCGTTGTTGTTTTCGGCTGCCATGGGGTCTTCTTCTTTGAAGATTTCTGTTAGGTCCTCTACAGAGAATTGTGCCTTAGCTTCCCTTAGCTTTCGCTTCAAGGTCCTTTCAGGTTCAGGGTCAGCCTCAACAAGAATGCTTTTGTCTTTGCTCCTGCTCATATGAAAGAGAAGAAAACAAGGAAATATGGAATCCTCTATGTCACAGTATAGAGATTCCTTGAGGTGTCAGAGGAATAGAAAAATAGAAGGAAGAGGTAGAAGAAGAATGTGAAAAGAGGGGAAGAATTTTCGAAAATTAGGTAAGAGATTTTAAAAACATTTTGAAAAACACAATTTGATTTTCGAAAACTAAGATTGAGAAAGAAATCAAGTAATTTTTGAAAAAGATTTTGAAATAAGAAATTAAAAAGATATGATTGAAAACTACCTTGAAAACGATGTGATTAAAAAGATATGATTTGAAAAACAATTTAAAAAGATTTGATTTTAAAAATTAATGACTTGGCTAACAAGAAAAGATATGATTCAAACATTAAACCTTTCTCAACAGAAAAGGCAACATACTTGAAATGTTGAATCAAATCATTAATTGATAGCAAGTATTTTTGAAAATAGAAAGAAATTGATTTTGAAAAAGATTTGATTGAAAATATTTGATTTGAAAAAGATTTGATTTTGAAAATATTTTGAAAACTTAAAAAAATTGATTTGAAAACAAAATCTTCCCTCTTGTGCCATCCTGGCGTTAAACGCCCAGAATGGTGCACATTCTGGCGTTTACCGCCCAAACTACTACCCTTTTGGGCGTTAAACGCCCAGCCAGGCACCCTGGCTGGCGTTTAAACGCCAGTTTGTCCTTCTTCACTGGGCGTTTTGAATGCCTAGCTTTTTCTGTGTAATTCCTCTGTTGTATGTTCTGAATCTTCAATTCTCTGTATTATTGACTTGAAAAGACACAAATTAAAAATATTTTTGGATTTTTAATAATTTTGTAAATTTTTTTGTTTTTGTTTTTTTTTTCGAAAATTAAGTGGAGAATAAAGGTATCAAAATTCTTAATGAGAATTCCAGGAATCATTGCAATGCTAGTCTAAGACTCCGGTCCAGGAATTAGACATGGCTTCATAGCCAGCCAAGCTTTCAAAGAAAGCTCCGGTCCAAAACACTAGACATGACTAATGGCCAGCCAAGCCTTAGCAGATCACTGCTCCAACAGCAAGATTGATAGAAATCAACAAGCTCTTGTGATGATAAGTTGAAACCTCAGTCCAATAAAATTAGACATGGCTTCACAGCCAGCCAGACTTCAACAGATCATCATGAAACACTAGAATTCGTTCTTTAAGAACTCTGAAAAATACCTAATCTAAGCAACAAGATGAACCGTCAGTTGTCCAAACTCAACAATCCCCGGCAACGGTGCCAAAAACTTGGTGCACGAAATTGCAATCCCGCACAACTAACCAGCAAGTGCACTGGGTCGTCTAAGTAATACCTTACGTGAGTAAGGGTCGATCCCACGGAGATTGTCGGCTTGAAGCAAGCTATGGTTCTCTTGTAACTCTTAGTCAGGATATCAATAATTATCAGGATTGATTGTAAAAAGCAAAAGAACATGAAATAAGTACTTGTTTTGCAGTGATGGGGAACAGGTTAAGGTTTTGGAGATGCTCTGTCTTCCGAACCTCTGCTTTCCTACTGTCTTCTTCTTCAAACACGCAAGGCTCCTTCCATGGCAAGCTGTATGTAGGGTTTCACCGTTGTCAATGGCTACCTCCCATCCTCTCAGTGAAAATGTTCTACGCGCTCTGTCACAGCACGGCTAATCATCTGTCGGTTCTCAATCAGGTTGGAATAGAATCCAGTGATTCTTTTGCGTCTGTCACTAACGCCCAGCCCTCAGGAGTTTGAAGCTCGTCACAGTCATTCAATCCTTGAATCCTACTCAGAATACCACAGACAAGGTTTAGACCTTCCGGATTCTCTTGAATGCCGCCATCAATTCTAGCTTATACCACGAAGATTCTGATTAAGGAATCCAAGAGATATCTACTCAATCTAAAGTAGAACGGAGGTGGTTGTCAGGCACACGTTCATAGGTGAGAATGATGATGAGTGTCACGGATCATCACATTCATCAGATTTAGGAACAAGTGATATCTTAGAATGGAAGCAAGCATGATTGAATGAAAAACAGTAGTAATTGCATTAATCCATCAAGACACAGCAGAGCTCCTCACCCCCAACCATGAGGTTTAGAGACTCATGCTGTAGAAGATACAATGAGAAACGTGTAAAGTGTCATAAGGTACAGATACAATGTCAAAAGATCCTATTAATAGTGAACTAGTAACCTAGGGTATACAGAAATGAGTAAATGACATAAAAATTCACTTCCGGGATCCACTTGGTGTGTGCTTGGGCTGAGCATTGATACTTTTCGTGTAGAGACTTTTTCTGGAGTTAAACGCCAGTTTTTATGCCAGTTTGGGCGTTTAACTCCAATTCTTATGCCAGTTCCGGCGTTAAACGCCGGGAATTCTGAAGCTGATTTGCAACGCCGGTTTGGGCCATCAAATCTGGGGCAAAGTATGGACTATTATACATTGCTGGAAAGCCCAGGATGTCTACTTTCCAACGCCGTTAAGAGCGCACCAATTGGGCTTCTGTAGCTCCAGAAAATCTACTTCGAGTGCAGGGAGGTCAGAATCCAACAGCATCTGCAGTCCTTTTCAGCCTCTGAATCAGATTTTTGCTCAGGACTCTCAATTTAAGCCAGAAAATACCTGAAATCACAGAAAAACACACAAACTCATAGTAAAGTCCAGAAAAGTGAATTTTAACTAAAAAATAATAAAAATATAATAAAAACTAATTAAAATATACTCAAAACACACTAAAAATAATGCCAAAAAGCGTATAAATTATCTGCTCATCACAACACCAAACTTAAATTGTTGCTTGTCCCCAAGCAACTGAAAATCAAAATAGAATAAAAAGAAGAGAATATACTATAGACTCCAAAATATCAAAGAAACTTAGCTCCAATTAGATGAGCGGGACTAGTAGATTTTTGCTTCTGAACAGTTTTGGCATCTCACTTTATCCTTTGAAGTTTAGAATGATTGGCATCCACAGGAACTCAGAACTCAGACAGTGTTATTGATTTTCCTAGTTAAGTATGATGATTCTTGAACATAGCTACTTTATGAGTCTTGGCCGTGGCCCAAAGCACTCTGTCTTCCAGTATTACCACCGGATACATACATGCCACAGACACATAATTGAGTGAACCTTTTCAGATTGTGACTCAGCTTTACTAGAGTCCCCAATTAGAGGTGTCCAGGGTTCTTAAGCACACTCTTTTTGCTTTGGATCACAACTTTATTTCTTTCTTTCTCTTTTTCTCTTTCTTTTCTTTTTTTCTTTTTTTTTGTATTCACTGCTTTTTCTTGCTTTAAGAATCACTTTGATGATTTTTCAGATCCTCAATAACAGTTTTCCTTTTCCATCATTCTTTCAAGAGCCAACAATTTTAACATTCTTAAAACAACAAATTCAAAAGACATATGCACTGTTCAAGCATTCATTCAGAAAACAAAAAGTATTGTCACCACATCAAACTAATTCAACTAGTTTCAAAGATGAATTCGAAATCCTGTACTTCTTGTTCTTTTGTGATTAAAGCATTTTTCATTTAAGAGAGGTGATGGATTCATAGGACATTCATAGCTTTAAGGCATAGACACTAAGATACTAATGATCATGTAATAAGACACAAACATGGATAAACATAAGCATAAAGATTCGAAAAATAGAAAATAAAGAACAAGGAGATTAAAGAACGGGTCCACCTTAGTGATGGCGGCTTGTTCTTCCTCTTGAAGATCTTATGGAGTGCTTGAGCTCCTCAATGTCTCTTCCTTGCCTTTGTTGCTCCTCTCTCATGATTCTATGATCTTCTTTAATTTCATGGAGGAGGCTGGAATGTTCTTGGTGCTCCACCCTTAGTTGTCCCATGTTGGAACTCAATTCTCCTAGGGAGGTGTTGATTTGCTCCCAATAGTTTTGTGGAGGAAAGTGCATCCCTTGAGATGAATCTCTCCATCTCCCATGGCTCGGAGGTGGAAGCTTTTGCCTTCCCCTTCCTCCTTCTAGAGGTTTCTCCGGCCTTAGGTGCCATAAATGGTTTTGGAGAAACAAAAAGCAACGCTTTTACCACACCAAACTTAGAAGGTTTGCTCGTCCTCGAGCAAAAGAAGAAAGAAGAGAGAGATAGTGGGGTAGATGGGGATCCTGTGGGGTCCACAGATCCTAAGGTGTCAAGGATAATTCATCCCTGCACCAAGTGGCGAGCAAAAATGCTCCTTCTGCCAATCCTGGCGTTAAACGCCGGGCTGGTGCCCATTTCTGGCGTTTAACGCCAGCTTGGTGCCCATTCTTGGCGTTTAACGCCAGTCTGGTGCCCCTTTCTGGCATTAAACGCTCAGAATGGTGCCAGACTGGGCGTTAAACGCCCATTTGCTGCCCTTACTGGCGTTTAAACGCCAGCAAGGTTTTCCTCCAGGGTGTGCTATTTTTCTTCCTGTTTTTCATTCTGTTTCTGCTTTTTCAATTGAATTTGTGACTTCCCATGATCATCAACCTATAGAAAACATAAAATAACAAAGGAAAATAATAAATATAACATTGGGTTGCCTCCCAACAAGCGCTTCTTTAATGTCAGTAGCTTGACAGTGGGCTCTCATGGAGCCTCACAGATGTTCAGAGCAATGGTGGAACCTCCCAACACCAAACTTAGAGTTTGAATGTGGGGGTTCAACACCAAACTTAGAAGTTGGTGGTGGCCTCCCAACACCAAACTTAGAGTTTGACTGTGGGGGCTCTGTTTGACTCTGTTTTGAGAGAAGCTCTTCATGCTTCCTCTCCATGGTTACAGAAGAAGAACCTTGAGTCTTATAGTTTGCACTGTCTGCAAGCCACGGAGCCTCCTGAATAGCAAATAATTGCTCATCCGGAAAGGTTTTAGAGATCTCAGTAGGAAGGAGGGATGCTCCTGCTACTGGTTCTATCCTTGACAGGTGATCAGCTACTTGATTCTCTGTCCCTTTTCTGTCTCTTATTTCTATATCAAACTCTTGCAGAAGCAACACCCATCTTATGAGCCTGGGTTTTGAATCCTGCTTTGTGAGTAGATATTTAAGAGCAGCATGGTCAGTGTACACAATCACTTTTGATCCTACTAAATAAGATCTGAACTTGTCAATGGCATAAACCACTGCAAGTAACTCCTTTTCTGTGGTTGTGTAGTTCTTCTGTGCATCATTTAGAATACGGCTGCCATAATAAATGACGTGCAGAAGCTTACCATGCCTTTGTCCCAATACTACACCAATGGCATGGTCACTGGCATCACACATTAGTTCAAATGGTAATGTCCAGTCTGGTGCAGAGATGACTGGTGCTGTGACCAGCTTAGCTTTCAAAGTCTCAAACGCCTGCAGACACTCATTATCAAAAATAAATGGAGTGTCAACAGCTAGCAGATTACTCAGAGGTTTGGCAATTTTTGAAAAATCCCTTATAAACCTTCTGTAGAATCCTGCATGCCCTAGAAAGCTTCTGATTGCCTTAACATTGGCAGGTGGTGGTAATTTTTCAATTACCTCTACCTTTGCCTTATCCACCTCTATTCCATTGCTTGAAATTTTATGCCCAAGGACAATTCCTTCAGTCACCATAAAGTGACATTTTTCCCAGTTTAAGACTAAGTTAGTCTCTTGGCATCTTTTCAGAACAAGTGCTAGATGGTTAAGGCAGGAGCTAAATGAGTCTCCAAATACTGAAAAGTCATCCATAAAGACTTCTAGAAATTTCTCTACCATATCTGAGAAGATAGAGAGCATGCACCTCTGAAAGGTTGCAGGTGCATTGCACAGACCAAAAGGCATCCTTCTGTAGGCAAATACTCCAGAAGGACATGTAAATGCTGTTTTCTCTTGGTCCTGAGGATCTACTGTAATTTGGTTGTAACCTAAATAGCCATCCAAAAAGCAGTAATATTCATGACCTGCCAGTCTCTCTAGCATCTGGTCTATGAATGGTAAAGGAAAATAATCCTTCCTGGTGGTTGTATTGAGCCTTCTGTAGTCAATACACATACGCCACCCTGTAACTGTTCTTGTAGGAACTAGTTCATTCTTTTCATTATGAACCACTGTTATGCCTCCCTTCTTGGGGACAACATGGACAGGGCTCACCCAGGGGCTGTCAGAAATAGGATAAATAATCCCAGCCTCTAGTAACTTAGTGACCTCTTTCTGCACCACCTCCCTCATGGCTGGATTTAGCCGCCTTTGTGGTTGAACCACTGGCTTAGCATCATCCTCCAATAGGATCTTGTGCATGCATCTTGCTGGGCTAATGCCCTTAAGATCACTTATGGACCACCCAAGAGCTGTCTTGTGTGTCCTTAGCACTTGAATTAGTGCTTCCTCTTCCTGTGGATTTAAAGCAGAGCTTATGATCACTAGAAAAGTGTCACCTTCTCCCAGAAATGCATATTTCAGGGATGGTGGTAGTGGCTTGAGCTCTGGTTTAGGAGGTTTATCTTCTTCTTGAGGAATTTTCAGAATTTCTTTTATTTCCTTTAGTTCCTCCAGATCAGGCTAAACATCTTTAAAGATGTCATCTAGCTCTGATTCAAGACTTTCAGTCATATTGACCTCCTCCACCAAAGAGTCAATAATATCAGTGCTCATGCAGTCATTTGATGTGTCTGGATGCTGCATAGCTTTGACAACATTCAACTTGAACTCATCCTCATTGACTCTCAGGGTTAATTCCCCTTTTTGGACGTCAATGAGGGTCCGTCCAGTTGCTAGGAAAGGTCTTCCTAGAATGAGAGTTGCACTCTTGTGCTCCTGCATTTCCAGCACTACAAAGTCAGTTGGAAAGGCAAATGGCCCAACCTTGACAATCATGTCCTCAATTCCACTTAAGTCCATGATGGAGAAAGGGAATATGATATGAATTCACAAGTAAAGTAAAAAATATATATATATATTATTTTTTTTTGGGATGACCGAAAATAATAAAAATAAAATAAAAAAATAAAAAAAAAAAGAAAATAAAAGAAAATTTCGAAAACTAAAAGAAAATAAGATCAAAGCAAATTGAAAACTAAATCAATTGAAAAGATATAATTGAAAATTATTTTGAAAAAGATTTGATTTTTGAAATGAGGAAAGAGAAAAACAACAAAATGACACCAAACTTAAATTTTTTTTTTTAGAAAATCAAACACTAATTTTTGAAAATTTTAAAGGAAAAACACAAAGAAGACACCAAACATAGAATTTTTAAAGAACTAGAAAGGACTAAGAACATGCAAATTTGAAAAACTGAAAGACAACAAAAGCATGCAATTGACACCAAACTTAAAATATGAAACTAAACTCAAATAAAAGACTCTAAACCAACTAAAATAAAATAGTCCTAATCTAAGCAACAAGATAAGCCGTCAGTTGTCCAAACTCGAACACTCCCCGGCAACGGCGCCAAAAACTTGGTGCACGAAATTGCAATCACACTTTTGCAATTCAGCACAACTAACCAGCAAGTGCACTGGGTCGTTCAAGTAATACCTTACGTGAGTAAGGGTCGATCCCACGGAGATTGTCGGCTTGAAGCAAGCTATGGTTATCTTGTAACTCTTAGTCAGGATATCAATAATTATCAGGGTTGATTGTAAAAAGCAAAAGAACATGAAATAAGTACTTGTTTTGCAGTAATGGGGAACAGGTTGAGGTTTTGGAGATGCTCTATCTTCTGAATCTCTGCTGTCCTACTGTCTTCTTCTTCAAGGACGCAAGGCTCCTTCCATGGCAAGCTGTATGTAGGGTTTCACCGTTGTCAATGGCTACCTCCCATCCTCTCAGTGAAAATGTTCTACGCGCTCTGTCACAGCACGGCTAATCATCTGTTGGTTCTCAATCAGGTTGGAATAGAATCCAGTGATTCTTTTGCGTCTGTCACTAACGCCCAGCCCTCAGGAGTTTGAAGCTCGTCACAGTCATTCAATCCTTGAATCCTACTCAGAATACCACAGACAAGGTTTAGACCTTCCGGATTCTCTTGAATGCCGCCATCAATTCTAGCTTATACCACGAAGATTCTGATTAAGGAATCTAAGAGATATCTACTCAATCTAAGGTAGAACGGAGGTGGTTGTCAGGCACACGTTCATAGTTGAGAATGATGATGAGTGTCACGGATCATCACATTCATCAGGTTTAAGAACAAATGATATCTTAGAATGGAAGCAAGCATGATTGAATGAAAAACAGTAGTAATTGCATTAATCCATCAAGACACAGCAGAGCTCCTCACCCCCAACCATGGGGTTTAGAGACTCATGCCGTAGGAAGTACACAAAGAAACGTGTAAAGTGTCATGAGGTACCGATACAATGTCAAAAGATCCTATTAATAGTGAACTAGTAACCTAGGGTATACAGAAATGAGTAAATGACGTAAAAATCCACTTCTGGGTCCACTTAGTGTGTGCTTGGGCTGAGCATTGAAGCTTTCATGTGTAGAGACCTTTTCTGGAGTTAAACGCCAGCTTTCATGCCAGTTTGGGCGTTTAACTCCAATTTTTATGCCAGTTCCAGCGTTAAACGCTGGGAATTCTGAAGCTAATTTGCAACGCCAGTTTGGGCCATAAAATCTCGGGCAAAGTATGAACTATTATACATTGCTGGAAAGCCCAGGATGTCTACTTTCCAACGCCGTTAAGAGCGCACCGATTGGGCTTCTGTAGCTCCAGAAAATCCACTTCGAGTGCAGGGAGGTCAGAATCCAACAGCATCTGTAGTCCTTTTCAGCCTCTGAATCAGATTTTTGCTCAGGACCCTCAATTTCAGCCAGAAAATACCTGAAATCACAGAAAAACACACAAACTCATAGTAAAGTCCAGAAAAGTGAATTTTAACTAAAAACTAATAAAAGTATACTAAAAACTAACTAAAATATACTAAAAACATACTGAAAACAATGCCAAAAAGCGTATAAATTATCCGCTCATCAGAAAGCCGGAAATTGTTAAGGCCGATTCGAATCTGTTTGTCGAATAGCTACATGTTGATTTCAGAGTATATATTCTGAAACTGAAGCCTTTAAATATTGACAGGGTGTTAAATTCTTTCAACTGTGAGGGCTGCTATTTGTCTTCAGAAGGTTTGACGGTGAAATTGTGACATCCACACCTTACTGCACCCCCAACTGGTTAGGACTGTTTGTCTTAGGAGGAATTTGAGACGTTGCTCGATGGAACATGTACAGGATGTCTCGAATTACCTGGTAACTTTAAATAAATATATAAGTGATTTCCTTTCAGTAGAAAATAAAAATAATTCTTCTGATGAAGTTGAATCACCTAGGAACGTAATTTCTTCTTATTTTCATAAGAAAAATTTGATGTCTTCAATCGAATTTAGTCATGGTTTAAGTTATTTTTCTTTTTGTAATTGGAATGATGTTATCAGTCAAACTGCTGATAAAATAGCAGAAGTTCATTGTATTGAAAATGAAGCTATTGTTAATCCAGCAAATGATCAAGTTCATTCTATTCCTAATGAATCTGTTGATTTCTCTTTTGATTGCATCTATGATTTAGAACTTTTGGATTTTGAAAAGTATTTAGTAAAAGATGATGACCATGCAAAGGGGTTTGAATCCCAAGATCCTCTAGAGAAAATTAATTTGGGATCTGCTAATGATGTTCGAATTACCTACATTTGTAAGGGTCTTGCAGATCCTCTTCAAACTGAATTGTTCCATCTTTTACATGAGTTTAAAGATTATTTTACTTGGGATTATCATGAGATGCATGGTCTCGATCGTTCTCTTGTAGAATGTCGATTAATATTAAATCCGAATGCTCGACTTGTGAAGCAAACTGACGTTAGGATTTTTGCTAGTAAAGAATTTATAAAAATATTCGCGTTGTAGATATAGCTTCTAAACTAACAGAAATCCCTTCGTACAAAAGTTTTGCTTGTCACAAGTAACAAACCCCTTTTAAAATTGATAACCGAGTATTTAAACCTCAAGTCGTCTTCTCAAGGAATTGCAGGGAGGTATGTTCTTATTATTGGTTATGAGTTTGTAAATTGGGGTTTTGGATTAAGGTAAAAGGTTAGTTGAATGACAAGTAAAATAAAATAATAATAACAAAATCTCTTGGCAAGGTATAAGAACTGGAAGTCCTATCCTAGTTATCCTTATCAATTGTGATGAGAATTGGATTTTTCTCCCACTTTGTTAACCTCTAACTATGAAGGTAAGTTAAGTGGATGAATTAATTTTGATTCCTCAGGTCCTAGTCTTTCCTTGGGAAAGGCTAGAGTTATTGGAACTTGAATTAATGAAATGAAGAAATCCAATTTTCAATCAACAATGAGCTTAATAACTCAAGAGTCACCAATTAATCAACCAAAGCCAAAAGGGGAATAGGAAAATCCAAATTATTTATATAAATAAAAGACAGCAATCATCAATCTGAAATACCTCAAAATCATAAATTAATAATTCAATCAAATGTAACATGGGAAGTTATAGCCAATTAAAGAAGTTGAGTTGAACATAGAAATCCATAAATTAAATTGAGAAAATAAATAAAAGGAACATTGAACCTGTAATTGAAGATGAAATAATCCTGAAGTGATAAGAAATCATAATCCTAAAATAAATTCTAATCCTAATCCTAATTCTAAGAGAGAGGGGAGAACCTCTCTCTCTCTAAAAACTACATCTAATCCTAAAATTATGAATTATGAGAGCATGTCCATGAATGGATGCATTCCTCCACTTTATAGCCTCTAATCTATGTTTTCTGGGCCGAGAACTGGGTCAGAAACAGCCCAGAATTCGCTAGTTGCGAATTCAAACATGCTGATTTTCGCCACTACGACGCGGCCGCGTGGATGACGCGTTCGTGTTGCCTATCGTCAGAGCAACTATAGTATATTATATATCAAATCGAAGTCCCGGACGTTAGCTTTCCAACATAACTGGAACCGCATTGTTTGGATCTCTGTAGCTAAAGTTATAGCCGTTTGAGTGCGAAGAGGTCAGGCTGGACAGCTTAGCAATTTCTCCAACTTCTTGTATACCTTTCACTTTTGCATGCTTCCTTTCTATCCTCTAAGCCATTCCTGCCCTGTAATCTCTGAAATCACTTAACACACATATCAAGGCATCTAATGGTAATAAGAGAGGATTAAATATAGGGAACTTAAGGCCAAAGAAGCATGTTTTCAATCAAAGCACATAATTAGGAAGGCAAATGTAAAACCATGCAAATAGTATGAATAAGTGGGTAAAGAGTTGATAAAATCCACTCAATTGAGCACAAGATAAACCATAAAATAGTGGTTTATAACAAACCCCTTGACGTTTTGCTCCAAAATTAATCAAAAGATTAAGGAAGAAATAGAACGGTTAATTAAAGCAAAGTTTATTCGAACTACACGCTATGTTGAATGGGTTTCAAATATTGTTCTTGTAATGAAGAAGAATGGGAAATTAAGAGTGTGTATTGATTTTAGAGATCTGAACCCCGAAGGATGAATATTTTATGCCCATAGCAGACATGTTGATCGATTTTAAGTTGTCCAAAACTGCTTTTCATTGCCCTGGGGCTTTAGGCACTTATGAATGGGTAGTTATGCCATTCGGTTTGAAAAATGCTGGTGCAACTTACCAATGGGCAATGAATGCCATATTCCATGAGTATATTAGGAAATTTATGGAGGTATATATTAATGATGTCATGGTCAAGTCGAATTCGGTGAATCAGCACATTGATCATTTGAGAAAGGCGTTCATTACTATGTAAAAGAAAGGATTAAAAATGAATCCTTTGAAATGCGCCTTTGGAGGATTGGCAGGGAACTTTATGGGTTTTTTGTTCATAAAAAAGGGATTACAATTGATAAAAATAAGGCTAATACAATTTTAGCATTGTCTTCTCCTAAGTCGAAAAAAGAAGTGCAATCATTCCTTGGGAAAGTGAATTACCTTCGAAGGTTCATATCGAATCTTTGTGACCGAACTTGAATGCTTGCACGTTTAGTAAAACTAAAGAATGATTCACAGTTCGAGTGGACGAACGAGCATCAACAGGCTTTTGAATCAATAAAGGCTTATTTGTCCAAAACTCAGATAATGGCGAATGTTCTCCCACATGAGCCCTTAAAATTGTACATTGATGCATCTCCAAACACGATTGGGTGTATGCTAGCCCAAGATGATGAGAATGGACATGAATGAGCCATTTATTACCTTAGTCGAGTGTTGACTGATATCTAGACAATGTATTCTCCAATAGAAAGATTGTGTTTGTCTTTATACTATGCGTGCATGAAATTAAAATGCTACATGGTAGCTAAGCCTGTGAAAATTATTGCACAAACTAATCTTGTCAAATATATGTTGAGTTCTCCAATGTTGCGAGATAGTTTGGGGAAGTGGATGTTAACTTTGACAGACTTCAATTTACAATACATTCCAGCAAAGGCTGTGAAAGGTCAGGTCATTGCAGATTTTTTAGTTGATAATTCAAATAATCTGAATGACCAGGGGGCAAATGTGCTTGACATTGAATTCGATTATTGGAAATTATATTTCGATAGATCGAAGCACAAAGATGGTGCAGGAGTAGGAATTCTCATTATTTCACCAGAAGAAATTCCATCGGAATTTCTGTTTGAGTTAAAATATCCTTGCTCAAATAATATGGCAGAATATGAAGCTTTAATTTTAGGCCTTGAAATTTTGATTGGAAAAGGGACTTTGGAAGTCCAGATCTTAGGAGATTCCCAATTGGTATTGAAACAGTTATAGAAAGAGTTCAAATGTAAAAATGAGAAGTTGCAAAAATATTTGGCAACGACTTGGAAGTTGTTAATAGCCTTTCGAAAAGTTTCATTGGTCCATATCTGGAGGATCCAAAACGAAATTGCTAATGAGTTGGCCCAAATAGCTTCAAGATATAGAATAGGCCCAGAAACACTAAGAAAGTTGGCAAATATCCGTCAAATATTAGTGCCTGTGGATGAAAGAGAAGCTTTGTGTATGGATGAATGGGAAGATGATGATTGGAGGAAACCCATTGCCGAGTATTTGAGGAATCCTAGTACTCAATTCGATAGAAAGACAAAATTGTGAGCAATGAATTTTGTCTTGATGGCTGATGAGTTGTTTAAGAAAGGAATCAACGGGAGCTTTTCGAGAAGTTTGAATCAAGTAGATAAAAACACTTCTTTAGGAGAAGTTCATAAAGGAATTTGTGGTGCTCATCAGGCTGGGATTAAAACGAAATGGGTAATATGTTGAAATCATGTTTATTGGCCTTCCATGATCAAAGACTGTATCGATTATGCAAAAACATGTCAAGAATGTCAACGACATAAAGCAATACAACAGATCCCAGCGTCTGAGTTGCATTCGATCATTAAGTCATGACCGTTTAGAGGTTGGGCTCTGGACTTAATTGGATTGATACACCCTCCTTCATCGAAACATCGTAAATTTATTATGATAGCAATAGATTATTTTACAAAGTGGGTCGAAACAGTTCCTTTAATAGAGGCTGGGCAAAACAAAATAATAGATTTTATTGAGGAACATATAATCCATCGATTTGGAGTTCCTCAAACATTGAGTATTGACCAAGGAACTATGTTTACTGGTCAGCGAATAAAAATTTTTGCAGCTTCAAGAAACATTAATATGGTTACTTCAACCCCTTATTATGTACAAGCCAATAGGCAAGTTGAGGCGGCAAATAAAATTTTGATCAATTTGATAAAAAAAGATCGGAAATAGACCTCGAACTTGGCATGAGACTTTGAGTCAAGTGTTTGGGATTATCGAAATTCACCAAGGGGATCTACAGGTACTTCTCCTTATAAATTAGTATACGGACATGATGTCGTGTTACCATTGGAAATCAATCTTAATACTTTGAGAGTATTAAAGCAAGATGATTTGCCTGTTGACGATTATTGGAATGCAATGTTTGATGAGTTAAATGATTTAGACTCAGAACGTATATCAGCGCTTGAAAATATGATTCGGCAAAAAGAAAGTATT
The DNA here is from genome assembly GCF_003086295.3 of Arachis hypogaea. Classification (NCBI taxonomy): domain Eukaryota; kingdom Viridiplantae; phylum Streptophyta; class Magnoliopsida; order Fabales; family Fabaceae; genus Arachis; species Arachis hypogaea. The sequence continues at coordinate 98,494,013 of NC_092039.1, forward strand.
GCTCGATATAATTGTCGAATAAAAGAAAAATGTTTCAGTATAGAAGAGTTGGTTTTGAAAGTTATTTTGCCACTAGAAAAGAAATCGAGGGTTCTTGGTAAATGGTCCCATACTTGGGAAGGGCCTTTTCAAATAATTGAATTATATTCCGGAAATGCATATCGAATCAAAGATATTGAATCTGGAAATGTAATCAAATCGGTAAATGGAAAGTACTTGTAGCAATACCATTGTTTATTAAATCAAAATTAAAATGCATAAGTTTGGAGATAAAAGGATGTCCTTACAAATATTGATATCCTAAGGCGGAGAAATAAAAGGTGCTAGGAGCTTGGCCAAGTTAGAATACAGTTGAATTCTCTCACTGTCCAGGGCTGAGAGTATTTCGGTATGTTTATATTCTTCCTGTTGAATTTTTTCGAATTTCCTCTTGCACTCCTCTTGTTTGGCCTCAATGGTATATATCTCCTTGAAAAGTTGCTGTTGCTTGCGTTGAGCAATCGCCAGAGGTAAATCTATATCAGCTTTTCTCTTTTGAACCATGGCAAGCCTTTCGTTGATCCGAATTAATTCTGCTTCGAGTTCTTCTTCTTCTCTGACATAATAGGCTCGAGTAGTAAAGGCTTGAGAGATTCTTAGACTAAATTCTTTGCAAGAATCTTTCATTAGTTGAAGAGCTACATTATATCCCTCTATTTCGAAGGTGATTATGGTCACTTTCTCCTTAAACTCTTGTAACTTATTCTGGGCAACAACATAGTCATTGGCGATCTTTATGAATTTCTTGAATATGGCAGAATGCTAAGCTGGAACTTGAAACTCAAGAGAAGAACTTAGAATCTCAGAAAGAATTGGTTTCAAGCCTGATGGATTGGTCCATTCAAGGGGAGAATGTGATAGGAGTCTAAGAAGAGCGATCAATTGGTTGCGAGCACTTTCATTTAGTTCAAGAAGGAGACTGGATGTTGAAGGACCTATAGGTGTTGGAGTGGAAATGGGCACCTTGTCTTCTTGAACAAGTTGGTTTAAGATATTAACCAAACTAATTAGATCATTGTCATTTGGTTGGGGGATCATACCAAGAGTTCCAGAAGGTGGTTCCAAGTCATGAGGAGTTGAAAGTCCAGAATCCTTGGGTGGACTGAAAGATTTTTCTGGTGAAAGGACAGTTTCTGGAATTCGGGTAGGTGAATCGGATTCAGGAACAATGGTTTCTGGAACTCGAGAAGGTGAATCGGAATTGGACTCTGGAACTTGAGAAGGAGAGTCAGAGTCAGGAGCCACTTAGGATCCAGTAGAAGCCCTAGCCTGAACTAGTGAAAGAGAGTGTTCGATGTTTTCAGTCTGAGATGGTGAATGTTGTTCCTCTGATAAATCAACCACTTGTGGTTTAGTCAAAATTGGGGGAACTACTCGAATGGGTTTAGCAGATGCAATGGTTTAGGCTGATGAATGAGATTTTTGTGGTTCTGGCCTTGGCTGATTTTGTTGTATGAATTGATCAGGGGTAAGAGAGGAAGAAGTTGATTGAGCAGTGGTCTCAGGCTGAAATAAGCATATAAAATCAAATCGTTGAGCACAGTTCGATAGACTTAATATATTCGAAAAAAAAGTTTACCAGAATGGGTTGTCTTCCTCTTTGAATCAATTGAGAAGCTGGGTCAGCTCCATCATCATCATCCAAGTCTAGAGAGGCATTAAGAAGATTTTGGATTGAGCTTCTGGGAAGTGTGTCTTGAAAGTAGCTAATTGAAAGCCTCAATGTGTTGCTTATTAGACACCCCATCTGCAGGTTTTATCATGAATTTTTCAAAAATGGCATTCAGTCAGAGTTGAAGAAGTCAAAAAGGGCCACCTATGCTAATCAGAAAATTCTTTCAAAGGCAATTAACATATCGGCCAAGTTCTTCAAAAATGTGCCCCAGAAGTAACTTAGACAAATTGAAGTTTCCCTTCATGTAAAAGAACAGCAAGGGGATAGAAAAGCTTTTGCATTTGAACACTTCGAGAACAGAATACTATGGCATTTAGCCAATAAAATAAAAATGCCATATGTTCATTGTCTTCACACATATGGTGGGCAATAAATTCACTGTAAGAAGTTATAGAACCAATTTTGTATTGCTGCTCAAGTATCATATCAGAGGTAAATTCAAGGGAGCTTATTGGAAGCCTTGTGATAGCAGCCACATCAAGAAGTGACATACCAATCATCCCTCAAGGAAGGTGAATATTGTTGGTCATTCTATTCTAGAAATGAGTCACAACACCAATCATCCAAGGATATGTCGAGGGGGCAAAAGCTGAAAGTCGAAGGAGATCTTGGATTCCCAGAGCACCCCAGGCAACGTTTTTCTCTAGTGCAAGACGTTTGTGTTAGGCCATAAAATCATTTCCTCGGGGGGGGTAACTTTAGGGTTGTTTCTAAAGGCCTTTTGAGGGTTGGTAAAGAAAGAGATGTCAAGGTCTTGATTAATCAGTAACTCTTTCTCTTGGGCACTTGGAAAAAAGTGAAGCCGTCTGTTCACCCTTTCTAAATTGTCAATGGGGCCGACAAAATAGTGAGTTTCGTCAGTGACGGTAAAGGGGATAAGGATTCTGGGGTCATCGATTTGAAGTTGCGGGTCCCCAATGATCTCATCATTGATTTGGTTCAATATGTGCAAAGATGGAGGAGTTGATTGTTGTGTCATTATATTTTTGCCTTTATCCTGTGCAGCAACATGAGAAGATGAAGCAGCCATTGATGAATAAGGAGGAAAGTGAGAACAGAAAATGGCAGCAATGAAATGAAACAGAATGCAAGGTTTCAAGGAGCAAAGATTCAAGAAAGGAAAAACAATAGTGTGAAGTTTAATTTAAATAAGGGTTTACTTCTTAACCGTTGTTACAGGAGGGATTCAAAGAGAAAAGAGGTAACTTTGCAAAGAAGGCGAAGTGGTGGAGAGAGAGACTGTGAATCCTGGGAGACGTGTCAAACGGGTCAAAATTGATGGAAAAAGTAAATGGCAATTATGGCCAATTAAGGTAATTCCCATTAAACCATGGTTAAAGACTAAATTAGGATTAAGTGTTTCGTCTTCCGAGGAGTGACTTCGAAAACAAACACATTCATCCTAGGGGGCAGTTTGTTAGTTAAAAAATAATTATATTTGAAGGTTGAACTGATTCGAAATATTAATAAAGTTTCGAAAAGGAAGTAGAGATCAAAAGAGATGCACGTGAAGGCATCGAGTGGGAAACTGTTTGGCACGGTTTCGATGAACATAGTAAATCGAGTAGTTACTCGAATGAAGAAGATCAAAGGTTTTTTCGAGTTAAGGATTTTTAGTAACTGGCACACATTTGGGCAAAAGAGAGGGAACGGTTACCCAAACTTTCGCACACGAGGGGGTGATCATGTCATTAATGATCGGTTACGGAAGAAGGCTATAAATATTACAAAGTATTAAGGAATTAGGGTTGGAACTTTTTTTTTCAGAAATACACTCAAGCACACTCACATCCCAGCGAATTTTTAAGTCTGCATTTGAGTTCGATTTTTGTAGGGTTCCTTCCATGTCTTTGTCTTTTTAATTTATAAATTCAGCAAACTTTACTTTTCGTGTTCAATTTATCTTTCAAGAAACCTTTTGTTTCTTTGTTAAATTTACATTTTAACGGCTTTAATTTCCATGTTAAAAAGTCCTTTATTTTTATTGTTTCTTTATAGGGTTCTTTTTTTACTTTGCAAATTTCTTTCGATTTCAGTCAATTTTGTCTTTTAAAAGCTTATTTTAAATCTTTTGAACTTTGCAAATTTTGTTCGATTTCAGTCTATTTCAATGCTAGATCATTAGAATCGAACTACCATTGATTTGCTAAAATCGACAAAATAGATGTTTACTTTTTTCTCTTCTTAATTCAAGTTCTGTTTATTTAACATAGAGTTTTTGCTCTTCACAAATTTAATTCTATCAGAAAAGAGATTGAATCTATTTGAATTCATAAAAACTTTGGAGCGAATGTTATTTTTGTGAGTGTTTCAGAAAAGGTAAAAACTCATATGAACGATTCTGGACTTTAAGTTTTACATGAAAATAACATTGTACGTGAGACTACACCCTCCAAAACTTGGATGCGATTTTTAGTAGTTTATTATTTTTGGAACAGCATCCTACTTGCCACTTACTCAGTCCATTAACCTACTTTCCTTTCTTCCTTTTAATACACCTGAGCTCACTTGTCACTTGCGGAGCCCATTAACCTAATAATTAAAAAGAGAAACCCAAGGTCTAGAAAAAAAAAACACTCCACCCCTCTTCCATCGTCGCCCCAACAGTCCCGCACGTGTTGATTGCAAACGGCCCAGAAATTCTCCACCACCACTCTCCCAGTCCGACGCCTCTGCGTCTCTTCCGACGCCACTCCGTCTGCTTCTTCGTTTGTCACTTTGCCCTCCTCCGTGCATCAGTACAGTAAGTTGTTATTATTAATTTATTATCATTGTCTTGAAAGTCGGTTCGAACTGGTCGAACCGAGATTCGATGAGTACATCGGTTTGGTTGATATGCGTAACCGTCTTTTTCCGGCCAAAAACTGGAAGGTCGACCGAACCGGTAATTGTTCGGTTTTTGTCCTAATACCCCTAAATGACGTCGATTTACCATCTTATGGAAAGAAAACCAAATTCCCTCCATCCCTCCTCACGCGATACTGACTCCTAGACTTAGCCTCCATCTTTTCTCTCTTCTTCAAGATGTGTCGCCGTCGCCGTCCCCACTGCTCCAGCGCCGTCGTAACTCATCGAATCATCTCAACCGTGTCGCTTCTATTCCACTTCTGCCGCGCTCCAACTGTCCTCTATTTCAATCTCGTTGCCTGTGTCTTCTAGTTTGGGTTCCTCATCTGTTCTCCCTCTCTCTCTTCTATTTGAGTTCCGAGCCTCATCTATTCTTCCTCTCCCTCTTCTGTGTTCGAGTTCCAGCCCAATTGAAAGGTGATTTTTGGGGGTTTTTTTTTTTCTTCGATCATCACTTTGTTAGATCTCTTTTGTTTTTGAGATTTGGTTTTATTTCTGGTTGAGATTGGTGATTTGAATCTTTTTCTTGGAACTTGAAAGTTGGTTTTTGGTGCTTCCCTTTTCAAGTTGCTTGCTGCTTCAATATGAGAAGATTGTGAATTTTGTTTTAAGAGTGATTAAAGGTTCCTTGGTTTGGGGGTCTTCACTTTCCTATGTTTATGGAAGCTTAGCCTGTGATTCTTTGAACATACACGTATTAAATTATTGTTTTCGGCAATGCGGATTCTCACATATTTTTCATTTTATTCATGAGTTTTAATTGTTCCTATTGGTCTTGTATTGTGCTGTGTTTTAGTTCTTGTTATTGTGATTTTGAGATTTTCAGTTCATCTTCATGCTCATGTTCTTGTTTTATTATAATTTGTTAATTGTTTCTGTCTTATAATTGTTCTTATCACTTGTTCAATTCATGCCTCCCTTATATATTTTGATTGATAATTTTAGAGATAATACACATTTTAGTCCCTCAACTTGTATGCGAATTTTAATTTAGTGTTCAAGTTTCAATTGCCTTTATTTAGTTTTTAAACTTTGGGAATGTAACTCATGTTAGTCCTTGGGACAATTTTTTGATGGACAATGTTAACAAAACACTAACGTGGGCAACGATGTCATTTTTGCTTTGGCTCTTAAATAGTCGGATGTTACGATGAAACAAGTAATCTGGCGTCGTTTTACAAGTTCTAGCATGGTATTTGATTGTCCATATCAACACTTCATTAATATTTTTGTGTGAAAAATTATTCATGGGCTAATGTGAGCTAAGTTTTTAAGGTTTAAAAACTAAAGAGAAACAATTAAAATTTTAAAGACTAAATTGAGGATTGTATGCAAATTTAAAAATGAAATTGAATATTAACTCATATTTTTATATATTTTTTAGTTATAAATGATAGTATCAATTAAGTAAGCACTTATTATAATTTTTTATTTAATCTGTAAATTTATATTTAATAAATTAATAATATTTTAATTAATTTAATATTTTTAATTTAAATAATATTTTAAAATATATATTAAATTATAATTATATTTTATTATATTTATTTATATATTTTATTAAAAAATAGTTATTTCGATTGAAATACGGTTTAATCAATTAAATTAATGAATCAATAATTAAAGTAGTTTAATGACGGTTCGGTGTTTTAACCTTAATTATTAATTTATTATTATTATTATTCTCAAACCAGATTTCTAATTCAAAATATAAGAATCAATTTTGAAATAGAAAGAGAGAAAAATAAACAGCAACCCTGATTTGAAATAACATTCTTCCCGTTCATTCCCTTTTGTATCCAGGTCAGGTTTCATCTTGGAAGCTTTGCTAGGGTTTGCTGATTCAAATCATCCATCTATCATCTTCCCTTTGTTTCTGCCCTTATTAGCAGACAGTAGTTTCAGTTTCTGATTCAGAAGCTGTTGGAATTATTGCATCCATGTCTAACACCAGCAACAATGTAATTCTAACAATGTTTTTATCGGAACTTTATCCTCTTCGAATATCGCCATCTTTTACTTTCAAAACCAACATCAAGTGTTGAATATTTTGTGTTGGATCAGGTGGCTGGGGTTGACAACACCTTCAGAAGAAAATTCGATCGAGAAGAGTATTTGGAACGAGCTCGGGAGCGTGAGAGGCAGGTAATTTCTTTTTACTTAAACGTTAGTGTTCTATTTCCGAATTTCCAATAATTTCTGGCTTTTCATAATATTGTGTTGTATTTTATGTCAAATTTGAACAGGAGGAGGAGGGTCGATCTAAATCTAAAGGTGTGCCACTTACTTCATATGCCTCTATTTGCATTAGCTTCAAAATATTTTCAATGTTCTTGGGTTAATTATTTTGTTAAGTTGGAGAGATTTTCAAGTGATATTATATCAAGTTAACATCACCTTTGTCATATTGATGCAGCTAAAGGTCCTCCAGTGCAGAGGAAACCCCTAAAACATAGAGATTATGAAGTGGACCTCGAGTCCCGCCTAGGCAAGACTCAAGTAAGCAACTATGGACACCCATGTCACTGTTCTAGCATTTCTGAACGACTATACTTTTATATGCATCTATCTAACGCCTCAACTTTATTGATAAAATGCAATGTTGCAGGTTGTTACGCCGGTTGCACCACTGAGTCAGCAGGTATACTTTTACGATGATATAAATATTAAGAAAACTCTCAGCTTTGTTTCAATATTTGCTATGGGCGATCTTGTGCTTTGTACTGCATGTAACTCATTTTGATATGATGACTTGCTTATCAGGCTGGATATTACTGCTCTGTTTGTGAGTGTGTGGTAAAGGACTCAGCGAACTACTTGGATCATATTAATGGAAAGAAACGTACGTGGCCATTTATATATGGTTCCTTCCATTAGTTGATGCAGTTTTCAGTTAGCCTTCACTTTGCTCATTTTATTTTTATGTTTGTCTCTTAGATCAAAGAGCTTTGGGCATGTCTATGCGAGTTGAACGAGCCTCTCTCCAACAGGTACCCTCTAAAGATAGACAATCTTTTCTGTCTGTCATTTGGTTTCAGTACATATTTTAGTATCTTTGGGGGCAGTAGTAAATTTTTTGGTGGGAAACAGGTTCAGGAACGATTTGAGGTTCTTAAGAAACGTAAAGATCTTGGCACATTCACTGAGCAAGGTAATGCATTGGATTTTACCCCATTAATCAAAACCATACTAGTTTCAAAGTCAAATCTATCTATTATTCTTGTTGTCTTTACCTTTGCCTGGAACTATAGACCTTTAACTTCTCTTCCATGTATGATGGTCATTGACTCATTTCTTTAACATTGCCTTTGACTTGTACATTTTGTAGATCTTGACGAAAGGGTCCTAAAACAGCAGCAAGAAGAGGAAGAAAGAAAACGATTGCGTCGTGAAAAGAAGAAGGAAAAGGTCAGGAGTCTGTAGTTGCTTATTTTGTATCATTGTTCCGCCTCCTTTCTATCAACTCTGATTTTTCTTCTTTTCTCTTAATGTTCTTTTACTTTGACTGGTAATAATAGTAACCATCTTTTTAGGAGTAAAAAGTTTTCATTCAACAAGTTAGTAATCAGGTAGTGTTTTATTCTGAATTCAGAAAGAGAAGGCAGTGGAAGAACCGGAAATTGATCCTGATGTTGCGGCCATGATGGGGTTTGGTGGTTTCCGGTCATCAAAGAAATGATGCCATTATACATGCAGGATGGACTTTCTGCAATTTTGAGCAGCTTTTCTGCAATGATAAGCTGAATCTACCAGCCTGATTCCCGGTGGTTTAAAGGTCAATCTATGGTGAAAGGAAATATTAGCGGATCCAAAAATTGGAAGTTTGGGAGCTGGTTCTTAATGTGACCTTTTTTTTTGGTTCTTGTATATTTCTTATGAGAACTATGTTATGTAATGTTATGTAAGCTCTACACAAGTGTGCTTTGCTATTTTATGTATTGGGCTTGACAAGTGACAACTACCCTTAGCTCAATTCACGATTAACGTTCTTGGCAAATTATGGAGTAGACATTTTTGCCATTGTTACATTAGTTTGGAGGATAACAGTCAAATTAAGTACGACATTTGAGTTAAGACTCAATGTTACCATGAAATTTCACCTTGGGTTGAAATTGAACCACGAAATTTCAATTTACTCAATATGATCTCCAAATATTCAATCGTGACTCGTATTAATGTCTGGTGTGATTTCTGTTAATGGTGTGTAAAGTTGGCATATTAACTTGCCATGGTGTGATTAATGATAAAAGAGTCTTACCTTTTTTAATATTATTTCTGAAAAAATTCATCGAAATTTGATTTTAAAATTGTGAGATATTATATGTCATGTTTTTAAATCTTTGGTATTTAGATTCAAATGAAGCCTTCATTCCATATATTTTTCAATCTTTGTTTCATTGATGAAAAAATTGTTTCAGCTATTGATCAATTATCCATATAAAATTTTTAATCAATCGCCGAAGAATTTGATAATTAAATTGTATTTCATATATAATATAATAAAACTATATTCATACTTATAATTAAATATTCGATAACTACTAAAGTAATATTCCAAAAATTATATCATTGACAAAAATAATTTTAAAACAAACAACAAATAAGTATAAGCCGTAGTGAAATCGAACAAAAATGAGTGTCCTTAGAATAACCTCTTTCCATTAACGAAAACAGTACAATTAAATATTGGACCTGCTACACATACAAGTAAAAAGGTCCTACAAGTTTTACAAGTTTTCAGCCCACATTTCATTCACATGCGCACTCACTCACTTTGAATGGAGGGTGAATTACACGCGCCCCACTCAATGATTGCTCTCCGCGAATAGCGCTCCTTAATGGCGCACTCTTCCACTTCTCCAAGCCCTTCCAAGAAAACACAAACCGTCCATTTTCGAGCAACATTCCAAATTGCAGAGATAGGACTCGTCGCAAAGATTAGAACTCTCCATCAACACAACATAGAACTCTCTATCAACAATCTCCACAAAAAACGAAGTTATAATACTCAAGGTACGTTACGTTACTATTTTACTCATCTTGTATATTTTTGATATTTCGAAATCGAAGAACTATGTTTTACTGTTCTTCTACGTTCTTCTAGGTTTTACTGTTCTTCTTGTTCTAGGTCTCATTTTACAGTTTTTAATGTTCTACTTGTTATAGGTTTTACTGTTATTCTTGGTTCTAGGCAATGTTCTGAAAATCGGTTCGAACTGGCTAGTCGGACAGATCGAATCGTGAACCGGACCTAAAAAGGATCGGTTAATCATCAAAACCGCAAAATTAAAAAATCGGAATTGAACTGACGAACCGGCCAGTAATCGGTCAGTCGAACCGAACCGTGACCCGGCCGGTTTTTAAGTAAGCAACAAAATGCTACCATTTTTGATTCCCCCTGAAGTCTGAATCCTTAAATCACGAAAACTCCCAAGGGCCAAGGCTGAGACTGAGATCCCTAATTCCTTTCGTTGCTCTCTCTGCTTCAGTGGTTCCCAACTTCCCATTGTTGATGATTCTTCTTCGAGCAAGCTTGCTTCACTGAAGTCACTGGCGTCACCGCGTCACATGGGTCGAGGGCTCGCCGTCGAGACACGCCATCGCGCCACCTAAAGCCGTCGAGAACTGTACTGAGAAGTGAGAAGGCCTCAGTGCCTCACTCTCACACGGGTCAAGCAACCGCCGTCCAGCCACCGCATCAGCCGTGGAGAACTGAAAAGGTGCCTTCGCTGTCTCCCACCGCCTCACTATCACTCTCCCTGTTGCATACTTGCATGTTCTGCCTTGAAGGTGCCTTCGCTGTCTCAGTGTCTTCCACTCTCCCTGTTTTAATTTTCTTTGAACTGTGTAGTGTGATTAGTTGATTACTCAAACTGATTGGAGGTATTTTACTTTGAATTGAAAGTTTGAAACTGAGCTGTGATTCAAGATGATGAACACCAAAACTGTGAACTGGTTCAATTCTGTCTCCCTGTTTAATTTTTCTTCGAACTGTGTAGTGTAAAACTCTGAAGTGTGAACTGATTCAAGTTCAACATGAAACTGAATTGTGATTCTCCCTGTACTGTGATTATTGACTAGTGAGTGATTAGTGAAACTGATTACTGAAACTGAACTGTGATTCAACATGATGAACTGTGAGTGTGGTTAATAATTGTTGTTTACTGATTAGTGATTAACTGTGAATGAAGTTTTTTTTCAAAGTTAAAAGAATGCATCTGATCAATTGCAACATGTATTTTTACTATTACACACAGCAATTTGATGATTTGTTTGATCTTTGTTGCTAGTGTTGGTGTGTGTTGATGGCCTGAAGTTTTGAGCTGTTTGTTAGATATGAGTTTAGATTGTGATAAATTTTGATAATTGTTATGTTTTGAGAAAGTTTGGCTCAGTGATTACGTTGAGCTTAATTGCAGAAGAGGTCTTGCTACTTTGTTGAATGCTGCAGTTTAATCACCAAATTAAACTCTTTTAGTCTACTCTCTACATCTCTTTCTACCTACTCTATCTGTGTATATGCACATTTTAATTTCTTGCAAGCAACTCATTGTGAATAAACATGGTTTCCATTGTTTACATAAGGGGTTTTTTGAGGTATATATACTTGCTTCTTTTATATTTCTTTCATTTATTTACTCTTTTAATTTGCTGCTTGCTTGGTCTTGCATATGATGGATTATTATTGCCGTCTGTCTGCAAAACACATGCATAAATGAAATTGTGTAGATAAAATAGAATGTGATTATTAGCATATTTATTCTTTGTAAATTAATTCTTATGTATGTTGGTGGACATCTCTCTAATTGAACCAAGTTCAATATCAATTCATTAATTCCTTTAATACATTTATAAAAGTCTCTTATCTATACTCTTAAAAGACTAAGTAATTCTAATGGGCATAACTAGTACCCTTCCTAATATTAAATCGTAACATGTAGTGGCCACTGTTTATGAATATCAGAATCAGAAGTATGCAAAATCAGCAGAGGATGCTATTGCTGATATTTTCAGAGCAGGTATTTTATTTGCCATTTTCATTTCAAGTGGATAAATGGTTTCACTGAATTCAATTTTTGTGCTGCTGAATAAGGCAAGGGATTGTGAATATGAATAAATATGATTGATGACAAACTTGGATGTTGGCATTTTATGTTTAGTTGGTTGATTTTCTTATTTGACTTTTGAGTTTGTATTTGAATGAGATTATAACATTCTGATTTATATAGTACTTTTAATTCGGATGATATTTTAAAGTTTATATTAAATTATAATTATGTTTTAATGTTTTTATTTATATTTTATTTATTATTTTATTATAAAACAGTTTTTTCGGTTCAATCACGGTTGAACCGGTTGAACCTATGAACCAGTGAACCAGTAACTAGAGCGGTTCGATGACCGGTTCGGTTTTCAAAACCTTGGTTCTAGGTTATACTGTTCTTCTTAGTTGTTTTAGGTGTTACTGTTGTTGTTGTTCTAGTTCTTCTGGTAACTGATTTTTGAGAGTATATTGCGTAATTTGGTGGGTGTATATGGAGTAATTTGTTGGGTGTATATGGCATAATTTGTTGGGTGTATATTTCTAAACGGATATACTGTAATATAGTCAACAGTTGCAACTGTTCTAATATTTTCTTGTCAATGGGTGTATATTGCTTGACCTTGTAATGTTGCTTGACCTTGTATATTAATGCATGTTTGAGTGATATTTGACTGCTATATATGGGTGTATCTGACTCATATCTATGGGTGTATCTTACTGATATCTATGGGTGTATTTTTTATTTCAGAAAAAATGGCAGGTAGAAACCAAGCTGCAAAAAATGTAAGAACAGAAATATGTCTTAGATGAAATCAGTTTTATATAATAAAAATATATCTGACTATAATTTTACTTTGTTTACAGCAAACCAAAGACCTTAAGTGTGCAACACATTTGTTAAGTGAGAAATTAAGAAACATGAGCGAGGAGAAGAAAATAATTATTAGGGATTTGGAATTTGGTGGCTTGATGCACATCCCACCGCTAAGAGTTCATCACCAAATATTAAGGGAGTTGGCTAACTCCTTCAAATTAGGGAAAACAGACTGGAAACCGGCTACGGTTCTTTTAAAGTAAGACCAAAAACAATAGGGGCTGCGTTTGGCATCAACACGTCAGGTAACTCGCTAAATATTATAGGTGTATATGAGCCATATTCAGTTGTATTTCAATTGATGCTTAGGTGTATTTGAACTGATTTTCATACTATATTATTTTTCTTTTTGTAGGAGATCTATTTCCTCAAAAAGTCAATTATAAGGATCTTTCTGAAGATGACAAACAAATTTTTAGAAGATTCCAGGGTAAGACCCTCAAAAATCTGACAGATGAGATGATGGCTATTGCCGTTGATAATGAACAGGATCACCTTATGTTCAAGAGGATTTTCATCCTCTATATACAGATGGCGTTCCTGTTACCAACGACAATAAACAAAATCTCACCTGTGCACCTGGCCCCAATTTTCAAGATGAACACAATAACATAGCAGAATTGGGGAGGACATGTTTTGAGTTTTATCATCAAGGGCATAACAGATTACAAGGTGAAAAAGGAAAAGGCAATTGATGGCTGCCTCTTTGTCCTGATGATAATTTACTTTCATCTATCAAAAAATAAAGACAAGAAGAGGGCAAAAAGACCTCCAAAACCCTAGATTGCCAATTGGACTAAGGAGCAGTTGGTTGAAAGAATGAGGGCAGAAATGGAGGATAATATGGTAAGTGAACAAAATATCTTGGGTGTATTTTATTTACCTGAATGCTACTAACTAAAATTTCTAATGTTTCAGGAGATTGTAAAGATGGCCGACACAAAGGAAAAATGAAAGAAATAAAGAAAAAAGAAAAAAAAGAAGGAACTAAAAAAACAAAAAAGGAAGGCAAGTTCAATATCATCATCTGAGACTGAAACAACTGAAAGTGACCATTCTACCTCTGAGTCTGAGACTGAAGAAGACTCAGAGAATTCAACAAGAAAACAATCCAACCGAAAAGCCAAAAAGTAACATACTTGGGTGTATTTTGTTTATCAAGTTGGGTGTATTTTGTTTATCCAGTTGGGTGTATTTTGTTTATTCATTTGGGTGTATCTTGTGCATTGATTTGGGTGTATTTTATCCCTTTTATTATGTTTTTAAATAATTTTTGTTTGCCTTTTAGAATGGAGTCCAAAAAAAGAAAGAAGATTCAGGAGGATTCTGATTCAGAATCTGAATCAACTGATGAGTAATGTTCTGAAATTATTACTCCTTTCTTTTGGGTTTATTATCAAGATTTCATGTATGAATAGAGTGTCTCTTATTAACTTATAGAAGCGAAAAATCATCACCAGTGGAGAAACAAAAAATAAAGAAAAAAACTCAGACAACAGCAAAAAAGTAAGCACTTCTTTGGATAGTATTTTGTGATCAAATTAATTTTGTATTTCTGATTCATACCTGTTTTTCCCCCAGGACACAATCCAAAAAGAAAAAGGTCGTTGTTGAGGATTCATCTCCTAAGCAAGCTCAATCCTATCATGGGTACAATACTTTGTAAGCTATATTACCGTCTATCATCAAAATTATATTTGTTAACATGTTCTTTTATGCATGTATTGTCATATCTGAAATTGAAACTGAAGATTTAGATGAATTCTTAAGGGAAAACAATGAAAAATCTGCTACAGAGGGGTATGTCTTGTTGGGGTGTATATTTCAGATTTTAGCATGTTTACTTTGCTAATAATTGTTTCTTGTTTCGTAGGGAGAAAGAAGTTGACCTGCGATCGACGGAAGGTCACTATGTCTCATCTGAAATGTAAGAAGCTTTATTTGATAAAATCTTGTTATCATGATTTAACAGTATGGTATTTTTTGTGAATAACATGTACTTTATTATGTTTAGAATACCGGACGTAAACTTGGGAAGTGATGATCCTTCCTCTCAAGGACACACAGAACAAAGTAGCGTAAACAAACCGGCAGAAAGCATGTAATTTCTCTTTCAAATAATCATTGCATTTATTCTTTTATTACCTTCTACTTCTAATTCTGTATATATTTTTTTAGAAAAAAAAACCCTTTATTGTTTTATTCGAGAAAAAAAAGGCAGGAAAAAAAAAAGAAAAAACTGCAAGTATGTAAGTTCTCAAAAAACAAATCATGTCTTTCTTTTGAATTGTTCGGGTGTATTTTTGACTTTCTTGTGGTGTATTTTAGGTTGAGTCTGTTTAAAGAGAATATGATAGTTGTGAGGGAAGAGACACAATCTGAAGGGCTTGCAATGTGAGTTTTTTTTCAAAAATATTTCAACCTTATAACATTTTTATTTTCAAAGGCATTCTTAACCTTTTATTTTTCTTCTTGTTTAGAGTTCCGATTCAAGTTTGTCTACCACTGTCCCAAATAACCTCTATGCCGGAAAATGAACAAACACCTGAGACAGAAAATGAACCAACCCCTCTGCTACAAATTGAAGGAACTACAAAAAGGTAATAAATAATGTTGGGTGTATATTTGGTTATAGTTTGGGTGTATATTGCCCCTGTTGGGGTATATTTTCACGATTGATCCAGGACTAGTTTTTTTACATCATGATTAATTTTATGTACCGTGCAAGACTCCTGAACCCCCCCAACAACTTGAAGAAAGCACACCCACGCTTCCCCCAGCTCTATCTAAAATGCAAGTTCATCAAAGTAAAATCAATATTTGGTTATCATCCTTATATTCTTATTGTTATAATATGTTATACATGATCACGCAGTAATCCAGCCCCAGAAGATGCTGCTGCACTAATGATGATGGCACGGACAGCATCGTATGTTCCTAAAGCAGATCCGTTGCCATCATTCAGCCTTGGCTTGACTAATTCAAGCCAAGAAGAAGCAGCAACGCAGGAGGGGGCGTCAACGCAAGAAAGAGGGAGGGAAAAACTCCAGAAACCCCAAAACTGCTAGAACAATTAGGGGATCTGGTACACAAAATTGTAAGTGGTGGGGTGACAACAAAAGAAAAAAGTCCGCAGATTCCAACGGAGAGTGACAGAGAGAGTTTTGAGAAGTTTGAAACTCCTGCGAGGACGAATGAACTTACTTCTGACATGAAAGAGAAATGCTACCTCTGGGCCATACGAGTGAAGAAATATGCAAATGGACTAACTAATGAGTTTGACACCGTGTGCACACTCCAAGTCCAAGATAAATACATTTTGTCAAAAGTCCACCTTGCATCACTCGCAGCTGAAACACATATAGAAGCTGAGGTAATATTACAATAACATAAATGTTTTTATCACCAAAATTAACTGCAATGCTGATTGATATAAATTGATTTTGGCATCTTTTCTAGATTGTCTCTGCCATGTGCTTCATCCTAAACCAGCAAAATATTAAAAGGTTTCAAGAAGAAGTATACTGTCTCCCCCCTAATATTGTGGTAAGGGTTGGTTACATAAATTTTAGGTATATTTTCTGCATTCCTTAGGGTGTATTTTCTTCCTTACATTGGGTGTATTTTATGTGTTCAGTTGGGTGTATTTTCTGTGTTCAATTGGGTGTAAGTTGTGAATTCATTTGGATTTATTTTTTGCATTCGTTTAGGTGTATTTTTGGTATTTATTTGGGTGTTCACTATTTTTGCAGAACATGGCCATTGTAAATCATCCAGAAGGGGTATTCTTAAACGCTAAAACCAATAGGCCATTCAGGGTAAAAGACTACCCAATGTTTATACCCTTCTTGGATCTTAAAAAATTAGCATCACATCGTTATGTAAGTTTTCATTTCAAAAACTTTTTATTACCATTTTTTACATATGTGCCAAATAAATTAAAACATTGTTCAATCTGAACATATTTCTGATTTTTGCACCTGTTTTCCATTCGGACCATTGGTGGTTATGGTTGGCTGATACAAGAAAGCAGAAATTTTATATAATCGACCCATATCACACGAAATCTCCGTTTGATAAGAGAACAGCCCTAAATACATTCATTGTAAGTTGGTTCTGTGTTTTGTATTTTAATATTTGGGTGTATTTCTGTTCAAAATAAGGTTTAAGTTTGTGCTCCTTTGGGTGTATTTATCCATGTATTACTAATTTGTTTTGTGTTTTAAGGGATATGTAATTTCACAAATTAGAGTATATGCTGGAGGGCCACCTCTGAAGACAAGTGACAAGGACAGGGAAATTGAACTACCATACCTTAACATCTCAGGCCAAAATACAAGGTATAAAATCTTTAACTCTGAAAATTAAACTTTTCTATATGTAATTTGTAATTTATTTTCTTGGTTTTCAGCTATGACTGTGCTATTTACATAATGAAGTGGCTTGAGATATTTCAGCCCGAAAACATTAAAAGGTTGAAGTATGAGTGGAAAAACTGGACCCAGGTAAATATGTTTAAAACTAAATAACTTTGTATTACTTTACTCAATTAACATGGTTCATTAAACACAATATTCCTTTTAACTGTAGGACGAGGTGGACTACTTTAGAGTAGAATATGCTTCCCGGATTCTATTCCATGAAATGAATCAAAACAAAGCTGAAACCATTCGAGGAAGTAATGCAATAAGACTGTCTAAGCCATCGTCGTTGTTATTGAGTCCATATTGCCAGATAGATTCTAATGATATTGAGACTGATTAATGTAAATGTTAGGTAGTCTTACAAATAGAACACATGCTGTAAAAATTTGCATTTATAAACAACTTCAATTCAATGAAATTATTTTGCGTAGTAAAACTGTTTGTGCCGTTAAACTGTCTGTGCTACATTCAAAAGTTCTGTATTACAGGTGGTAAAGTATGAAGGAAAACATAAAACTAGATATAAACCCAAAACATAAAATTTTACACGCAAAGAAAGTTGAATATACACCCAAACTACTAAAATCCTAAAACCCTAAAACCTAACCCCTAAACCCTAAAAACCAAAATCCTAAACCATAAACCCTAAAACCCTAAACCCTAAAAACCAAAACCCTAAACCCTAAACCCAAAACCCTAAAACCTTAAACCCTAAACCCTAAAAAACAAAACCCTAAACCCTAAACCCTAAACCCTAAAACCCTAAGCCATAAACCCTAAACCCTAAAATCCTAAACTCTAAACCCTAAACCCTAAACCCTAAACCATAAACCTTAAACCCTAAATCCTAAACCCTAAACCCTAAACCTTAAACCCTAAAACCCTAAACCTAAACCCTAAAACCCTAAACCCTAAAACCCTAAACCCTAAACCCTAAAACCTAAAACCCTTAAACCGTAGTAAAAAAAACAAACAATATTTTATAACATAAATAGCAGATTGTGAAGTATATATATATATATATATATATATATATATATATATATATATATATATATATATATATATATATATATATGTGTGTGTGTGTGTGTGTGTGTGTGTAAAATGTGAAACACAAGAAAATTCAGAAAATACACCCAAAAGAACAGTGCTTTTACACCCATATTCTGTAACTATACACCCAAAGAGATATCTGTTGCTGCTGGTACCCTGAACTGATAATTCATAACACGTCCTTGATATTGGCTAGAATTTGAATGCACCACTGATCCAGCAAAGAGGTTTAACCAAATATAACAAACTCACATATTAGCTAAATTATTAACGACAAAATCAAACTCAATTACCACATATTTAAAAAACATCACTTTTACCTCGTTTAAAGCTTCGTTTTCTTCTTCTTTGAGGAATTTATAATTTGTTTGTCCAACTTTGAACCTAGCCTATTTTTTGGACGTCCTCTTGTTCGAATCCTTGGAGGGCTTTGAAGCTCGTTAACGGATTCCAAGTTGGCATCTTCGTGAGATAAAGAAGATGTCCCCTTCCTTTTGGCTTTCAATTCATCCATCTCAACCATGACGGTATCTTACACACGGTGCAGAATTACAGTCAGCTCCTCCGATTCTGATGCAAAAAACTAATGCGTCAAACCTCTTGCTTCTTGGCTCCAACAGTGGCTCGTCGTGGCTGCTCTTGATGTGTGTGTGTCGCCTCTTTACCTTCTTACTCCATCGTTCCAGTATATATCTAGGTGACACTTGGCTTACTTGTTCAAAGCTTAACACGCTTAGTGCGTGACGGCACAATATTCTTCTTGACTCGAATAATAAGCATTGACATTTTACCTAGGCTGCTACTGAGTCGTAAGTAACCTCAAACTTGTTGAATATTGAGCTAGAAACTTGTTCTCCAACTTTGTATACTGAATAGCCTAGAGCAGAATTCGTTAATCTAGTGATGCAATTCGCCTCTCCTCTGAATTGTGCTTGGACTTCCCTAAACTTTTGATGAGTGTACACATCTTGAAACTGAGCTTCAATGGAGGATTTGGTTACACACGGTATCATCGTATGAAAATCTGCAGTATTTGATTCTCTCTCTGCTTGCTCCCTGCTTCCGAGGCAATTATCGTATTGTTTGACAAATTGAATAAGGCGAGCTGTTCTGGGTAATAAACTTGTTAAAAAATGAATGCATGCTTTTGCTCCTTTGTGTGCTTCTCATTCCTGCCCAGAAGTGGTGATCCAGATAGATTAGAACCCATATATGACGGTCTTCATAGAGATCTGCAGAAAACACCCAAAAACAGACTATAAATACACCCGACATAAATTTAAATTACACCTCTGCTGCAGATTTTAAACAAACATTACCTGAAAGTCACTTGTTATCCACAAGACCAAAATTCAGCAGAAAATCATTCCAATTCCTATCAAATGAGTCTTTACTATGAGAGTTCCAAACAACTTGGCTCATTTCTTGTTCAATTTCTGCATGTCCCTTGTACCCGTTTAATTTGCTTGGAATCTTCTTCATGATGTGCCAAATACACCAATGGTGAATTGTTGTTGGCATACAGGCCTCTAAAGCCCTTTTCATTGATGCGCATTGATCGGTGAGAAACCCTTTCGGAGCATTTCCTCCCATGCAACGAAGCCAACATTGAAATAACCATTTGAATGATTCAATTTCTTCGTTTTTCATCAAAGAGCATCCAAGAAGTGTTGACTGATCGTGGTGATTCACCCCGACAAAAGAACCACAAACCAAATTATACCTGAAACAAATTACCATAGTGTAGAATGAAAAATCATTACGTACACCCAACAAATGTTTTTTATACACCCAAAAACATCCAATATACACCTCTGCCGCGGATTCATAAAAACACATTAATTTAGCATCATAAACAGGGACAGTTTGTTACCTGTTTGTATTGTAGGTGGTGTCAAATGAAATAACATCTTTGAAATACTCAAAGGCAGCTCTACTTCTTGCATCGGCCCAAAAAGCCAGCTTAATCGATTGATCCTCCTCGAGTTCAAGCTCAAAAAATAAATTCTAATTCTTCTCTTTCATTCTTAACAAATATTTCCCGAATTCTTTTGCATCTTCTTGTTCAGAAACATTTCGCACTTCTCTCGTAATGTAATTCTTCACATCCTTTTCAATAAAATTTAACTCGCGGTGACCCCCAGCAGCCGCAACAAATGATTGGTAAGTTTTGCTTGGTTTAATATCAGCCTCCTCGTTATTCTCTATTGTACGACGAATGGATGCTTAGTTCCCTGTGCTGTTTGAGCATCTCTGATTTACTTGGATAGCAAGGGTGTGAATGATTCAGCACAACCTTTGAAATGATCCAAGCACCAACATCCTTCAATGTGTGTATATAAATTCTTGCAGGATAGTTTAAAACGGCTGTTGGATTTGCCTTTTCGGTCGGAGATATTTTAGATTTCCATTTTCCCTCTCTGCTACATGTAATCAATTGATTCTTAATCTCGTTTTCCTTCCTATTTGTGCTCCGAACTCTTGTAGAAAACCCTGCAGTCTTGGCATAGTTCTTGTAAAATTTTCCAGCATCTTCAAGGGTGGTAAATGTCATTCCAACCTTGGAAACAAACTGGTCATCAACAACAGAGAGAGGCTGCAGAATACGCCATGTCAAAAACTAAAAATACACCCAATCATGTCTAATATAATACACCCGAACGACAACAACTCAACTAAAATAACAAAAAAGGCATAAACTGTAAATACACCTACACTTTCCACTAAAATACACCCAAAAAATTCTGATCTACACCCGAGCGTCTGCTATAAATTGCAGATAATTAATCAAAACTAATACATTAGATTTAATCCACAGATTTATGTTTACACGTTAATTTCACAGTCAATGTTCACGAATTATTCAGCTACAGAATGCTATATAAATAATTGCAACAAAATTAAAGTAATTGTATGTAAATCAAACCTCAGAAACTTCGTTAGATTCAAATTCATAATCTACTTCGCCCTGATTCAGCTGACAATCTGAGGTTGAATCATCCATTATCTTCAAAACAAGTTAAAACTTTGATTTCAGAAACCAGAAAATCAAAAAGAAAATGAAGCTGGAGTTAGAGAGAGAGGAACTAACGTCAATGACGAAGAACAAACCAATGAGAAAGGGGGGGAGACGCGCGAGAAGAAGAACGAACGAATTTGGAAAAGAAGGAGAACGAAGAAGGAAACAAATCTTTTAAATTTGGTAGTTATATATACGCGGGATCTATTATATAGCCCGTGTAAAGAACGTAACACTAAAAGCGCGTTTTGGAGGATTAGTGGTTAATTGGCTTGTAATGCTTACAAGCTCTAATCGCTTGTATGCAGAACTTTTCCGATTAAATATCCATTATAGTTCATCATTTAATAAGCTATTATTTATTGTAATAATTAGTTTTTTAGATATTATATCTCAAATCTTCTCTTATATATTTAAAATTTAAAATTATATCTCCTTAAAGTTAAAATATTTAAATTTAAATTTAAACAAAACAAAATAAAAATAACAAACCAAAATTAAACTCTAATCAAATTAAAATTAAAATAATACAATCAAAATTATTTTTTCGGTTTTAAGATGGGTATATGTGTTTTTTTATTCTAATTAACAAGAATAATAAACACAATTATTTTTTGATGAGTTTCAAATGTGTTAGGAAATTATTTAGTAAACAATTTTGTAATTTTAGATGTGTTCATTAATGTATACAACAACATGATTGAACATTAGCCTAATAGTAGTGACGATCACGTTTGCTTTATGACAAACAACTTCTCTTTTCCTTTGAGTATACAGAGATTTCTATTTTATTATTTTTATATGCATGGCTAAAAAAACTTGTTTAACAATCGGTACATGGACTTTATTGTAGAAGAAGTGCTATATATATTGAACTGTTCTCAAAACCAAAGCAGCAAAAGAGAATCAATTTTTTGTTATTATTTGTGTTCAAAAAAATATTTATGTTAAGAAAATATAAGCATAAATTTGATGAATTTCGGATGTGTACTAAAAATATTTTATATGTTATCTTATTATTTTGGATATGATAAAAAATTATTTATGTAAAAAATATAAACAGATTTAAATAAATTTTAGATGTGTACTAAAAGTAGTGTGTTATCTTATTATTTTAAATGTGTTATGAATATATATATATATATATATATATATATATATATATATATATATATATATAAAATAATAAAAAAACACAAACAAAATAATCACACGAGATATACCATCAACATTTTAAAATAAGAGTAAGTATTGTTTTGGTTCCTAATGTTGATGGTGAAAATCGAAACCGTCCCTCATCTAATTTTCGATTTAAAATCGTCCTTAATGTTTTTTTTCGTATTAAAATCGTCATTTAATTTTTTTGGACAAAAATACCCTCACCACTATCAACACCTTTACCAGCACCAGCACTAGCACACCAGTACCAGCAGCGGTACCAACACCAACACCAACACCAACACCAACACCAACACAAGTAGAAGCAGAAAGCATAAACAAAACCAAGAAGCAAAAGCAAAAATAAAAAAATCATAACAAGAACAAAACCAACAAAACCAGATTAGGAAATTAGGGATTATGATGAACAAATCCATTATTCAAATCCAGATTCAACAAATCAAATCCAGATTCAACAAATCAACATATAATAATGAAAAGGAAGAAAAACTCAGAAGATGCAGAACCCAGAAGAAGCAGAAGCACTCAAACAGAGGCAGAAAGTAGAAGACGAAGTAGAAGATGTAGAAACAGAAGCACTCAAGTAAACCCAAAAGAAGTAGAAGACGAAGGAGAAACAGAGATCGAAGTAAGAAGCAGAAGCGGCGAGGCAGCGAGGAGCAACGGCGAGGCGGCGAGAAGCAGTGGCGAAAACGCAGCAGTGCAAAAGCCGAGGCTCTCTCCCTGGCTCGCGACGGCGACGGCGATGGCAGCTCCAAACTTCGCCGGCGTCGTCCCCCTCTCCCTTTCCCCTTTTCCTATCCCCCTCCCACCGCGTCCTTTTCCCTTCCTCCGTGTCTCCCCTCCGCTTTCATGTCTTTTCTTTTTTATATATTTTTATTTAAAAGAACTATTTATAAAAAAGGGTAATTTTGTCATTTATAAAAAAAATTATTAAAAAGGACGATTTTAAAATGAAATGTAACATTAATGACGATTCTAAATCGAAAATTAGATGAGAGACGGTTTCGATTCTCACTCACAACGTTAGGGAACAAAACAATACTTACCCCTTTAAAAATGTTAATGTAATGTTGAATATCAACTTTTACTAATACCTATGATAGTACATGTTTTTCATGAAACTAAGGAATAAAAAATGTCAAACTTTTGTGAATAATGAAAAAACAAAACTAAAACAGTAAATAAAAAAACTAAAATTATAAATGAATGATTATTTACCTTGTCAAAAGAATAAAGAATTATAATAATAAACCACATAATAATAAAAAAAAAACTAAAACACAATAACTAACACTAGTTGTCACACAGAAATAAAATAATATGAATAAAATAACTTGAATGACTAATTTTCTAAAAAACATAAAATATAGAAAGGTAGTTATTTACAGCTGTTAAGAATTTGTATTTTTAAAACTTAAATTAAATAAAAGTGTTAGTGCTTCCTAAAATTTAAAAATATGATTAAATAAAAATTAAAAAAATAATATAATAAAATAATTAAATTTAAAAATTGATTAAAGAATTAACTTTAAAGAACAAATAGCATTATTGTAACAAAAGGTGGTAAATGTTAAGCCGACTAAGAATTTTGATGAGATGATATATTCTGATAGCACGATTCCGGCTTGTAATGAAATTTCCGAATCATATCAATATCAACCCTAATTTTCAAGTTGTATATCTCCATATATGGATTCCGAAATATTATTATGAGAGGTTAATAACAAATATAATATTAAAAAATTATGTAAAAGATTATATAATATAAGATGTATTACAAAAATATATCGATAAAAAATATATTTTAAAGTGTAAAAAATATATGTATACTTTTTACTAATGAAGTAATCGATTTTTCGTATCATAAAATTTATCGATAATAGAATCTGTGTCAAATTTTTCAGTAATTTTTTTTAATATAATTAAAAGACAACTAGCAAGAAATTCATATTTTATTTTGTTTCTGAGTCATTCTTTACAATATTCATAACTGAAAAAGATCTTTCAGTTGTAACAGTTGAAACAGAGAGAATTAATACCAAATGAATCAAGAAAGACGATCACAAGAAGAAAAAGAGTCCACTTTATGGGATTTGAAAAATTTTATTTAATTAAAAATACAATAATACTCCACATCTATATAAAAAACTAACCAAGTCATCCAAACACTTTTTTGTTAACACACCTCCCCCCTCCCTAAGTTACAAAATACATGTGCGCCACTCCCCCTCCTATTAAAGCGCGTAAAGCTTCTTCTTCAACGTTAACGATCTGATTGCAATTTTTTGGATATGCTCTGCTGCTGCGTCGTTCTTCTTCTTTTTCTTTTCTACTGCTTGTTGTTCTTCTCTGCTGCTCGTCGCTCTTCTTTCTATTCTTCTTCGTTTTTTTCTTTGATCTGTGCATTTCAATAGGATATCAAAACAATGAATGATTCAACTTCAAATCAGTTGAATGAGAGCGATTTGGATTATTCTTTTGAAACGAATCAAGCGGATGAGGTTTGGATTATTTTTTGAATAGAATTGAATGAAATGCAATTGCTAAATTGAATTGAATTGAATTGAATGGACGTAGGTATTCTGAATTGAATTGAGAATCTCTAAATTGTAGATACAGGTGTTTTGAATTTGATTTTATATAATGGATAATGTTTCGTTCATTTAGTACTATACAATTGTTTCACCATAATAACGTGTTCGGTTCACTATGTAGAAAGCTGTTCAAATTTGAATTTATATAATGGATAATGTTCCATTCATTTAGTACTATACAATTGTTTCACCATAATAATATGTTTGGTTAATTATGCAGAAATTTGTTCGAATTTAAATTTATGCAATGGATAAAGTTCCATTCATTTAGTACTATACAATTATTTCACCATAATAACATATTCTATTCATTCTGCAGACCAGGTGTATTGTGGATGAACAATTTGTTCCAAGGGTCGGGATGATTTACAAGATACTAGAAGAAGTTGGAAAGTTTTACAAAAATTATTCCAAACTTATTGGTTTTTCTACCAAAATAAGGAACACGACTCGAAAGGGAGACGAGATTATTAAGAATAAACTAATCGTATGCAGTAAAGAGGGGAGGTGGAAATCCAAGATATCTCTAACTTTGAAGACAAATCCCTCAGCCGGCATAAACTGTCCTGCCAGGATCTATGTACACATAATGAAGGACGTCAATCTTTGGACAATTTCTAAAGTTGTTCTGAATCATTCATACCCTTGCTGTCCAGACCGTGCAGATATGCTCAAACAACACAGGGAGCTAAGCATGTTTGTGCGTTGCACCATCGAAACCAACAAGGAAACCAGAATCAAACCTAGCAAAAATTACCAATTATTCGTAGCAAAAGCCGTTAGTCATCGAAAACTAAGTTTTATAGAAAAAGACGCGAGGAATTACATCACAAGGGAAGTACAGAATGTTTTCGAACAAGACGATGCCAAAGAATTCGGGAAGTATATACCTATTAAGAATGAAAGAGAAGAACCAAAATTTCTTTTTTGAGCTCAACCTCGAAGGCAATCACTCCATCAAAAATGCATTCTGGGCTGATGCAAGAAGCAGGACTATATGCTAGTATTTCAAAGACATGGTTTCATTCGACACCACCTACAACATAAATAGGTATTTAGTTCACCCAAATTAAGGCTTTATGTTCACCAAATCTACACATTTTGGTTCATCACTTTGTCAGAGTGTCCATTTATGCAGGTACAATATGGTTTTTGGTTCTTTTGTGGGTGTGAATAACCACAGTCAGTCGACACTTTTCGGATGCACCCTGATGAAAAACGAGGACATCCAATCATTCAAATGGCTATTTGAGTGTTGGTTTCATTGCATAGAAGGGAAAGCACCAAAAGATATTCTCACCGACTAATGCGCATAGATGCAAAGGGCCATCGGGATGTGCATGCCAACAACAATTTACCAGTGGTGCTTCTAGTACATCATGAAGAAGATTACATTAACATGGATCCTACGTCCAGTCTCCACCACAAACCATGGTGGAATTTTCACTAATCATTCACAGATTACATTAACCAATACTATTGAATTTCTCCCTAATTCAACTAGTATCTACCCCCTAACCTTTCATCACCAAAGCTTAGCTTCCCATAGTGATGTCCTAACAAGGAAGGGGAATCAACCATATTCAATTTCCCCAAGTGCTAACCCAACTTGGTAAGGGAAACTAATCCTAGTTCAAAAACTAAAATTACATAAAAAATCAGTGACTCTTTTGTATCACTCTTGCCTTTTCACTCATTGGCTTTTCAACCTCACAAGATTAGCCTTTTCTCAAAACAGAAAATGACACAAGATAGCCATAACAAAAAGATCAGAAATTAAGCTTGAGTAGAAGAAAGAGATTCCAGCTTTGTGTTAGAGATGGTGCTCTGAGTGTGTGTTCTCTCTTTCTTCCTTTCAAATGATGGAATGAAGCTTGTTATATATCTTCAGCTTACCTTCATTTTTGCCTTTTCCATTTCCTTGTGCCAGCTGCTCGTTGGAGCTGTCCCTGTTGGCAGGCAGTGCTTTCTTCATCCTGCTCCACCACCTCTATTGTCCGAGGAGCTCGACCACTACCTCTGTTGTCCTTTGTTTTTCTTCCTTCCTTGGCATGCTCTCCTTTTTCATTCTACTCCATTTCCATGCTGCTGCTGCTAGTTACTCTTTGCTCGTTTGTGTTTTGTTCAACCACGATCCTAGTATTGCTCAGCTGATGTCCTTGTGTTAGGGGGTGTCCTAGTGTCCTTTCTTGCTTTTACAAAGCCACACATGTCCTTGTATGATACATCTGTCTTCTTATAACATTTAGCAAAACATATAAAAATTTGATTGCTAAACGGTGCTATGAGGAGCATTGGCTTTTTGACATGGCTGAAGCATATGCTAGCTTTGGGCTGTGAAAACTAATTAATGGGCCTGCCACAATAAAACACACATTAAACCATATTGGGCTTTCAACCCAAATGAATGTTTGTCATCATAAATTAACCCAAAATCAAACTAGACTTAACAATCTCCCCCTTGATGACAAACATGATAAAATAGGGAAATTAAAGACTAATTTAAAAGAGTTAAGAACACTTCCCTTTGATGACATTTGGATTGTGAGTTGTCCCCCCCCCTTAATGCTAGCATTACTCCCCCCTGATCATGGCTTACACCTTTACCTGGACAGAGCTTAAAAGTAGCCAAGACCAATATTTCCAAACAATATATCACAATAAAAATGACACAGAGCAAATAACACTAGGCATGATACGCATCATTGGACAAATAGCACCAAAAAGCATCATTGTTCTTAACTATACTATTAACCCCTAAGCCAAAACTAACATTCTTTTTCTTTTCTCCCCCTTTTGTCATTAAGGAAGAAAAGGAAAAACTTGCACAAAATTTGTTAGTGGCTGGTGCATATAGTATAAGTAGCAGAGTAGTTAAGGTCTTTACAGTCATCCAAAAAATAAACAAGTCTAGAAGTAAACTAAGTCATAATCACAGATGAGATAAAATGAGATAGGCATCAGAGTTGGATTCATCGGAGGTTCCATCGTCCTCCCCCTCATTGTCAAAAGTTGTGAGGCCAACCTCGACATCCTCCACAAAGTCCCTTAGAATCTGAATCCTTCCCTTGGTCTTCTTGAGAGCATTTTCTTCCAAAACTTGGTTCCTTTTGTGCTCGGCACCATGAGTGAGAAGAAGATCTTTCAAATTGATGAATTCTTCAAGCACATTCTTCAGAATGCGGGTCATGACCTTGATCGTAGTAGAGGTGGAAGGGAGGATCAGAGGATCCTCATCAACAGAGGAAACATCAGTGCTGTCATCAGTTCGGCGACGCCTGGGAGCTATTTTATTTACTGCACCACCCCCTTTGATATATGAGTTACAATCTTTTGCAATTTCAGCCCCAAAATCAACATTGTAATATTGAAAAATTTTTGTAAGAAGCATGCCATAGGGTAACACATTTTTGGTACTGACACAAGCATACATATGTCTCACAAGTAAGTAAGCAAAAGAAATGGGAATTTTTGAAAGCAATGCATACAAAAACAGTGTGACACAAAATGAGACACATTGAAAAGAGCCGCTCTGAGGTAAGATGATGTGATTTACAATCTGATACAACTGGGCACAGACCGGACCAAGAGACTTATGTGTTGGAGTGTTACCTTCAAGGAGAGGGATATTGATGCAGACAGTGCTTAGGGCATCAAAGTAAGAGACATTCAGCGTTTCATCCCACTTACCAGAGGTGTAGACATCAGGTCCTCGGTCCTGGTAATCTAAGGCTTTACCTAGGTGATATTTGTCAAGAATGATCACTTTTTGCCTTTAACAAAAGAAGCGATTCTCTCTTCTTTGTATGACATGTTGATATAGAACTGTTTTACCAAATCAGGATAAATTTTCTCTTTGATGGATAGGATAGGTGTCTAACCTTGACATGCAAACAATGGGGTAAACTTCAAATATTTCCTATGGAGTTTGTCTAGATTGACAAGTTTAGAGGGATAGAGAGTACGCTTGTAAACATCTTTACAAAATAAGTAGTTCATGAGGGATTGAAAATGGCGATGATCATAAGACTCATCAGAAAAATCAGCATAAAAGGACTTGTAAGAAATAGATTGGAGAGTCTAGGTTCACCAACAGGACGAAGATGAAATTCAATGACTGTATCGCGAGTATGGCGAGCTTGAGTGGGGGGATTCTCTTCGTCTTCGTGAAGAGGCTTCTTTCCTCTGGAAGAATTGGGTTTTGATGAACTAGGCTGAGAGGTATTTGGCGGTGGAGGAGGAGAAGGGCGAGGAGTAACGCTAGGGCAGCGAGCAGTGGTCTTAGTGCGGGCCATATCAGGAGAAGGGTTTGGTGGTGATGGAGGTGAAGAATGAGTAGGTGATTGTGAGGGAGAAGAGTGTGTGATTAGAATGATGGTTGCTACTATGGGATGCTCTACGAACTGCTCTTTTCTTTCGTGCCATTTTTATAGAGCACTGGTTTGAAGAAGATGAAAGAGTGGAGAGAGTATTGTGAATGGATGCATGTAGTGGGAAGTTAATATAGGCTTAGAGAAGTGTAAAGGTTGCACCTTGAAAAGATAAAATTCCAAACTTTGAAAACATTTTAAAAGTTACAGCTGTAACCTTCGTATGTTTGAAATAAGGATGAAAAGTAAACAAAGGTGGAAATGAATAAAAGGATGCAATTGAAATGAAGCCCAAATAAAATGAAGTGCAAATGCCAAAAATTTGAGACTGCCAAAAAATTGAAGTAAGTCTAGTGGTCTCAATAAAAAATTGAAATTGAATTAAGCCGAATTGAAAAAAATTTTGAAAGCCCACTTTTCATAAAAACTTAGTCATCAAAAATTTGTTCCAAATCCCAAAAAATTGAAAAAGCCCCAAAGTTTTCAATAAAAAAAGCCCATAGCTCCAGAGACTGCTTCAGCACTTGACGTCCATCATTCATTATGGTCAGATTTGAATACAGTAGCTTCACAGTGACTTAATGAAGTTTACTCATCATCTGCCAAAAAAATCTCATTGCAATTTATGAGACAAAACATAAAAGATTTCATGATCAGAATCATTAAGAAAACAAAGATGAAGCAAGAATGCCTAGTTCAGTTCGTAACATGTAGAACCTCTCCTCTATCAATGTTTTGGTAAAAATATATGCTAGCTGACCTTCAGAGTTAACAAACTGAATATCTAAATTTTCATTTTACACATGTTTTCTTATAGAATGAAATCAAACTTCAATGTGCTTTGTTCTTGAGTGCAAAACAGGGTTTTTGGAAATATTGATAGCACTCATGTTGTCACAAAATAATGGAATATTAGAGACATTCAATTTATAGTCAGCCAGTTGAGTTTTCAGCCATAATAGTTGAAAACAACAAGAGGAGGCTGCAATATACTCAGCTTTGGCTGTTGAAAGTGCCACTGTAGCCTGCTTCTTGCTAGACCAAACAATGAGAAATTTCTCAAGAAAGCAGCACATGCCACTTGTGCTTCTTCTATCAATCCTGTCCCCAGCAAAATCTGCATCACAGAAACCCATTAATTGAAATGAATCAGTCTTAGGAAACCATAAACTATAATCAGTGGTACCAAGTATATATCGGATGATACTCTTGACAGCTCAGAGATGGGACTCCTTAGGCTTGGATTGAAACCTTGAGCAAACTCCAACACTTTGGATGATATCAGGCCTTGAGGAGGTTAGATACATCAAAGTTCCAATCATCCCTCTATAGCGTGTCTCATCTACATCTCTACCATCTTCATCCTTATCAAGCTTGATATTAGGATGCATAGGGGTTCCCATTAGCTTAGCACAGTCCAACCCAAATTTCTTGACAAGTTCCTTAGCATATTTTTCTTGATGGATGAATATGCCTTCAGCAATTTATTTTATTTGCAGGCCTAGAAAGAAGTTGAGCTCTCCCATGATGCTCATATCAAATTCATTGGTCATAAGCTTAGCAAAATCTGCACACAAATTCTCATTAGCCGAACCAAATATGATATCATCAACATAAACTTGCACAAGAATAAAATGATCATGATAGTTCCTAATAAATAAGTGGTGTTAGTGGCTCCTTTTTTAAAGTTGTTTTTCAATAAAAATGAGTTAAGCCTCTCATACCAAGCTTTAGGAGCTTGTCTTAAACCATATAAGACTTTAGCTAGTTTGAAAATATGGTTAGAAAATGTTTTGTTTTCAAACCCAGGTGGTTGAGCCACATAAACTTCTCTATCTATTATGCCATTGAGGAAAGCACATTTTACGTCCATTTAGAATAGCTTGAAGCCACAATGAGCAGTATATGCAAGGAGCAATCTGATGGCTTCCATTCGAGTTACAGGTGCAAAGGATTCATCGAAATCAATCCCTTCCTCTTGATCATATCCTTGAGCAACCAATCTAGCTTTGTTTCGGACTATGGTTCCATCTTCACCCAGTTTGTTTCTGAAAATCCATTTAGTGCCAGTGACTTTCTTTCCATTTGGGTAAGGCACTAATGACCAGACCTGATTTTTCTCAAACTGCTGCAATTCCTTCTCTATAACTAACACCCAAGATGGATCAGCAAGAGCTTCTTGGATGTTTTGAGGTTCAATCTTTGATAAAAGAGTTAAGTTGTTGGATTAAGCTCTTTTCAAAGATGATATTGTTGAAATACTTTTGGAGGGATCACCAATTATGAATTTTTCAGGATAATTTTTCAAAAATTTCTATTTTCTGGGCCTTCTGATTTGAGTTAAAGATGCATGTTCCTCTTGATCAACAATAGCCTCTGCATAAGTGTTTTCAGCTGCGACAGGAGATAATTCCAAATTGTCTCCTTCAGAATTGGAATTTTCGTAGCTAACAGGTGTAATTTCATAAGAACTTGGATTTTCTGGAACTGGTTCAGTGTTCTTTGGTAATTCGCCTTCAAAACCTGGACTATCATCAATGTAAACATTAGGAACATTGTTAGACTCACAGAATGTGACATGCATGGTTTCCTCAACAGTTTTAGAGTTTTTGTTATAGACTCTATAGGCCTTGCTATTTGTGGAATAACCCAAAAAAATGCCTTCATGTGTTTTAGGATCAAATTTTCCTAAATTTTCTTTGATATTCAAAATAAAACACTTGCAGCCAAACACATGAAAATAACTAAGATTGGGAGGATGCCCTTTCCAAAGTTCATATGGGGTTTTCTTCAAAAACTTCCTAATGATGGTTCTATTTAAAACATAGCAAGCTGTATTCACAGCTTTAGCCCATAAGAACTTGGGAATTTCATATTCACATAACATAGCTCTAGCCATTTCTTATAAACTACTATTTCTTCTTTCAACAACACCATTTTGTTGAGGAGTTCTTGGACAAGAGAAGTTATGTGATATGCCTTGTTCATCACAAAAAGATTCGAAGTATTGATTTTCAAATTTTTTACCATGATCACTTCGAATTGAAACAATTTTTAAATTTTTTTTATTTTGAATCTTTTTGATGAATTTTTCAAAAACAGAAAAGGCCTCATGTTTATGAGCAAGAAAGAACACCCAGCCAAATCTAGTATAGTCATCCACAATTACCATGCCATAACTCTTTCCTCCAAGACTTTGAGTCCTAGTTGGTCCAAACAGATCAAGATGCAGCAACTCCAATGGTTTCTTAGTAGAGACATCTTCCTTTGGTTTGAAAGAGATTTTAATTTGTTTACCCATTTGACAAGCATCACAAATGATGTCCTTATCAAATTTTATATAAGGAAGACCTCTAACTAAGCCTCTCTTTACAAGCTTAGAGATTTGGAACATGTTAGCATGTCCTAACCTCTTATGCCACATCCATTTTTTAGATTCCATTCAAGAGAAATAAGTTACATTTTGAACTTTTAGATCATCTAGAGTGATACCATAAACATTGTCACTTCTTTTGGTAACAAATAAAATAGCCCCTGTTTTCTCATTTATGACTCTACAATCAGATTTTCTAAAGGTTACAGCATATCCAAGGTCACACACAATTGACTTATGCTCAATAGATTATGCTTTAACCCATCAACTAAAAAGACACTATCAATGCAAGTTGAAAAATCTTTGCCAACCTTACCAATGGTAATTATTTTACCTTTACCATTATCTCCAAAAGTGACAAATCCTCCATCATACTTGTTGAGTTTAATGAAGAAAGTATTCCTTCCGGTCATATGCCTTGAACATCCGCTATCAAGATACCACATGTCTATTTTCTTCTTGGGTATAAGGCAAATCTGCATGTTCTTCAACTAACCTTAGGTATCCAAATCCATTCGGATCATTTGATGTGAAATCTTCTTGGTTGCCCAAGAGCATTAAAATCATGAACAACTTTATATAATTTACTATCATTACCAAAAGACTTAAGAAAGATGAAACATTGAGGAGGATCATGATCATTTCTATTGCACTTGTAGCACTAATTCTTGCCCACTAATTTCTGAGGTTTGCTGAATCCTTTTGGTTTGAAAAACTTGGAAGAGGAGGATTCAGATTTTTGGAAGTTAGGCTTGAAAATAGATTTATTTTCCTCTTTGAATCCAAGTCCAGATTTTTCAGACCCAAACCTTTGACAAGCAAGCAGTTTGTTTAGATTTTGAGAACCGTGAACAAACTTTGCTAAGTCTTCATTCAAATTTTTTATTTGTTCATTCGGCTTCTTGTTTTCAGAAATCAAATCAGTGGAAGCAGTGACTTCATGCTTGAGTTTGAATTTTTCTAATTCAGCTCGCAAGGCACTGTTTTCTTCTTTTAAAAATTTTTTATTACCAATTTCATTAGCCTTAACCTTTTTCAAAAGAAGATCATTTTTTGTCCTCAATGCCTCATTTTCTTTCTTACATTTTGCATACTTATCCAAGAGTTTCTTAGAGTTCATAGAAATATCTTTGATAATGTAGTGCAGTTCATCAATAGATAAGTCAGAGAGATCTACCTCATCTTCATCATTATGATCTGCCATCAGACATAGTTGAGCTTCTTGATCTGAGCTCTCTGAGCTGGTGTCGTTCTCCAAGTCCTCTCATGTTACCATCATCACCTTCTTTTTGTCTTTCTTGGATTTTTTGCCTTTCTTAAGTTGAGGGCAATCTGACTTGAAGTAACCAGGTTCCTTGCAGTGACAGCATGTGAACTTGACTTGATCTTTCTTGACATCTTTGGATGAAGAGCTTCCTTTGCCTTTGCTTTTGTATCTCAGTAGTCTTCCCATTTTTCTTGCAAAGAGCACTATTTCTTCATCTGAGAAACTGTCATCAGATTCTTCTCCTTGGGCTGTCATTCTTGATTTTAGTGCTATATTTTTCTTTTTGTCATCTTTGTCTTGAGACATGTGAGTGGTTTCATAGGCCAGCAGCTTACCTCTTAGCTCATCATAGGTGATTTTAATCAAATCATTCCTCTCAGAGATGGCTGTACTTTTTACTTCCCATTTCTTAGTAAGACTTCTCAGGATCTTTCTTACTAGAGTTTCTTCAGAGTAGTTCCTTCCCATGGCGTCCAGATTGTTGATGATTATTGAGAACCTTTCGAACATTTGATCGATACTCTTATCCTCCTTTATAGTGAACATTTCATACTCATTCATCAGCATGTCAATTCTGGTTTCCCTCACTTGCTCAATGCCTTCATGAGTGAGTCTGAGCTTATCCCATATT
The DNA here is from genome assembly GCF_003086295.3 of Arachis hypogaea. Taxonomy (NCBI): domain Eukaryota; kingdom Viridiplantae; phylum Streptophyta; class Magnoliopsida; order Fabales; family Fabaceae; genus Arachis; species Arachis hypogaea. Next base: position 98,528,409 of record NC_092039.1, read on the forward strand.
TTTTTAGCCGTTTTGCATGTAGACACCTTTCTGAACTCTTCGAAACTGATTGTGCAGCGCATCAGGTTGATTGCTTTGGCATTGAGTTCAACCTTCTTCTTTTCTTCATCTATCCATTCGCTGTCTTTCTTTGCCACAACTTCTCCATCAACATTCTGTTTAGTGGAAATGTTTGGACTGTTGAGAATAATCTTCCAGATGTTGTAGTCGATCGACTGCACGAAAATTCTCATTCTCTCCTTCCAGTAAAAGTAGTTGCTGCCATTGAAGTAGGGAGGTCTATTATTAGACTGCCCTTCAATGAGAGTGAAAGCCACTATAGTGGGACTCATGTTGTTGGCCATGGATCTTTGCTCCAAGCTGTGAAGCTTGACTCCTTGAGACCTTGCTCTGGATACCAATTGATGATTCTAGTTGAACTTGAGAAGGGGGGTTGAATCAAGTTGGCTTAAAACTTAGAGTTCCAAACTCTGTTTTAGTAGTAGCTCGGTTTGCAGGAGATTATTTGAAATTAACTCATACGCAGAACATATAAAGAGCAAGGAAGAGAAGATGAAGACTAGCATGTATCCTGGTTCGGATTCTTTGTGCAATGAATCCTACGCCAGTCTCCACCACAAACCATGGTAGAATTTTCACTAATCATTCACAGATTACATTCACCAATACTATTGAATTTCTCCCTAATTCAACTAGTATCTACCCTCTAAGCTTTCATCACCAAAGCTTAGCTTCCCATAGTGTTGTCCCAACTAGGAAGGGGAATCAACCAGATTCAATTTTCCCAAGTGCTAACCCAACTTGGTAAGGGAAACTAATCCTAGTTCAAAAACCAAATCAGTGGCTCTTTTGTATCACTCTTGTCTTTTCACTCATTGGCTTTTCAACCTCACAAGATTAGCCTTTTCTCAAAACAGAAAATGACACAAGATAGTCATAACAAAAAGATCAGAAATTAAGCTTGAGTAGAAGAAAGAGATTACAGCTCTGTGTTAGAGATGTGCTCTGAGTGTGTGCGCTCTCTTTCTTCCTTTGAAATGATGGAATGAAGCTTGTTATATATCTTCAACTTGCCTTCATTTTTGCATCTTCCATTTCCTTGTGCCAGCTGCTCGTTGGAGCTGTCCCTGTTGGCAGGCAGTGCTTTCTTCATCCTGCTCCACCACCTCTGCTGTCCGAGGAGCTCGACCACTACCTCTGCTGTCTTTTGTTTTTCTTCCTTCCTTGGCATGCTCTCCTTTTTCATTCTGCTCCATTTTTCTCCTGCTGCTGCTAGTTGCTCTTTGCTCGTTTGTATTTTGCTCAACCACGATCCTAGTATTGCTCAGGTGATGTCTTTGGGTTAGTGGGTGTCTTAGTGTCCTTTCTTGCTTTTACAGAGCCACACCTGTCCTTGCATGATACAGGTGTCTTCTTATAACATTTAGCAAATCATATAAACATTTGATTGCTGAACGGTGCTATGAGGAGCATTGGCTCTTTGATATGGTTGAAGCATATGCTAGCTTTGGACTGTGAAAACTAATTAATGGACCTGCCACAATAAAACACACATTAAACTATATTGGATTTTCAACCCAAATAAATGTTTATCATCATAAATTAACCCAAAATCAAACTAGACTTAACAAATATTTTAGATGTCTAGAAAAAGTGATTGTCAAAATATTATCAAATTTATTTAAATAAAGTATTTTCATTGGAACTTTTTCCAATGTTATTCTCCGAAATAAAAATAGAAGGCACTAACGGTATGATGCGCAGCCGAGGCGACAAATAAAATATGCGGGGAAATATTATTCGTGGATGGGAAAACAAAAGCATATGCATTGCTTACTATTGGTCCTACATAAGCCAAAATATGTGAAAAAGAAGGACATACTTTTGACGAATTTCACCTATGATTCTGATAACATTATTTACCTAACGACGTATTATTTGAGCAAAATAGTCAAAGATTTCAACTCGTGCAGCTTATTCCTAACAGTCCAAAGGTTTTAGTTATTACATAAGATAAAATATGACCCAACAACGAAGACAAACACACAGATCAGACATCCGTCTCTGTCAAAGTCTGAATAAATTCCACTACAAATATTAACAATTGGACTTAAGAGACTAAAGAATGAAGAGATGACAAGTGCCATGACGCCATCATGCATGGCATGGAACCACTATAAAACCCCACTCCCTCCTCCCTGGTTTCAGCATCCAAAACAAACATGGCTCCCAAATACACACTTGCAGTGTTGCTACTTGCATTGGTGTTTGCAGCAGTCTCCATTGCTGATGAATACCCTAAACCTATTCACGACAAGCCTCCATTCCAAAAGCCACCCTATGAGAAGCCTCCATACCATAAGCCACCATTCGAGAAACCACCACACGACAAGCCACCCTATGAGAAGCCACCACATGAGAAGCCACCATATGAAAAACCACCACACGAGAAGCCACCATATGGAAAGCCACCCCATCAGGAGGAGCAAGTAGAGAAGGTTGAGGTTAATGGCTACTACAAGCCACCACAACACCATGAGCCTCGTCCTTACAAGCCACCGTATGGAGGTGGTGGACACGGCGGTCACCACCCTCCGGCGGAGAATGAACAGACTGACGGTTACTACAAACCACATCCACACCCATACAAGCCACACCCACCTCATCACGACCACTGGCCTCCAACTGCCAACTAAATGCATGTATGCGTGTTAGTATGGCGATGGTTAGGGTGATTTCAAATGTTAAATAATAAAATGCGGCTTAGGATAGTAGTTGCCGCTACTCTTTGCTGCTTATACTCATGTAATCATCGTTTTCTTCTAATACTTTACTTCCATCTCTATCTTAGCTTCCTGCTTTATTTAGCTTGTGTTATCCTCCACTATTCTACGGATGCTTCCAGTGATGATCCTCGTCTTTGTTCTCTTACTTCTCTTCCTACCTAGCTTGCTTGCTCCATCTATTATTAATAATGGATTTCTTTTTATATACTTGCTGCTGCTCCTTCAATGCAACTTATGGCTTCTACCATTCTCTTCATTTCAATAAGCACTTTCTAAAGCTTAGCACAAGGCATTTTATTCATGTCACTGTTTAAAGGAAATGAGATGGGTCAACACTTTTAGTAATATAAAATAGAAATTTTGTTAGCATTAATTCAAATATAAAACAAATATATATATAGAAAAGAAGGTTATTAATCATCTAACATTTTTCCTAATCGTCAATGGTACAATTTTAATTAAAAGAATATATATAGTCTTTGTCTCTACATTACATTTTCTACATTTTCAAAGTCACACACGGATTCATAAATTTTAATATGGAGGAGCGAATTTTAGATAATTTTTTTCTATAAAGATAATTAATATATAATTATTAGAGTTAATTTTTAAAACATTTATCAAAATATATATAATTATAATTTTTTTCATAATTTTATTTTTAATATGATAAATACATAAAAGAAATATAACAATATCAATAGTACATTATAAAATTATAAAATATCAATAATTTATAATATTTTTAGTTAATAATTATCACATATCTTATTAATTAAAATTAATTATTTCAAAAATTTTAAAAAATTTGAAAATAAATTATAAATTATTAATTACTTGAAAGACACAAACCCTTATACTCTTATAAAATACAAGATATAAGATATTTTTATAAAATTTTTTCTTTTAACAACATAAATCTAGAAGAAAAATGAGTATTTTTTACAAGAATATATTACAAGTATTTATACTTATAAAATTTTTCAACTAGTAACTTCTTGTGAAGACAACTGCATGTGAGCCTTTACCTATTATTATATATTACAAGTATTTATTGAAAAAATAATATTAATAGATATCATATAATCATAAAAAAAATAAATTGTGATTAATAAATTTTTTATTTATCTTTTTAATTTGTATATATTTAATAAAATTTATAGTTAAATAAAATATAATTAATTTTAAAATGAATGACTTTAAAATTAAAATAAATTGAATATAAGTAAAATAAAAATTGTTATATATTAATTTGACTATATAATAATAAGAAGCATTCTACCACACTGGTATGGTCATCTTCCTTATATCCTTCAGGACAAGGGTTTATTTTAGAAAATTTTTCACATATCACAATCTTAACACTTGGCAGCACTGGAGCATACAGAGCACAGTAGACCTCCAGAAAGTTGGAGCATCCTAAATTCGTCTTCAACTCATTGAATCACCACATATCCTCTTTCTATAGATTAGTCAACTCTTGGCCACTCTTAGTCACCACTTCTCACTATGCTATATATATAGGTAGGTTTTTGGTGGCTAAGGTTATAGTGACTAAGAGTGGCTAAATTTTGACTTACCAATAAATACATAACATGTGGAGAGTTAGGTAAAAGTTGTTAGTTAGAGTGATAGGCCTTATTGTTAGTGAGTAGCAAGGTAAAAGAGTAAATAAATTGACCAAAATAATTTATATATCATGTGGGCCTTTGTTTTGATGAAAAAAATCTGTTAGCATTTTTTGAGTGGATAATTCTAAAACTTTAATGGTTGGGCTTTAGTGTAAAAATTTATTATGATGTTAGATCAATAAAAAGTCATAAACTATTAATAATGAGAGTAATCCAAAAAAAAAAAGAACTAAATCATATAATATTTATGTGAGCTCTTACTATTAATATATTTGATTATTTGTGGCATGAATTATATGAGAGTATAAATTTATAAAGTGTTAAAATTTTATAACAAAATATTTTTATTTTGAATAAAAATTAAATTAACTATTAAACAGTATTGATATTATCATAGTTATTATTTTATTATTATTAAAATAAAATTTTTTGAAAATTAGTAATTTTTAATAATTTTGTTCATCTTTTGATAAATATAAATACTAAATTATTTTTAACAGATAAATTTTATTAATTTATATGTTCAAACTCTAAAAATTTTGAGTGCAAATGGTAATGATTCATATGTGCAAAACTTTAATAAACATTGGTGTAAACTGTATGTTTATTGTGTACAAAATCTCTATAAATATGGGTACAAATTATTACTTACTAAGTGCTGACAAAAAATGATAATACTTGTTAGTCTATAGCATTGTTCTTATTTAAAATCTTCATAATAGTTTTATTAATAAGATTTACTTTTTTTTACTTTGTGAATCCACTAAAATTGACATCCATAAATCTTGAATTCATAATGTCATACCTTCTATAATTCACTTAAAAAACTAGTTGAAAATCAATCATACTAGATTATCTTAAAATTAAATTCACTGTTAAATTTTTTCTCTCAATATTTAGATAAAACGTGGTCCTTGTATAAAACTTTAAAAAAACAAATATAAAATCTGCAAAATCACTACGATTTGTGAAGTAAATTTGTTAGTTTTTATCTAACATTTATGCTTTTTTAAGATATTAATTTATTAATTTTTATTTAACTAAAAATGTTTTTTTTTATTTGTATATCCATGATTATACGTATTATTTGTTAATTCCATGATATAAATTTTAAAACTAAAGAAGAAATGAGCATTGACAAGCACAAAACATAAAAATATAAAACAAAAAAAGTCACTCGTATTTTCTTAGATTATCCATGTAAAATTACGGTAAAAGATATTTTAATTATAATAGTGTATAAAATATTTTTGTATTTAGATTATCAGGGATAGATCTAGAATTTTTAATATGGAGGGATCGAATTATAGACAAATTTTTTAACTTCTTTTTTAGATTTTTTTAATACATAAAAGCAATTTAAGAATAATATATAGTTATTGAATTAGTTTTTATCCAAATATAAAGAAAAAATCTTATAAATTATTTTTTATATGACAATTACATAAAAGAGACAACAATATCGATAATATATTATAAAATTATAATGAATCAAAAATTTATATTTATTTAGTTACAAAAATTATTAATTAAAATTACTTGAAAAAATCATAAATTGTTAATTACTTAAAAAGTATAATACCGTCATCAAATATAAGATACGAATATCAAAATAAAATGATAGCTGAAATAAAATAAGTTAAGATAAAAAAAGATTACGTAAAGTTTTTTAAGAATGTAAAATTAAACAAAAAACTGCTTATTTTTTTATAAGAAAATAACATCTAAGATACACAATATAATTACTAGAATATAATTCTGTAAGTCATTACTAATATTTTATATAATAATATAAATGCTAAATATGTTATTATGAAAAGAACAAATAATTTTTCTTAAAATAGATATAGAGATAAATATATAAAAATTAATTTGATAAGTACAAAAACTTGAGTATATGATAACAAATTGGTTAAGTAAAAAATATTAGAGAGCTAAATAATTAAGATATAAATCCATTACATAATAAAAAATTAATACATATAAAGTTACTAAATTACATAATATTTTTTTATTTCTTTAGACATATATCTCATATGTAAATATAATAATTCTTTAAAATTTTTGGATGGCCGAGGTCACTACTGTCTCCTACATGTTACAATAAAAGATAAAAATAGAATAAAAATTAATAAAAACTGAAATTCATATTTTATATTTGACTGAAACTCAAATAAAATTGTATATCTATAAACATATAAATTTAAACTATAAATTTTGTTTTTGAAAAAAGTAACCTATATATAATCTTCTAATGTGGCATTTCAGTATAAATTTTTTACATTTTAAATTTTAAAATAACAAATAATTATAATAAAAAATTTATAAAAATCTAACCAAATTTATATAGTATGATTCTAAAAATGTTAGGCATAACATTAGTAAAATTATTATTTCTCTTTTAATAATAATAATAATAATAATAATAATAATAATAATAATAATAATAATAATAATAATAATAATAACAAGAACAAAAATAATAATAACTATAATAATATCAACAATACTGTTTAATAGTTATTTTTATTCAAAATAAAAATATTTTCTTATAAAATTTTAACACTTTGTAAATTTATACTCTCATATAATTCATGCCACATATATATTAATAATAAGAGCTCAAGTAAATATTACATGATTTAGTTCTTATTTTTTTTAGATTACTCTCATCATCATTAATAGTTCATGACCTTTTATTGATCCAACATTATAATAGATTTTCACACTAAGGCCCAACTGTTAATGTTTTGAAATTATTCACTCAAAAAATACTAACAGATTTTTTTTCTTTAAAAAAAAAGCCCACGTGATATACACATCATTTTGGTCAGTTTATTTACTCTTTTGTCCTTCAATAATCACTAACAATAAGGACCTATCACTTTAACTAACAATTTCTACCTAACTTTTCACATGTCATGTGTTCATTGGTCAGTCAAAGCTTAGCCACTCTTAGCCACTATAATCTTGGCCACGAAAGACTTAGCAATTCTACTATAAATACACTGGCACCTCCCAGGTATAACTCCTACTCTAATCTACTAAAAACCTGTTGAAAGCCCTTGCTAACTTAAGTATCGGAGTCTCTTGTAGGTACCACCCCCGACCTCCTCACGACGAACTCGGACAGGTGGCACCTCGGCGTCACAAGTCAGATGCTGCCACACAAAGGGACTTGGACCTCATGTTCAAGCCCAAATCAACGTTTCAGGTAACTCTCGGAACATTGGTGCCATTGCCGAGGACCTGAAATTCATCCCATAACCATGGCGGACTACCAACAGAAGGACAGCCGCACCGCATCTGAGGGACCCCACGTAGAAGGGCCTTCGGGAAACCCCTATCCAAGAAGAATCCATTCTGAAGTATACCACTCCGAGGATGAGGACCACCCCCAGGCGATAGAGATATTGGACATGGTCCTTGGACAGCAAGATCGGCTCCGACAGCTCGAGCATGAGGCTGAACGACAGCGGGAGGCAGAACGGGAATTGAGGAGAGAAGTAAGACGACACAAAAAGCTAGAAGAAAAGCTCCAGAAGCTGGAGGCTGACCTCCGAAGTCAGACCAACAGGACAGATCAGGAGGAAAGCCCCTTAGGAGGAGACGACCCATTTACAGAAGAGATCATGAGGGCCAAAGTTCCAAAAAATTTCAAATTTTCTGACATGTATCTCTATGACGGGACATCCGACCTAAGGCACCACCTAAGCAACTTCAAAAGTCGAATGTATCTGGCGGACGCCTCTGACGCTACACGTTGCAAAGCCTTCCGTACTACCCTGACCAAAAGTTGTTTGACGGCCTGCATCCGTGGTCGGTCACCAGCTTCGATGACCTAGCCAGAAAATTTTTGACCAGGTTTTCTATTCAAAGGGATAAAACAAAACTTGCACCGAGCTTACTGGGACTAAAACAAGAGGTCGGGAAAACCCTTCGAGATTACATGGAAAGATTCAACAATACTTGCTTGGAGATTCATGTTCTACCAACTGAAGCTATGATTATGGGCTTAGTCAATGGCCTCAGAAAAGGACCATTCACCCAATCCATATCTAAAAGACACCCGACCTCTCTGAACAAGATTCAGGAGAGGGCCAAGAAGTATATCAACATGAAAGAAAATTCCTGACTAAGAGAGCCTCCCTCAAGATCAAACCTGCCCTATCCACCTCGGGACAAAGAAAGGGAACCTAAGAAAAGAGAGGAGTCGAGTGTAGAAAAACCTCAAAAATATCACAACTACACTCTTCTCAAGGTCTTCCTAGTGGACGTTTACAGAGAAATATGTCACACGGAAAAACTTTCCCCACCTCGTCCAATCAAGCACAAGAAAACTGAAAGTTGGACAGAATATTGCAAATACCATAAACTCTATGGCCACTCTACCAATGAATATTACGACCTGAAAAATATTATTGAAAAGTTGGCCAGAGAAGGCCGACTTGATAAATACCGTGCAGAAAGGTCGGACGACCCAAGGAAGAGGAAAAGGGATGAAGAAGGAGAAAGACCGTAATGACCTCCTCACACCCCGGATCGACACATCCATATGATTAATGGAGGATTCGCAGGAGAAGGAATGTCAAAATCCTCACAAAAAGACACATCAAAGAAGTGTACCAAGTCGGGAAAGCAGTCAACTGACCACCTACCCACCATCTCTTTCACAAAGGAAGACGCACAAGGTCTACTGCTTGAGCACGACGATCCAGTAGTGATAACAATGATCCTGGCTAACGCAAACCTTCATCACACATTGATAGATCAAGGAAGCTCAGCTGATATTTTGTTCAAACCCGCTTTCGACAAGCTCGAGTTAGAAGAAAAATATCTAAAGGCATACCCCGATAGCTTGTTTGGACTGAGAGACACCTCAATCCAACCTCTCAGTTATATCTCGTTATACACCACCTTCAAACAGGGTACCAAGTCCAGGCCCCTAATCATCGACTACATCGTTATCAATGTAAACTTGGCCTACAATGCTCTAATAGGTCAGACGGCCTTAAATAGACTTGCAGCTATGGTCTCTACTCCCCACTTTTGCATGAAATTCTCTATGGTCGAAGGGATTGCCACCATCAAAGGGGATCAAAAGCTACCAAGGAAGTGCTATAACGAGACCCTTAGTGTGAAAGGCAACTCGGGAGGCAAGGAGGTCAATACTATCGAGCTATGAGGAGCCCGAGTTGGCAAAGAATTATGCCCTCAACCTGAAGGCAAACTTGAAGAGGTTCGAATCAGAGACGATCATGACAAGACAACAAGTATAAGGGCAAACTTAAAAGAGAGCCTGAGGAAACAGCTCGTTGACTTGTTATGAAGAAATTTTGACCTCTTTGCCTGGAAAGCCTCCGACATGCTCGGCATAAATTCCGACCTGATGTCCCATAAACTTTCTGTGTACCCGAGCTCCCGACCTGTATAGTAGAAACGCAGGAGACTTGGACCAGAGCGAACACATGTTGTAAAAGAGCAAGTGTAGGCCATGCTAGAAGCCAGATTTATAAGGGAGGTAAAATATCGGTTTGGCTAGCCAACGTTGTATTGGTGAAAAAGCAAAACGGAAAATAGAGAATGTGTGTTGATTACACCAACCTCAACAAAGCCTGCCCTAAAGATCCTTATCCACTCTCCAGTATTAACGCTTTGGTCGATGCGGCCTCAGGCTACAGATATCTTTCCTTCATGGATGCCTACTCGTGATATAATCAGATCCCGATGTACAAGCCAGACGAGGAAAAGACCTCGTTCATAACACCACAGACAAACAATTGTTACATAGTAATGTCTTTTGGGTTGAAGAACGCGGGAGCTACATACCAACGACTAATAAAAAAAGTGTTCTCCACCCACATAGAAAAACTAATGGAAGTCTACGTGGATGACATGCTCGTCAAGACCTAAGAGGATAAGACAGTACTATCTGACCTCTCTGAGGTATTTTCCACTATAAAGAAGCATGAGATGAGGTTAAATCCATCGAAATGCACCTTCATAGTAGAAGCTGAGAAGTTCCTGGGGTTTATGCTAACCCAAAGAGGTATAGAAGCGAACTCAGACAAATGTCAAGCTATACTTAACATGAAAAGTCTGACTTTCATCAAGGAGGTACAGTAGTTAAATAGAAGGTTAGCAGCTCTATCCAGATTCTTGGCTAGATCAACCCTAAAGTCACTTCCGCTCTACTCAATCCTAAGAAAAGGAAAGCAATTTGAGTGGATCCTAGAGTGCGAACAAGCCTTTCAAGACTTTAAGGCATTAGTGGGACAACTACCCGTACTTACCCGACCTATCAAAGGAGATGAACTCGTGCTGTATCTATCAGTTAGAAGTCAGGCTATAGCCTCGACCCTGCTTTGAGACGATGAAGAGGGGTAGCAACCTATTTACTTCATCAGCAAAGTCCTACAAGGGGCAGAGTTGAACTACTAGAAGATAGAGAAGTTTGCTTACGCCTTTGTCCTCACATCTTGAAGGTTCTGACCTTACTTCCAAGTTTACACCATCAAAATTTGCACTAATGAACCAATGAAACATATTCTACAAAAAACAGACTTGGCAGGAAGAATTCTGAAATGGGCGGTAGAACTGTCCAAGTTTGACCTTAGATACGAAACTCGGATAGCAGTTAAGTCATAATATCTGGCCGATTTCGTTGCTGAATACACCAACAGTCCAAAAAAACCCACCATGTGGAGTTTATATGTGGATGGATCGTCAAAAAAGCTGGAAGTGGGGCTGGTATTATACTAGAAAGTGATCAAAGAACTCGGATAGAGCTATCGTTGAGGTTCGAGTTCCCTGCCTCTAATAACCAAGCAGAGTATGAAGCCTTACCTGCTGGCTTGAAGTTGGCTAAGGAGGTCAGAGCAGAAAAAGTTATGGTGTTCAGCGATTCACAAGTAATCACTTCGTAAATCAATGACACCTATTAAGCTAAAGACCCTACTATGAGAAAATACTTGGATAAAACCCAGGAATAGCTTACACACTTTACAGAAAGTGAGGTCCGACATATAGTTAGGGAATTCAATGCCCGAACTAACGCTCTCTCAAAGTTAGCCAGCACTAAGTCAGGGGGCAACAATAGGAGTCTTATTTAAGAGTCCCTACAAACACCATCAATATCAAAAGAGGAAGACAACTCGAAACCAGAAGTGTTAGCCATATCCAACCAGAACTTAGGATAGGTTACTCCCATAGTCAACTACCTCAAATTTGATACACTTCTCAAGAACGAAAAGTAGGCCAAAAGGCTTGTAAAATAGGCAGCCGAGTTTGTCAAAACATGTTCGCCTTGCCAGAAACATGCTAATTTCCATGTGGCACCTCCCGAAGAACTCATCAATGTTACCTCACCATAGCCATTCGCGAAATGGGGACTTGATCTACTCGAATCATTCCCTCAAGCATTAGGCCAAGTCAAATACCTCATAGTGTGGATTGACTATTTTACCAAATAGATTAAGGCAGAACCCTTAGTAACTATCAGGGCTCAAAGAAGTCGAAAATTCTTATATAGGAACATTGTCACAAGGTTTGGAGTTCTCCACTCCATCATCATGGACAATGGCATCCAATTTACTGACTCAATAAATATTATTTTCAAAAATAAATTATTTTGACTTTAAATACCAGGATACATTTTTTTTTGTAATTTTAGGCAAGTTTGTCGCATCCCAGTAAACTCCATTATTTTCATAAAGTTTGTCGCATCTCCAACCCGGACCCAAATATTTTAGGAGATAATTTGGTGTGATTTTATTGGATCTAGGATTGGGTATGGGTCTCAAAAAATAGACTCGATCATTATTTAGGGCCGATTCTGGATCAAGGCGAACCCAACTTCACCTGACCCATGTGCACCCTAAGAAAACTAAAAACGGTATATATATTTTAAATTAATTTCAATATTATGTTATATTAATTATAAATTTATTGTTTTATTTTTAATCACACTTGTTGAATTAGAAAATAGATAAAAAAAAAAGCATCAATTAAAATTCAGAAATAAGGATATCAAATTTTTGGTAATAATTTTTTTTTATAAATAAATCCATTATAAATAAATTTTTTTATAAATTATTGTTAAAACTTTAAAAATTCGGTTTACATTCAATATAATTATAACCCAAAAATATTTAAGTTTTATTAAATATATAGTTAGATTAAGGTTTAGAAAATAGACTCAAATATATATTTAAGACTGAATCTAAATTATAACAAACTTGATTTCACTGGACCTATGTACACTTCTATTCCGGACCTCCGGCAAAAAAAAAAAAAAACCTCAAGTAATCAATTGCATAATTGAATAGACTAGTCATTTAGCGCTTCTTTCTCATTTATATTCCGTGTCGTGTCGCTGGCCATTTTATTTCATTTTATTCTAGACTCTAAACGTAATTAATCATCGTTGTATTCCTTTTTAAAATTAATTATATCAAAGTAAACAAGCATAAGTTTACATTTCATAAATTTTAATATAACGTAGCTTATTTAAAGTGATTATGTCTTCTTTATTTCTTCACGTATCATATCTACGGCAATTTGGAAAGTATATCTCATGTCATTGCTTTGAATAAATTACAGTAAATAAAATTGCTTTCCTAACAAACGATTTATCCAACACTCTGATTTGTTGGTACCTATAATCATCAGAAATAATGTACCTTTTAATTAAATTTTAGAGGTGCGTAAACTGGAAACCCATTATATATTTGGTACACGTAACCATTGTAGATAATTGAATTGGCCAGGGATAACTACATACTCAGAAACCTTTTTCATGGTGCTTAATTTTACAAGCATTAATGACTAAACTACAAAAATCACGTCGGAATAATTTTGTTATCAATAAAAATATATTTAAATTTTGTTATCGATAAAAATATTTTTAAACAATTTAAAAATACGAAAATATCTATATAACAAATATTTTTTTAAATGACAAACGATTTTTATATTTGACAAACCGTTTATATATTTGATTTAAAATTTTATAAAAATATTTAGATAATTATTTAAAAAATAATAAAAAATTGTTCTCTATATTTTTTATTTTTTTAAAATATTACTGGTTGTTGACAAAAAAAAACAAAAAAAATATATATTTAGCGAAAGATCACTAAATTTTAACGATAAAAATATTTCATTTTTCTAATTATCTTGTAAAAGACTACATTAAAATTTAATTTTTAAAATATTTTTTGAGAACATATATTTAATGTTGGACATTTTTGTCGCATTTTTGTCGATAATGGAATTCAAGTGCATTTTTCTCAGCGATAAAATTATTCGAATATATTTTGGTGGTTTATCCAACATTAATAGTAGAATAAAGTATAGAAAGAAAATTCTGCATCTTTTTTAATTAAATATATATTTTTTAATGTTTTAATTCATGACTAAATATTTATATAACCTTTTTATATTAACCGTATTGTCAGGGATAAATAGCAATTGAGCCAATAAGCTGAGCTGGCAGAGTTGGTTAGTTAGTTATGAGAATAGTTAGTCGTTGTTAGTAGTTGTTGTAAGAGCTGCTATATAAGACTAAGAGTCAATGTAATAATCAGCTAATGAAATCATTTCTCTCATTCACACTCTATGAAAGGGGTCCTCTCTCTCTTTTTCTCTCTCTCTCTCTTTCTCTCTCTCTCTCTGCGCCGGTGTGTTCTCATCCTCTTCTTTGAAGAGCTCTGATACCTCACATGGTATCAAAGCTTTCAGGTTCTAATCCATGGCTACTCTGAGTGAGTCTCAAGCTTCCGCAACCTCAAGTATGCGAACAATAAACACAGTGTCATTCAAGCTAGATGAAGATAATTTTGTACCTTTGAGACGGCAAGCGCTGGCGTTCATCAAGTCCAACAGATTCAAGGAACACCTCAATCCGATGAAGATACCAAAGAGATTCAAACTGACAGAGATCGCGAAGCAAAAATTGAGACTTAGGAGTTCTTCGATTGGGAGCAGGATGATCAGTTCTTGGTATTGTGGCTGTTTGCTTCAATATATCCAAACTTCACAAGTCAGGTAGCGAACTGCGAATTTGCGTGTGAGATTTGGTATAAATTAGAGGAATATTTTGCAAAATGACTAAAATCAAAGGTGAAGCAACTCAAAACACAAATCAAAGGCATCAAACTACAAGGTTCTGTAATGGCATACATGTCTAAGCTCAAGAAGGTAACAAATGCTCTCTCTACCCTAGGTGCACCTCTTTCAAGTGAGGAATTTGTAGAACTTGTGTTTCAAGGTTTGAATGAGGATTATAGTGCCTTTATAACCATGATTAATGCTAGAATTAATGAAATAGCTGAGAGTGAAGTAGAATCACTACTAGTGAGTCAGGAAGAACTAGTAGAGCATTTTTAAAGGACTATTCTAAGCACAATGCAGGTGAATTTAGCACAAAATATAGATCTAAGGTCACAAAGTCAACAGCCTAGCTATCAAATGTATCAACCTAATTTTCAACAACAGCAACAACAATTTCAAGGTAGAGGTCAGAATTTTAAAGGAAGATTTCACTGCTTTAATCACTATTTTCAGAATCCACATCAGACTACTGATAATGGACCAGCACCACCTCCCTCTTTCTTCCACCAGCCACAACAAAACCAGCAAGTGCAATCTCTCTTAGCCACTACACCTGTAGTAACACCTCTCATTGACAAAGCCTAGTGCTTGGACACTAGAGCTTCGCATCATTTGACCTTTGATGCAAACAACTTGATTTCAGGTTCAAAGTATGCGGGGACAGATTAAGTACTAACAGGTAAGGGCGAAGGTATAAGTATAAATAGTATTGGCAAAATTATACTGTTCAATGAGACCAACCCTCACTACTTTAAACTATTAAATCTGCTTCATGTACTTTCCATCACCAAAAATCTAATAAGTGTGGCTAAGTTTTCTCTTGACAATAATGTGTTTTTTGAATTCCATCATTTTGATTGTTTTATAAAATGTCAAGAGACCAAGAAAATTCTGTCAAGACACCAACACCCACAACACTAATACCCTCAACAGATCTCCCAGCCACAGCAGTACCTTCATCAAGTTCCCGTGAGTCCTCATCTTCAATCTAATTCGTCCACTCGTCAAGGAAGAGTTCTCGAGTCAGCCACTGTTATATCTTCTCCTCCAATTCTAGTTCCATTCGAGCCAACCTCAACCTCTCCACCAACCATAATCGAGTCATTTGTCAGTCCTATTTGTACTAATTCTTACCAATTCACTGCTGACACTTGCATCTCTAACTCTACTTTTGAGTTTTTCTTGAGTAATGCAGGGTTAACTGAACAATCATCACGTGTTGTTCCTGAGCCTGAAGCAAAGGTTGGACGCACTCACCTTATGGTAACTAGAAGTTAGGCAGGTATTTTCAAGTCCAAGGTATACTATTTCCAGGTTTGCTCCTCCTCACCTGATCTCACACAAGTGGAGTTCTCTTCCATTGCTCAGGCTCTTATCTCACCACAGTAAAAGGAAGCTATGGATGAAGAGTATGCTACCCTGATGAAGTGCAAAACCTAGAAGCTTGTAGATCCCTCAACAACAGCAGATCCAATTGGATGTCGATGGGTATTCCACATCAAAAGACAGGCAGATGGAAGTATCCAAAAGTACAAGGCGCGAATGGTAGTGAAAAGCTTTCATCAGAAGGAAGGCTTTGATTATGGGGAAGTATTCAGTCCGGTGGCTAAACCTGCTACAGTATGCGTTGTCTTGGCAGTTACTTTGTCAAGATAGTGGCGAATTAGTTAGTTTGACTTTAACAATGCCTTTCTCAATGGTGATTTATCTGAAAATGTCTACATGGTGCAATTTGACGGCTATGTGCAAGCTAGAGAAAGCATTATACGGCCTCAATCAGACTCCACGTGCATGGTTCCTCAAGCTAAATAGTACCTTTGAGAGTTTTAGGTTTATCAGTACTACCTCTGACCCCTGCTTGTTTGTCAAGCACAGCTTCCTCTCTACTATCTATCTTTTGGCGTATGTCGATGATATTCTAGTGATCGACATTATTGCAAGTGAGGTAAACAAGCTTATTGCTTATTTGAATGAGGTCTTTATGCTCAAAGACTTGAGATAAATGAGCTTCTTTTTGGGTATTGAGGCTGAGAGAACAGTCGTTGGTTCCTTAGTAATAAAACAAACGAAGTATGTGAAGGACTTACTCAAGAGGGCAGATATGGCTAATGCTCGCGCTACGCCTACCCCTATGATGAGTGGTCTTCGGCTTGATGCATCAGGAGCAGTGTTTGATAGGTTAACTCTGATCGATCGTGGTTGGTGGCTTGCAATACGCCATCATAACGAGGCCAGACATTGCATACGCTATAAACAAAGTCTCACAGTTTCTACATTCTCTCTTAGAACAATATTGGAAAGCTATGAAACGCATCCTGTGCTATCTGGCAGGCACGCCAAACATGGGACTTGAGTTCCATAAGAGTGAAGACTTCAAGATTTTAGCATTTTGTGACTCGGATTGGGCCGCTGATCCCGTTGATTGCAAATCTACTACGGGTTATTGTGTGTTCCTAAGATCGAACATCATCTCTTGGTCTAGCCAGAAACAAGTCTCAGTGTCCAAATCCAGCATTGAAGTGGAGTTCAGGGCGCTAGCTGATGCTATGATGGATACTATGTGATTGCAGAAACTACTATCTGAAATTCACCTTCCTCAAGACCTAGCACCTATACTGTACTGTGACAATCATAGCACCATACTAATGAATAGAAATTCAATACTTCACAGCAAGTCAAAGCACTTTGAAATTGACTTGCATTTTGTTCGGGATCGGGTTGTTCAACAGGAGGCATATGTTGTGCATATTCCCTCCCTTGATGAAGTTGTCGATCTTCTTACAAAGCCTCTATCTCATGATGCATTTATACGCCTCAGGTCCAAATTGAGATTGGTTTCACAACTTTCTTCAATTTGAGGGGGGATGTCAGGGATAAATAGCAATTGAGCCAGTAAGTTGAACTGGCAGAGTTGGTTAGTTAGTTATGAGAATAGTTAGTGGTTGTTAGTAGTTGTTGTAAGAACTGCTATATAAGACTAAGAGTCAATGTAATAATCTGCTAATGAAATCATTTCTCTCATTCACACTCTATGAAAAGGAGTCTTCTCTCTCTCTCTCTCTCTCTCTCTCTCTTTTGATCTCTCCCTCCTTCCTGGTATGTTCTCATCCTCTTCTCTGAAGAGTTTTGATACCTCACATGTATATTAAAAATTAAATTCTTATTTAGATAAAGTTTTATTTTTAGCGATAGCTTTTCTTTAAAAGCGAAAAACATTTGATTATTATCTACTAGATGTAACGAGAATATTGAATAGGAGTGGTGTATAATTTTCTGGTTTAAAATACTTCTCATTAGACATGGTCTCTAAAAAAATTGCTTTGAGTAATGCTACACATCTAAATTTTTCTATAAACCAAGTCTAACCAAGTTACATAATAAGACTTGGAATAATACTAGTTATAGCTGATTTTTGTTATGTTAGACCAACTTAATTGGATTTAATTAACAAAAGGACTTGGAAGTGTAATATTATTCATTTTTATATACATTTAATAAACAAGAGAATTGCTTTCAAAAAATAAATAAGAGAATGGAGTAAGAAGTGAAACATGTCATATCTCGAAGTGCGATTAAAATGCAGTATAGCAGAGTTCATATAATCCAAAAAAATTTTGAAACAAATGAAGCTTAACACAAAAGTGGAGTGAGAAAGCTAGAATATAAGCACAACATAACTTTAGACACCTAGTAATTCTAACATCAATAGCTTATCCCAATGTCATTTTCGACATTGCCATTAACAACAAATGGGATCCTTGCACCTCCACTCCTTGTAGTGAAGTATAGTCATGTTGAAGATTTCTTCATCACCTTTTCCTATGTTCTAAAACAACCTCCTGTTCCTTTCCAACCAGACGTTCCATACAATCGAAAAGAAACCTATGAACCATTTTTTACGCTCCTCCTTCCTACTTGTAACACCTGTCCAGCATTGAAAGTGTTCCTTCAAAAACCCGGACAAGACCATTGTCTGCCAAAATCAGATAACCAAGCACACCACACATGTCAAGTAAATTCACAGCCAAAAAACAAGTGGTGAACATATTCAACATCCTTATTACATAATACACACAAGTTATCACCAAGATTAATAATTTCGACTCAACCCAATCTTTCCTTTGTATTCACCCTGCCTAACAAGACAAACCAGGCAAACAGTTCTACTCTTGGAGGGACTAACCATTTCCAAAGAGTCTTAGTAAAACTATAGCTGGTTACGTCATCTGGAAGCGTTTCCGCCTGTAGCACCTGCACAAAAGAGTTAGTAGAAAAAACACCTTGTCTGTCATACTTCCAAACAACTATATCTTCTCTATCAGCGGCTAGTTTAACCGACCTTAAAGTGTCGTGTAGCTGATTCACAAGTTCCAACTCCCATTGGAATAGCTCACGCCTCTATTCGAAGTTTCATATCCACTCTAAGCCATCCTAGAACCCACATGCCCCTATGACAGAGCCTTTCTGAGTTAAAACTGAGAAGAGCCTTGGAAACCTGTCCTTTAGAGGACCACAACATAGCCAAACATCTTCCCAAAAAAGAGTTCTTCTTCCATCACCAACCTCCATAGACAAGCCAGTTATGATCTTGTCTCTTATACCTTGCTTCTTAATCTGTAACGGGCAAATATCCTTCCATAGACTCCCTCTAATAGGAAGAGCCTGGGTGGACAACAGTTCATTAGGGGAGAGGTTATTACAAGAGCATACCACCTTCTTCTACAAAGGACAATCCTCCTTTGAAAACCTCCACCACCACTTAAACAAGAGCTTAGTGTTACGAACCATCGCATTTCCGACTCCTAACCCCCAGCTTCTTTAGAGCTTGGACAATTTCCCATCTTACCAAGGTCATACCATGCCTTCCATCCTCCTTACTTCACAAAAACCTTCTCTGTAACGAAATCAGTTTCTCCGCCACTGCCTTCGGCATCATATATAAGCTTAAATAATAAATTGGCAAGCTGTTTAAAACTGCTTTGATAAGCACCAACTTCCCTACTTTGTTTAGGAGCTTTGATTTCCATGAGCTGAGCTTCTCCTTCACGTTATCTATAGCTGGCTTCCAAGTCTTGACCAATCGCGGGTTAGCTCCTAGAAGAATTCCAAGGCATCTAACCGGTAAACTAGCTACCTTGCACCCCAGCAAGTTGCACATCCTTCGAACCCACGATTGTTCACAATTGATTAGGATCAAGCTGGATTTATCAAAATTGATACTCAGCCCCGACATCAACTCGAAACATCGTAGGAGCCTCTTGTAATTCTTGATAGTCTCCTCCTCCGGCGGGCAGAATAACAATGTGTCATCGGCAAATTGGAGATGTGACAATTCAATATTATCTCTCCCAATAGATAAAGGAGATATCTGGCCATTTCTAGCTGCCTCTCCTATCATTCTATGCAGGACATCAACAACTAGTATGAACAAGAATGGAGATAGAAGATCACCTTGTCTCAGACCTCTTTCCATCTTAAATGGCTTTGTTGGTGAGCCATTTATCATCACCGACATAGAAGATGTGCCTACACACTCAATAACCCACTCCCCCCCACCTTTTCCCAAAACCCATTTTCTGCAGAACCATGTGCACAAAGCTCCACTTGACCCTATCGTAAGCCTTTTGAAAGTCCAGTTTGATTATTGTTGCTTCCTTTTTTCTCATTTTAATCCAGTGTACAGTTTCACATGCAATAAAAGCCCCATCATGTATTTTTCGCCCCTTGACAAATGCACTTTGAGTGTCTCCAACTAGGTCTGGCATGACTAATCTCATCCTCCTTACCGATACCTTAGAAATCACCTTGTACACACAACCAACCATGCTAATTGGTCACAAATCCTTAATCTTCTTAGCCCTAATGAACTTTGGTGCTAGTGCAACCCATGTGATATTAGAGTCTGTTGGTAACCTGGATGTCTGAAAGAACCCCATTATAACTGATGTGAACTCAGCCCCAATCTCGTCACAGCACTTCTTAAAAAAATTCATGTTTCACCCATCACTTCCAGGCGCCCTTGATGATTCACAGTCCCACACTGCCTCTCTGATCTCCGCCACCGACGGCAACACCTCTAAACTCGTAGCATCTTCTTCAGCTATCATATCTACCAGCCCATCCCTGAACCCCACCGTAGGAGACTCCTCCTGATGATATAATTTCTTGTAAAACTCTCTGACAGTTGATGAGCGGATAATTTATACACTTTTTGGCATTGTTTTTAGTATGTTTTAGTTAGTTTTTAGTTAAAATTCACTTTTCTGGACTTTACTATGAGTTTGTGTGTTTTTTTGTGATTTCAGGTATTTTCTGGCTGAAATTGAGGGACCTGAGCAAAAATCTGATTCAGAGGCTGAAAAGGACTGCAGATGCTGTTGGATTCTGACCTCCCTGCACTCGAAGTGGATTTTCTGAAGCTACAGAAGCCCAATTGGCGCGCTCTCAACTGCATTGGAAAGTAGACATCCTGGGCTTTCCAGCAATGTATAATAGTTCATACTTTGTCCGAGATTTGATGGCCCAAACAGGTGTTCCAAGTCAGCTCAAGAATTTTGGCGTAAAACGCTAGAACTGGCACAAGAATGGGAGTTAAACGCCCAAACTGGCACAAAAGCTGGCGTTTTAACTCCAAGAAGAGTCTCTACACTAAAATGCTTCAATGCTCAGCCCAAGTACACACCAAGTGGGCCCGGAAGTAAATTTTTATGTCATTTACTCATCTTTGTAAACCCTAAGCTACTAGTTCTCTACAAATAGGACCTTTTGCTATTGTATTATCGTCTTTTGATCACTTGAATCTTTTGATCATGTTTTTATGATTGAACCCTCTTTGGGAGGCTGGCCATTCGGCCATGCCTAGACCTTGTTCTTATGTATTTTCAACGGTGGAGTTTCTACACACCATAGATTAAGGTGTGGAGCTCTGCTGTACCTCGAGTATTAATGCAATTACTATTGTTCTTCTATTCAATTCAACTTATTCTTGTTCTAAGATATTCATTCGTACCCAAGAACATGATGAATGTGATGATTATGTGACGCTCATCATCATTCTCACTTATGAACGCGTGCCTGACAACCACTTCCGTTCTAAAAGCAAACAAGGCTTGAATGTTTATCTCTTAGATCCCTTAATCGGAATCTTCGTGGTATAAGCTAGAATTGATGGCGGCATTCAAGAGAATCCGGAAGGTCTAAACCTTGTCTGTGGTATTCTGAGTAGGATTCAAGGATTGAATGACTGTGACGAGCTTCAAACTCGCGATTGTGGGGCGTTAGTGACAGACGCAAAAGAATCACCGGATTCTATTCCGACATGATCGAGAACCAACAGCTAAATAGCCGTGCTGTGACAGAGCGCGTTGAACATTTTCACTGAGAGGATGGGAGGTAGCCACTGACAACAATGAAACCCTACATACAGCTTGCCATGGAAAGGAGTAAGAAGGGTTGGATGAAGACAGTAGGAAAGCAGAGAGACGGAAGGGACAAAGCATCTCCATACGCTTATCTGAAATTCTCACCAATGAATTACATAAGTATCTCTATCTTTATTTTATGCTTTATTCATAAATCATTCATAACCATTTGAATCTGCCTGACTGAGATTTACAAGATGACCATAGCTTGCTTCATATCAACAATCTCCGTGGGATCGATGACAAATGAATTTTTGTCGGTATAGAATTTATCAAGTGATCAATCGTAGTATAGTCTAAACCAACGCAAAATCCATCATCAAACAAATCTACAATCTATATCCGAGAGTACTAATCTCCCGAGTCGTTCTCCCTTGGAATTGCCAAAGTGTGCATCTTATTGATTTAGTAAGCCTTGTTTGAGTTCTTTGAAGATCTTAGCAAAGTAATGAGAAACAAACAATCAATTATCAAAAGGACTTGACTTAGGGTTGGCATTAGAAATCTTATCATTATAGTCCACTCAATGTTGACAACAATTAGGTCTTGCTCCATTTAGTTATCCCCCAAGTGTAGAGGAAAATCAAATGAAAACGATCAACTTAAGTCACAAGTTCTAGTTTCACCTCATGGGAATCTAGCTTTAGTGCACTCCAAGTCAATTGGCAATCCCTAACTCCAAATCAACCATTGACACAACTATTCAACTTATTCCAATGACCAAACCCTATGCCAAGTGTAAAAATTCTACTCCATAGCTAGTGTTGACATTTTATCAAACATGTAATGAGCAAAAAGGAAGGTCATAGTAAAATGAAGAGAAAAGTAGAATTAAAGATATTACACTACAAGGAATTAACAACAAACAATTGTCAAGGAGCAATAATGAGGATCAAAATCTCAAAACATCAATGGAATCCAAAAAATCATAAAGTTGAATCCTAGATCCAAGGAATTTTAGCAATTACAACTACAACTTGGAATTGGAAAAGAAAACCTATTACATGAACAAAGTGGAATGAAAGTTGCAATGGATCTCACCAAGGAATGGGTAAAAATCCAGAATTTTGATGAAGAAGAACCCTAGTAAGAACTTGAGTCCTCTCTCCTCTCTCCCAAAAAATATCTCCCAAAACTAGAAAATGAACTAAGTGTCTTTTACCCTTGCCTCCTTGGTCCTCTTAAGCCTTTTCCCGCCAAAGCCTTTTCCCCAAAAGTGGGATCCTCAACTGCCTCCATGCTTAAGTCACGTGACTTCTAAAAAAAAAACACATTCGCAAATCGGCGCGCACGCGCAAGGTACGCGTACGCGCCTGTTGAGGCGTCTTGTATTGTGCGCAGAGGCGTGATGTACGCGTGCGCATCCCTGAGGATCCTGGCTTAGCCGCCACTCAAACCGGCTCGTGGCTTGGCTCTTAGTCTCGGCTTCACGTTGCTCTCATCCGCGCGGGCGCGCCAGGTGCGCGCACGCGCCCGTGTGGAAATTTCCAAAGCCTAATTCTCATGCTTTCTTCCTTTTGCACCCGTCTTCCTTTTCTTTTCCTGTCCATTCCTACTCTATATCCTGAAACCACTTAACACACAAGTCACGGCATCGAATGGCATCAAGAGAAGATTAGAAATGTATCTATTTTAGTGCAAAATAAGCATGTTTTCATTCATGAGGCAAAACTAGGAAAAGAATGCAATTCCTTGTATTTTCATGCAGAAAGTGTGTGAAATCATTGATAAACCCCTTTGAAATTAGCACAAGATAAACCCTCAAAATGGGGTTTGTCAATCGACCCTTACTCGCGTAAGGTTTATTACTTGGACGACCCAGTGCACTTGCTGGTTAGTTGTGCGAAGTTGTGATAAAGAGTTGAGATTGCAATTGAGCGTACCATGTTGATGGCGCCATTGATGATCACAATTTCGTGCACCAACATTTACTTTTATTCTAGCTTGATTTCTTACCACCCTTTCATTAATAACCAATGCATTAATCCTGTTATTCTTCCTTCTTGCTGAAGCTATGTTTTGGAATTACCTGGTGTTTTTGTCCATGTCCTTCACGAGATGGAATCTCGACATCTGTTTCCAATGTAGTTCTTTTCTCACATACCACTTCTAACAACAGGTCACTAACGCCTTTCTTCTTGCCTCAATCGTTCCATCATACACCCCATTGCTAACCATGTCATCTACCTTCTAGATCTCTTCCTCAAACTTCATAATTTTCTTATTCATGTCGCCAAAGTTATCCCTGTGCCATCTCCCCAGCGGAACCGTCAAGGCCTTCAATTTATCTGTAAATTGTATCTCCTCTAACCCCCTCCATTCCTCTTTAACCATTCTCAAAAAGCCTTCATGTGTGAACCATGAGTCAAGGCTCCGGAACGGTCTAGGTCTACATCTCCACCTAGTATCTTCCACTATCATTGGGCAATGGTTTGACAACCCTCTTGGTCCTCCTCTCAAGCGAATCTCTAGGAATTCCTCAACCCATTCTAGACTGAGCAGAACTCTATCAGTCCGTCTGCATGAACGACCTCTAAACCAAGTGAACTTACGGTCATTGGGCGATAAGTCCACCAAGTGAATATCCTATATCCAATTCTTGAATTCTTCTGCAGATATTGTTAAGCTAGTAGTACCTTTCCTTTCCTCTACATGAACAATCTCGTTAAAGTCTCCCATAAAGCAACATGAGACCTGGCATAATCTAATTGTATAGCTCTACTCCTCCCACACAACAAGTTTTTTATCTCTAGTATGAGCACCATAAACCAGGAAAAAAACATAATTGAAACTATTCTTTAATATGACTCCTTCCACACACAACCACCTCTCCTTTTTATAGCAATTACTCATTTTAAAGATTGTTTCATCCCATATTATCAACAAACCACCCGATGCACCATCAGATTCAACATATTCCCATCCTACACTATCACACCTCCAAATTCTAGCTACATCAAATTTTGTCACTACATGTCTTTTGGTCTCAATCAAACATAACATATTCAATCTATATTTTTGCTTTAAGTCCTTAATCATTCTCAACTTTCCATCCCCCCTCAACCCCTTAACATTCCAAGAACTAAAGATCATTTTAAAAGATTGTTACACACCTTATTTTTATTCTTAGGTCTGCATCGTCTTGCCTCTCCTTTTGTTTTGACAGCCTTCTTTTCTGAGCAATTTCTTCATTTTGTGCTTAGAGAATAACCATGATATCGTCTTCTTCATTGCACAAAATGGCACTAGACTCCACTGCTATTTTCCATATCCTCTTGTTTTCCAACATTTGCTCTTCAAAGGTTGCACTTTGATTGTCACCCATATCCCCGTCATTTTAACCTCCAGCTTTCCCCATTTGAGTACTTCCAACTCCATCTCCCCCCTTCACCATCGTTCTCCGACATACCTTTGATTCGTCACTTACCTTTACAGCATCAACATCCTCAAGTTTATTGTTTGCCCAGTTCCTGTCTTCAGTTTCACTTACAGTGTTGTTATCCTCATTTGAATAATTATACCCATCAACATCCCTAAAATTTCTGTCTTCACTAAGCTCCCCACTTCATAGCCATTTTCCGTCTGGAACCCCAAGTTGTCAGCCCCCTCAAACCCTCCAGATCTTCCATCATCCGACTCTTCAGGAACCGCTACAGCAACAACACTCCCAACCACCCCCGTGTCACAGCATCCACCATCCTTGACCGGCGCCAAGGCTGGCACGCCAGTCACAACTGTCCCACAATTTTTGAGCCCATGACTCCTGCGGTTCAGCCGTCGATTCCCTGTGCTAGTTCGCTGTGCTCGTGCAACCTGGGACAACACAGCGCCCCCTCCTTGAGTCAGGCTTACTCCTTGTGATGCACGCTGGATAGGTCAGTTGCTCGTTTGGTTACAGCGCTCTTCAAGGCAAGATTCCACCCGACCGGCTCCTGCGCCCGGTTTGCCTGCCCCAGCACCCCTCTGCGTTGATCCAGATGAGCCAAGCGGGTCCAACTGCAGTGTGCAGCCCATATTAAGATAGCTAGCTATAATGGTCCTGTTTTCTTTTCTATTAAGCTAGCGTTTATTCTTCTCCCCCTTATGGCATCCTCCTGTAGCCCATAATTCGAACAACCAAAGGCCCATGACATCGTTTCATCCGAATTCTCTTTAGACCTCATACCGGTTTGCCCCACAAAATCAGCATTCCCTATATTCACATCATTATTTGATTTGTAGGTTACCAAATTTAAATGATTCTGCTTTAAATTTGCATTTACCCATTCATTAAAAATACTTTCTGAAATTACAATTCATAAACAAGATTAACATCATTAGTAGGACCGTAGGAGCATCTTCATATACAATAACAATAATATATTACTAAAAAATAACATATTAATTGTGTAAATTTTCTACCATTTTTGTTGCGGATTTATATTTGTAACATGAGTTCGTGAATAATTATTGATGCTGTTTTTAAAATTTACATATAATTTATCTTTAAATTTTGTCACAAAAACCTATAAAATTCGCAATTCATTTCATGAAAAATCAGACAATTATGTCAAAATTTGTTGCAAATTAAGCGAACGAAATTTTTACATATACCAAATATGCAACATAATTCATAGGTGCATGTGACAACAAATTCTACGAGTAATACACTTGTAATAAAATTTGCAACTAATTTTCTCAGCAAATTTCATAAGTAACATCATAATTCGTAACAAAGATCACAGGTAATTTTTGTAGCAGTTTTATAGATAATTAATTTATAGCGAAATTCGAAGCTAATTTTTACCGCAAATTTTGCAAATAACAAAATTTGCAATAAAAATTGCAGTTAATTTTTGCAGTCTATTTGACAAATAATTAATACGTTATAAAATTCACAACTAATCTTAATGCAAATAATTTTTGCAGTAAATTTCGCATATAATTAATCCGTTGTCAAATTTGTAGATAATATTAGTAATAAATATTTCAAATAAAATTATTCATAGATATTTTCAAATGGATTTTGTTTGTTAGAAGCGTGAACTTTTACGATATTAACCATGAGAAAGAAACAGGTTTATGAATAATTAATTATTGACAATATTCAAAAATGATGTGAAAAGCGGGTATGTCTAAAACGAGCACAACAATTATGTGTTTATTAGATGAGCTACCTTTATATAGATTATTAGATTTGATTAGATAAAAATCAAAGATTAATATGAAAAAAGAGCATTGATAGACTCTAATAAATACAAAATATCATAGTACATAAATAAATGCTTTAAATAACAATACTTTAATATACAATACTTTAAATGGTAACATAATCTTTTATTCTTAAATAATTAAATATAAAATATATAAATATAAAATATGAGTATTCTTTATTCAGTAAAATTAATTATTATGCAAGAAATTTTTATGATACTAAAAAATTATATTAAAAAAATTTTAAACTGTAACATAAAAATATGAAATAATTAAAATTTTATTTTATATTACACGACAAATAATTAGATTATTATATTCAAAATTTATTAATTAACTAATTTTGTTAAAGATATTATTATATAAAATAATTTTTTATCAAAATATTTTAAAAATATAATTTATTTAAAATATTATATATAAAACATGAAAATATTAATTTTTTATATTTTTTTTTTAGAAAAATAGAATAAAAATAATATAATTCTAAATACATGTCTATCATATTATATATTTACTTATATTAGTAAGACCTAAACTAATCAAACCTATGTGTTAAGTTAAGAAATTAACTAACATAATAGATTATGACAAACATTAGATTATTGGGCTAATTACCCAATTAGTTTTGATTATTTTGGTTGAGTGATGCAGGCCAAAATTCAATATATAGCTGCAGCCCAAATAAATGGAACAAAAATCTGAAGCTTTTATAGTGTGCTACACTTACAAATAAAGCCCAAATTAATTTAGAACAAAGAAAGAATACTACAGCATCCCAATAGGAAGAAAATCAAACCAAAAATAAAGTGGGCTACAAAGCACTAAAAGCTCAAAGCTATTAAGTAAAGAAATCACTTGGGTTGAATATGAAGAAAGCCAACCCAAATCCTAGTTGCCCCCTCAAGTTGATCCTACCAAGCTTCTCATATAAGATTGAAGTCTTCACTCTCTCTTATTGATTCGGTCAGCAACAAAATAAAAGAAAGAGAGATTTGTTCCACCTGCTCATTTTATCAGAGAAGAAAGAAAGGAAAAGCTTAATCATAAAGCAAAGATCTAATCACCCACATCAATCCATATTAAACGGAGTCAGAAATTAAAGGTGATTTATTTTCATTTGCATGCAACTTACTTTCTTCACTTCATCTCAAATCTTCTGCTTTACCATTTTTGGATAAATGAAAAAAGTGTTCTCTGTTCTACACTGTTGTGCATCTACGGTCACAAGTGAGTCTTGGGGACCAAGTAGCATTTCAGTAAAAAGGAGATTATAACAAAGGAGACTTTTTGTGTTTGCTGTCATGAGGCCTTTGGTCAACAAAGGAGATTAGAACCAAAGTCCCTAATTTGAGTAAAAATAGAAGAAAGTGAACGACTGAGTTGGTGAAGCACAAAGCTCAAGGTTTGACCTAGGAAAAAGCAACATGCAAGGAGATACAAAAGAAGCTGGCTCACCATTCAGAAGCCAAGGAGAGTAAACCAGTGTTCTTGAGGTGTATGTTCTGAGAAGAAGGCTCTTTGAATAAGAGGCTAGCAATTAGTGTATAGTCATTCTGCCTTACATGATAAGCTGCTATGTCTTACTTAGTTTAAACGCCCATTTTGCTACCATTCACTACATGATCATTAGTGTCTAGTGTCTATGCATTAAAGCTATATGAATCCTTCACCTCTCTTAAATGAAAAATGTGCTTAATTACAAAAGAACAAGAAGTACTTGGATTTCAAATTTTATCTTGAAACTAGTTTAATTATTTTGATGTGGTGGCAATACTTTTTGTTCTCTGAATGAATGCTTGAACAGTGCATATTTTTGATCTTGTTGTTTATGAATGTTAAAGTTGTTGACTCTTGAAAGAATGATGAACAAAGAGAAATGTTATTGATAATCTGAAAAATCATGAAATTGGTTCTTGAAGCAAGAAAAAGCAGTAAAAAAAAGAGAAAAAAATGGCGAAAAAAAGAAAAAAAAGACAAGCAGAAAAAGCCAATAGCCCTTTAAACCAAAAGGCAAGGGTAAAAAGGATCCAAGGCTTTGAGCATTAATGGATAGGAGGGCCTAAAGGAATAAAATCCAGGCCTAAGCGGCTGAATCGAGCTGTCCCTAACCATGTGCTTGTGGCATGCAGGTCCAAGTGAAAAACTTGAGACTGAATGGTTAAACTCGTGATCCAAAGTAAAAGAGTGTGCTCAAGAGCTCTGGACACCTCCAACTGGGGACTTTAGCAAAGCTGAGTCACAATCTGAAAAGGTTCACCCAGTTATGTGTCTGTGGAATTTATGTATCCGGTGGTAATACTGGAAAACAAAGTGCTTAGGGCAACGGCCAAGACTCATAAAGTAGCTGTGTTCAAGAATCAACATACTTAACTAGGAGAATCAATAACACTATCTAAAATTCTGAGTTCCTATAGATGCCAATCATTCTGAATTTCAAAGGATAAAGTGAGATGCCAAAACTGTTCAGAAGCAAAAAGCTACAAGCCCCGCTCATCTAATTAGGACTAAGTTTCATTGATACTGTAGGATTCATTGTATATTCTCTTCTTTTTATCCTATTTTGTTTTCAGTTGCTTGGGGACAAGCAACAATTTAAGTTTAGTGTTGTGATGAGCGGATAACTTATACGCTTTATGACATTGTTTTTAGGTAGTTTTTAGTAGGATCTAGCTACTTTTTGGGATGTTTTTATTAGTTTTTATGCAAAATTCATATTTCTAGACTTTACTATGAGTTTGTGTGTTTTTATGTGATTTCAGGTATTTTCTGGCTGAAATTGAGGGACCTGAGCACAATCTGATTTAGAGGCTGACAAAGGACTACAAATGTTGTTGGATTCTGACATCTCTGCACTCGAAGTGGATTTTATGGAGCTACAAAATTCCAAATGGCGCGCTCTCAATTGCGTTAGAAAGTAGATATCCAGGGCTTTCCAAAAATATATAATAGTTCATACTTTGCTCGAGTTTTAATGACGCAAACTGGCATTCAAACGCCCCTTCTCTGCTCTATTCTGAAGTCAAAACGCCAGAACTGGCATAAAAGTTAGAGTTAAACGCCCAAACTGGCATAAAAGCTGGCGTTTAACTCCAAGAGAAGCCTCTACACATGTAAAGCTTAATGCTCAGCCCAAGCACACACCAAGTGGGTCCGGAAATAGATTTCTGCATCATTCACTTAATTCTGTAAACCCTAGTAGCTAGTTTCATTATAAATAGGACCTCTTATTATTGTATTTTCATCCTTTGATCATCTTTTGATCTCTTGATCACATTGGGAGCTGGCCTCACGGCCATGCCTACCTTCATCACTTATGTATTTTCAATGGTGAAGTTTCTAAACACCATAGATTAAGGGTGTGGAGCTCTGCTGTACCTCAAGTTTTAATGCAAGTACTACTATTTTCTATTCAATCCATGCTTATTCTTATTCTAAGATATTCGCTGCACTTCAACATGATGAATGTGATGATCCGTGACACTCATCATCATTCTCACCTATGAACGCGTGACTGACAACCACTTCCGTTCTACTTAAGACTGAGCGTGTATCTCTTAGCCTCCATTCTGAAAGATCGGAGTCTTCGTGGTATAAGCTAGAATTATTGGCGGCCATTCCTGAGATCTGGAAAGTCTAAACCTTGTTTGTGGTATTCCGAGTAGGATCTGGGAAGGGATGATTGTGACGAGCTTCAAACTCCCGAGTGTTGGGCGTAGTGACAGACGCAAAAGGATCACTGGATTCTATTCCAACATGATCGAGAACCGACAGATCATTAGCCGTGCGGTGACAGCGCATTTGGACCATTTTTACTGAGGACGGGAGGTAGCCATTAACGCCAGTGAGACCTGGACATACAGCTTGCCATGGAAAGGAGTATGAAGGATTGGATGAAGGCAGTAGGAAAGCAGAGATTCAAAAGGCACAAAGCATCTCCATACACTTATCTGAAATTCCCACCAATGATTTACATAAGTATCTCTATCTTTACTTTATGTTTTATTTATCATTTTAATTATCAAAACTCCATAACCATTTGAATCCGCCTGATTGAGATTTACAAGGTGACCATAGCTTACTTCAAGCTGACAATCTCTGTGGGATCAACTCTTACTCACGTAAGGTATTACTTGGATGACCCAATGCACTTGCTGGTTAGTTGTGCGGAGTTGTGACAAAGTGTGATTCACGTTTGAGAGCACCAAGTCTATTGGGGCCATTGTTGATGATCACAATTTTGTGCACCAAATTTTTGGCGCCATTGCCGGGGATTGTTCGAGTTTGGACAACTGACGGTTCATCTTGTTGCTCAGATTAGGTAATTTTTATTTTCTTTTCAAACAGTTTTCAAAAATCTTTCAAAAAATTTTTTTTCTTCTTTTTCATTTTTCCACAATAATTTTTGAAAAATCCAAAAAAATTCATAAAATCATAAAAACTCAAAAATATTTCATGGTTCTTGTTTGAATCTAAGGCCAAATTTTAAGTTTGGTGTCAATTGTATGATTTTAATTGTCTTATAATTTTTGAAACACATACATTGTGTTCTTGATGATCTTCAAGTCGTTCTTGATGAATTGCCTTGTTTGATCTTCATGATTTATTGAATTGCACTGCATGATGTTCTACACATGCATTCTTGCATTCATATGGCCCAAACATGAGAAAGTTCTATGTTTGGTGGCCTCCATGTTTTCTTTCATTAAGAAAACTGAGTTCTTGATGTTCATCTTGATCTCCAAGATTGTTCTTGGTGTTCATCTTGACGTTCATAATGTTCTTGCATATATCTTGTGTTTTGATCCAAGAATTATATGTTTCGACTCATTTTGTTGTTTTTCAAAATTGAAAACATATCTTCTTGAATAAAGAATTTAGCAAAATGAAGATCCAAGAACATAAAGCAGAGGAATTACAGAGAAAAAGCTGGGTGTTCAAAACGCCCAGTGAAGAAGGAAAACTGGCATTTAAACGCCCAAACCATGCAGCAATTGGGCGTTAAACGCCCAAAACATGCAGCTCCTGGGCGTTTAACGCCAGGATGACACAAGGA
Source organism: Arachis hypogaea (assembly GCF_003086295.3). Lineage (NCBI taxonomy): Eukaryota > Viridiplantae > Streptophyta > Magnoliopsida > Fabales > Fabaceae > Arachis > Arachis hypogaea. The sequence continues at coordinate 98,560,609 of NC_092039.1, forward strand.
GAGGAATTTTGTTTTCAAATCAAATCTTTTTCAAATCTTCATATTTTTTAAATCAAATCTTTTTCAAATCAAATATCTTCAATCATATCTTTTTCAAAATCATATCTTTTCAAACATATCTTTTTAAAAAATCAAATCTTTTTAATTTTATCTTTTTAATAATATCTTTTTAAATCATATCTTTTTTTCAAAATCACATCTTTTTAAAATTCTAATTTCAAAAATCTTTTCTAACCTCTTACCTTTTTCGAATTTACTTCTTATCTTTTTTCAAAACCACCTAACCACTTTTTTTTACTTTAATTTTCGAAAACCAGTAAACATTTTTTTTTTAAAAAATTATTTTTAATTAATTAATTGTTTTGAATTTTCAACTTGATTTTCGAAAATTTCCCTCTCTTTTTCTCATTTTTTTATTTAAATACTAATATTCCTCCTCTATTGTCAATTCGGACTCACTCCTTCTATGTGTGTTTGAATTTTGCCTTACCTCCTTCTTCTATTCTTATCTTCCTCTGACACCTCAAGAGATCTCTATACTGTGACATAGAGGATTCCATCTTTTCTTTGCTTTCTTCTCTTTCATATGAGCAAGAACAAAGATAAAGGCATACTTGTTGAAGCTGATCCTAAACCTGAAAGGACTCTGAAGAGGAAGCTAAGAGCAGCTAAAGCACAAAACTCTGAAGAGGACCTCACTAAAATTTTCGAAAAGGAAGCAGCAAAAGAAACAATTATGGTCGAACCAAACAACAATGCAAGGAAGATGCTTGGTGATTTTATTACACCAACTTCTAACTTCTATGGAAGAAGCATCTCAATCCCTGCCATAGGAGCAAACAATTTTGAGCTAAAGCCTCAATTAGTTTCTCTACTGCAACAGAACTGCAAGATTCATGGACTTCCATCAAAAGACCCTTATCAGTTCTTAACTGAGCTCTTGCAGATCTGTGATACTGTTAAGACCAATGGAGTTGATTCTGAAGTCTACAAGCTTATGCTTTTCCCTTTTGCTGTAAGAGACAGAGCTAGAACATGGTTGGATTCACAACCTAAGAAAAGCCTAAACTCTTGGGCTAAGCTGGTCAGTGCTTTCTTGGCCAAATTCTTTCCACCTCAAAAGATGAGCAAGCTTAGAGTGGAAATTCAAACCTTCAGACAGAAGAAAGGTGAATCCCTCTATGAAGCTTGGAAAAGATATAAGCAACTGATCAAAAGGTGTCCTACTGACATGCTTCCAGAATGGAGCATCATATGTATATTATATGATGGCCTGTCTAAGTTGTCAAAACTGTCATTGGACCATTCTGCAGGAGGATCTCTTCATCTGAAAACCCCTGCAGGAGCTCAGGAACTCATTGAAATGGTTGCAAATAACCAGTTCATGTACACCTCTGAGAGGAATTCTGTGAACAATAGGACGCCTCAAAAGAGAGGAGTTCTTGAAATTGATGCTTTGAATGCCATACTGGCTCAGAACAAGATATTGACCCAACAAGTCAATATGATCTCTCAGAGTCTGAATGGATTGTAAAATGCATCCAACAGTACTAAAGAAGCACCTTCTGAAGAAGAAGCTGATGATCCTGAGAAAATAGAATCTGAGGCTCATACAGAGACCATAGAGATTCTCTTGGACCTCTTTTTACCATTCATGAGCTCTGATGACTATTCATCTTCTGAAGAGGATAAAGACATTGTTGAAGGGCAAGTTGCCCAATATTTAGGAGCAATCATGAAGCTGAATGCAAAGCTGTTTGGTAATGAGACTTGGGAGGAAGAGCCTTCCTTGCTCACCAATGAACTAAATACATTGGTTCAGCAAAATTTACCTCAAAAGAAACAGGATCCTGGTATGTTCTTAATACCCTGTACCATAGGCACCATGACCTTTGAAAAAGCTCTGTGTGACCTGGGGTCAGGGATAAACATGATGCCACTTTCTGTAATGGAAAAACTAGAAATCTATGAGGTACAGGCTACCAAATTCTCATTGGAGATGGCAGATAAATCTATGAAAAAGACTTATGGACTAGTAGAGGACATGCTAGTGAAGGTTGAAAGCCTTTACTTCCCTGCTGATTTTATAATCCTAGACACTAGGAGGGATGAAGATGAGTCCATCATCCTTGGAAGACCCTTTCTAGCCACAGCAAGAGCTATGATTGATGTTGACAGAGGAGAGTTGATCCTTCATGTGAATGAAGAATGCCTTGTAGTAAAGACTCAAGGTTCTCCATCTGTAACCATGGAGAGTAAGCATGAAGAGCTTCTCCCAATACAGAGTCAAACAGAGCCCCCACATTCAAACTCTAAGTTTGGTGTTGGGAGGCCACAACCAAACTCTAAGTTTGGTGTTGAGAGATCTCAACCATTCTCTGAACATTTGTGAAACTCCATGAGAGCTCACTGTCAAGCTATTGACATTAAAGAAGCGTTTATTGGGAGGCAACCCAATTTTATTTTAATTTTATCTATATTATTCTGTTTTCTTTTTAGGTTGATGATCATGTGAAGTCACAAAGATAATTACAAAAATAAAGAAAAAAAATCAAAAACAGCATTGAAAATAGCACACCCTGGAGGAAGGACTTACTGGCGTTTAAACGCCAGTAAGGGTAGCAAAATGGGCGTTTAAACGCCCAATCTGGCACCTTTCTGGGCGTTTAAACGCCAGAATAGGGCACCAGACTGGCGTTTAAATGCCAGAACAGGGCAACAAAATGGCGTTTAGACGCCAGAACAGGAAGGAAAGCTGGCGTTTAAACACCAGAACATGGCAGCAAACTGGCGTTTAAATGCCAGAATTGCACTCCAAGGCGTTGTGAACGCCCAATTGGAGTAGGGATGAAGAATTCCTTGACCCTTCAGGATCTGTGGACCCCACAGGATCCCCACCAACCTCAACTCACTCTCTCTCCTCTTCACACCTTTCTACAACACTTTTGCCTAAATACCCTTCACCAATCACCTCCATATCTCTTCCCCAAATACCCCTCTTAACTCTTTCATTTTCACACATCATACACACCTTCTCCTCCTCTTGGCCGAAATACATACACCTTCCATCTCCTCTTTTTTCTTTTTCTTCCTTTCACCTTTTGCTCGAAGATGAGCAAATATTTTAAGTTTGGTGTGGTAAAAGCATTGCTTTTTATTTTTCCATAACCATTTATGACACCTAAGGCTGGAGAAACCTCTAGAAAGAGGAAAGGGAAGACAAAAGCTTCCACCTCTGAGTCATGAGAGATGGAGAGATTTATCTCAAAGATCCATAGCTCAGTAGTAGAGCATTTAACTGCACAACTAGAGAGCCCATTCATGGCACTTAACAAGAGCATGAGGAAGTTCCTCATCAAGAACTCTCTGAGATGCCTTAAGGGACACGTTTTCCTCTACACAACTATTGGGAGCAACTAAGGATGGAGCAACAAAGACGAGGAAGAGACATTGAGGAGCTCCAGCACTCCATAGGATTTTCAAGAGGAAGACACCCCCCTCACTAAGGTGGACTCATTCCTTAATCTCCTTGTCTATTTATTTTTCTGTTTTATGCTGTATGTTCTATCTATGTTTGTGTCTTCACTACATGATCATTAGTGTCTAGTGTCTATGCCTTAAAGCTATATGAATCCTTCACCTCTCTTAAATGAAAAATGTGCTTAATTACAAAAGAACAAGAAGTACTTGGATTTCAAATTTTATCTTGAAACTAGTTCAATTATTTTGATGTGGTGGCAATATTTTTTGTCTCTGAATGAATGCTTGAACAGTGCATATTTTTTATCTTGTTGTTTATGAATGTTAAAGTTGTTGGCTCTTGAAAGAATGATGAACAAAGAGAAATGTTGTTGATAATCTGAAAAATCATGAAATTAGTTCTTGAAGCAAGAAAAAGCAGTGAAAAAAATGGCAAAAAAAAAAAAGAAAAAAAGGCAAGCAGAAAAAGCCAATAGTCCTTTAAACCAAAAAGGAAAGGGTAAAAAGGATCCAAGGCTTTGAGCATTAATGGATAGGAGGGCCTAAAGGAATAAAATCCAGGCCTAAGCGGTTGAATCAAGCTGTCCCTAACCACGTGCTTGTGGCATGCAGGTCCAAGTGAAAAACTTGAGACTGAGTGGTTAAAGTCGTGATCCAAAGTAAAAGAGTGTGCTCAAGAGCTCTGGACACCTCCAACTTTAGCAAAGCTGAGTCACAATTTGAAAAGGTTCACCCAGTTATGTGTCTGTGGCTTTTATGTATCCGGTGGTAATACTGGAAAACAAAGTACTTAGGGCCACAACCAAGACTCATAAAGTAGCTGTGTTCAAGAATCAACATACTTAACTAGGAGAATCAATAACACTATCTAAAATTATGAGTTCCTATAGATGCCAATCATTCTAAATTTCAAAGGATAAAGTGAGATGCCAAAACTGTTCAGAAGCAAAAAGCTACAAGCCCCGCTCATCTAATTTGGACTAAGTTTCATTGATACTGTGGGATTCATTGTATATTCTCTTCTTTTTATCCTATTTTTTTTTTAGTTGCTTGGGGACAAGCAACAATTTAAGTTTAGTGTTGTGATGAACGGATAATTTATACGCTTTTTGGCATTGTTTTTAGGTAGTTTTTAGTAGGATCTAGCTACTTTTTGGGATGTTTTTATTAGTTTTTATGCAAAATTCATATTTCTAGACTTTACTATGAGTTTGTGTATTTTTCTATGATTTTTAGTATTTTCTGGCTGAAATTGAGGGACCTGAGCACAAATCTGATTTAGAGGCTGACAAAGGACTGCAGATGCTGTTGCATTCTGACATCCCTGCACTTGAAGTGGATTTTTTGGAGCTACAGAACTCCAAATGGCGCGCTCTCAATTGATTTGGAAAGTAGACATCCAGGGCTTTCCAGCAATATATAATAGTTCATACTTTGTCCGAGTTTTGATGATACAAACTGGCATTCGAACGCCCCTTCTCTGCCCTATTCTGAAGTCAAAACGCCAGAACTGGCATAAAAGTTAGAGTTAAACGCCCAAACTAGCATAAAAGCTGGCGTTTAACTCCAAGAGAAGCTTCTACACGTGTAAAGCTCAATGCTTAGTCCAAGCACACACCAAGTGGGCTCGAAAGTAGATTTCTGCATCATTCACTTAATTCTGTAAACCCTAGTAGCTAGTTTCATTATAAATAGGACCTCTTACTATTGTATTTTCATCTTTTGATCATCTTTTGATCTCTTGATCACATTGGGGGCTGGCCTCACGGCCATGCCTACCTTCATCACTTATGTATTTTCAACGGTGGAGTTTCTACACACCATAGATTAAGGGTGTGGAGCTCTGTTGTACCTCGAGTTTTAATGCAAGTACTACTATTTTCTATTCAATTCATGCTTATTCTTATTCTAAGATATTCGTTGCACTTCAACATGATGAATGTGATGATCCGTGACACTCATCATCATTCTCACCTATGAATGCGTGACTGACAACCACTTCCGTTCTACTGAGCGTGTATCTCTTAGCCTCCATTCCAAAAGATCGGAGTCTTCGTGGTATAAGCTAGAATTATTGGTGGCCATTCCTGAGATCCGAAAAGTCTAAACCTTGTCTGTGGTATTCTAAGTAGGATCTGGGAAGGGATGACTGTGATGAGCTTCAAACTCGTGAGTGTTAGGTGTAGTGACAGACGCAAAAGGATCACTGGATTCTATTCCAACATGATCGAGAACCGACAGATGATTAGCCGTGCGGTGACAGCACATTTGGACCATTTTCACTGAGGACAGGAGGTAGCCATTGACGTCGGTGAGACCCGAACATACAGCTTGCCATGGAAAGGAGTATGAAGGATTGGATGAAGTCAGTAGGAAAGCAGAGATTCAAAAGGGACAAAGCATCTCCATATACTTATCTGAAATTCCCACCAATGATTTACATAAGTATCTCTATCTTTACTTTATGTTTTATTTATCATTTTAATTATCAAAACTCCATAACCATTTGAATCCGCCTGACTGAGATTTACAAGGTGACCATAGCAAAGAGGCTGTTGAAGAATCAATCTCCTTCATGCTTTACAGATTGTAATTTTCTTTTCAATGTTTATCTTTCTGTAATTTCTATAGTGAAAAAGTATATTGAGAGAGCTCAAGTAAAAGCCAATGAGTGGAAGAGGCTGAGTAATACACTTGAGAGATAAGTCTAGAGTTACTTCAGATTTTTTTAGGTAAGTCTGTGTCTTGCATCTTGTACATGTGAGGTACCCTTTTCTTAGTTGGGTGAGCACTAAGAGTGAATAGTTAGGTATTAGCATAACCAATATCAAGTTAGGTTAGAACTTGAGTGTGAAAGGATTGTGTCAATCCTGTGGAATTAGTGTATGTAATACTTTAACTATAGTGAAAATTCCACCACTGTTGTGGTGGAGACTGGATGTAGGTTGCATTGCACAAGGCAACTGAACCAGGATACATGATGGTGTCAGCTTCTCTCTTCTCTGCTCTGTTCTGTTTTCTGATATTCATGAGACAGAAATAAATTGTCTCATAAATTTTTCGCTGCTGAATTCAAATAGAATCAGAATTGAAAGTTTGTTTTAAAGGGTTATTTTAGTAATATAAAAGAAAGGCATAGATTCAATCCCCCTTTCTTAAGCCTACTACAACTTTCAAATACTTTAAATGATAACAGAATCTTTTATTCTTAAATAATTAAATATAAAATTTATAAATACAAAAATATGAGTATTCTTTATTCCGTAAGATTAATTACTATGCAAGAAATTTTTATGATATTAAAAAATCATATTAAAATAAAATTTTAAACTATAACATAAAAATATAAAATAATTAAAATTTTATTTTATATTACATGACAAATAATTAGATTATTATATTCAAAATTTATTAATTAACTAATTTTGCTAAAGATATTATTATATAAAATAATTTGTTATCAAAATATTTTAAAAATATAATTTATTTAAAATATTATATATAATACATGAAAATATTAATTTTTTTATTTTTTTAAATTTTTTTAAAAGAAATAGAATAAAAATAATATAATTCTAAATACATGCCTATCACATTATATATTTACTTATATTATTAAGATCTAAACTAATCAAACCTATGTAATTAAAAATATAAAACATAAAAATACAAAAAATAAATATTTTTTATTTATTAAAATTAACATTTAAAGTTTCATATATATAATATTTAAAATTATATATTATAATAAGATCATTTTTTATTTTTATTATTTCCAAGTACTTTTTTATTGTTTTAGTTAAATTTTTTATTCTTTCGACCAAATTTTATATATATATATATATGTGTGAAAAATTAGTGTACAAATGTCATAATATTTTTAAAATATTTTTATTTTTTTGTATTTATATATTTTATATTTTTAATTACGTAAACTTGATTAATTTAGGTCTTATTAATATAATTAAATATGTAATATGATAGGTATGTTTTTAGAATTATATTATTTATTTCGTTTTTCTAAAAAAAATTAAAAAAATAAAAAGGTTAATATTTTCATGTATTATATTTTTGAAATATTTTGATGAAAAATTATATTATATAATAATATCTTTAATAAAATTAGTTACTTAATAAATTTTGAATATAATAATCTAATTATTTGTTAAGTAATATAAAATAAAATTTTAATTATTTTATATTTTTATGTTACAGTTTAAAATTTTATTTTAATATAATTTTTTAATATCATAAAAAATTTTTGCATAATAATTAATCTTATTGAATAAAGAATACTCATATTTTTGTATTTATATGTTTTGTATTTAATTATTTAAAAATAAAAAATTCTGTTGCTATTTAAAGTATTGTATATTAAAGTATTGTTATTTAAAATATTTATTTATATATTAGAATATTCTGTATTTATTAAAATCTATCAATGCTCTTCTTTTATATTAGCATTTGATTTTCATTTAATCAAATTTAATAATCTATATAAATATAATATATCTAATAAATATATAATTATTGTGCTCGCTTTACATATCCGTAAAAAGCGGTTTAAAAGAGTTCACAAAGAGTGGAGATTTTTAATTTAAACAGAATCCTATAGTGCAAGTGACATATACCTAACGACCAAAGAAGAGAAAACACAAAAAGAAAGACTTGGCCCCTATTGGTTGCTATATATTGTTACTTTTCTTTATTAGCAAATTAGCGTTCTGACTTCTGATTAAGCAAAGATGTAGAAAGTTATTAATTAAATAATTAAACAAAGAGTAACGCTAAAAGATTGTCTTCCTTTTTCAGCTAAAGTCAGCTAAATTTTTTAAAATTATCTTGTTTATATTAAATTATAAATTTTAAATCATAAATTTTTAATTTTAATTTTAAATTATAAATTTAAATTCTAAAATTAATTAATATTTATTAATTAAAAATTAATTTTTTATATATTTTTAAATAAATTACTGATATAATACACATATAAATTAAATATAAAAGTTCACCTATTTGTGACTAGTAAGAGAATAAAATATATCATAAATTTGAGTTAATTTAGTAGTAAGTTCATTAGTTCGTTTAACTAAGTATTCGTATTGGAATTTCGCTTCGTGTATATAATAATTTATTGACCAATAACAAATTATTAAATGAAGTCTAAATTCACGGCAGATTAATTCTTATTTTGTCAGAAATAAAATACGCAGATAACCTAAAAAAATAAGAGGATAAATCATATATTAATTAAATTTACCAAGTGATCTATATTAGGGATGTCAATGGGGTAGGGCGGGGGCGGGGAATGCCTCCCTGCTCCCCATCCCCGCCCCCAAATTTACTCCCCGTCCCCGTCTCCGTTCCCCGCCGTGGGAGGGATATTGCTCCCCATCCCCATTTCCCACAGGGCCCATTCCCCGCGGAAATCCCATTTCCCATCTATCTGATAGTTCTAACTAATTATTAATTTCCATATATGAATAGAGATGTAAGTATCTATTCTATACAAAAATAACAAGATTTTATACAAAAAAATCTAAACGACAAGATGGTGACTTCTTTCGAAATGACGCAGTGGGGAACGCAACAGCGAGCCAGAGGATAGAGAAGTAGACAAGGTGGGAGACGTTGCAACAGAGAGGAGAATGAACATGACGATAAAGTTACGGAAAGGAACATCGCAAATAGAGAGCACGATGCAGTGAGGATCATGGCACGGTGAGGTGTGACGATGCGGTAAGAAGAGAGAGCGACGAGAGGGTGGCTGCAGAGAGGTTGGATGGAGTATGGACAGCGTTAGGGATTTCTGAATTGAATAAGAGTTATACAAATGAGGATTAAGAATTTTGGGTTTATATACATGTGTGTGTATGTGTGTGTGTGTGAAATGACTATAAAACATATGTGAGAAATAAATTATTAAGAACAATTCAATAAATTTATGAACTTCGGGGATCAATGGGAATCGGGCGGGGATCCTCGCTCAGGTCCCCGCGCCTGCCTCGAGAGAATTTTGTTCCCCGTTCTCATCCCCACGGAAAAAATTCTCCATAGTCGGATCCCCATTCGAAGCAGTCTCCATAGAGATCCCCGCGTCTCGGGAAGTTTTGCCATCCCTAATCTATATAAAAATTTTATCCCCACTATTGTAATTCATTGTAACTAAATAGAAAGGTGTACGCGACTTGTGACTTGTAAGAATATAAAACATACGTAATTAAATCCACCAAGTGATCTATATATATATAAATGTTATCCCTTGTCCTTGTCTCATAAATTTGTTCATGTTTGAGAGTGAGAAGATGACAGGACCAGAAAGGCCTCAATTTGTCCTGTTTGGTTCTTCCATTGTTCAATACAGTTATTATGAAGGCTGGGGTGCTATTCTTTCTCACTTATATGCTCGTCAGGTACTTCCTCTTCCATTGGTGATGTTTTTTTTTTTTTGAGAAATTAAAGGATGATTCTTGGTCTGATTGGTGTCATTATATTCATCATTATGCAATCTCCTTATATATAATGACGTGAAAAGGCAAATGACATCTTAAATATATATATATAGAAAAAAATAAATAAGTCTTTTATTTTTTAATTTAAAGATATATAAATTTTGATTAATTTTAAATTTTTTTCGTCTAAAACATATAAGAACAAATAAAATTTTTAAAAGGATTTAAATCTTTGGTGATTTAGAAGGTGATGGATAATTTTATATTCTTAATTTGTCAAAAATTTATTTATCGTTGATATAAAAGGTTGTTTGTCGTTTTTTGATATATGTATATGTATATATATACACTTATTGTATAAAGATACATGTTTAGTATTAACAAAAAAAAGGGTTGATTATATGGCTATCTATAAGAAGTTTGGTTACTCGGTTTTAATAAATTTAATTATTTTATTAAAAAATATATATATAATAGTATGTATAAATATATCATAACTAATACTTTGTATTTAGAGATATTTTACAAAAATTATACTTTCTAATATAGAACGATAAAAGTTGAGATAAGTATGATTTTGGTTCCTAAAATTTTCAGCCAAAATCGAAACCGTCCCTCATCTAATTTTTGATATAAAATCGTCATTTTTAATAAAATTTTTGTTTTATTCCTAAACTATCCCTATTCCTATTTTAATAATAAAAATTATAAAATTAAAAAAAAAAAAGAAAACGCGTGTTGGGGGAGGGGGAAGAAAACGCGTTGTGGGGTGGGAAAGAAAAGGGTATACGAAGGAAGAGGGGTATACGAAAAAATCTCCTCGCCGCCACCACATGAGGAACCACCGTCCGCCGCTGTCTCTGCCTTCTGCATCTGTTTGTTTGTGCTTTGAATTTATGAGGAATCACCATCAGCTTCTTTGTTGATTTGTTACTTTTTGTTTCTATTTGTGTTAAATTTGTGCTTGAATTTGTTGACTTTCTGTTTCTGCTTCTCTGTGTGGAGGTGGAGGTGGAGGTGGGGGTGGGGGGAAGGGGAGACGGAGAGGGGGAGGGGACGCGGGATGGGGTGGGGGTGAGGGGAAGGAAAGACGCGCGGGGTGGGGATGGGGTGGGGGTGGGGACGCAGGGTGGGGGTGGGGGGAAGGGGAGGGGGAGGGGTTGGCGGCGGTGTTGGTAGTAGTCGTGGTGCTGGTAGTGTTGGTGGAGGTTGTGGCGGTGGTGTTGGTGTTGGTGGTAGTGGTGGTGGAGGAGGTAATTGGTGTTGGTGATGGAGGGTATTTTTGTTCAAAAAAATAAAAAGAACGATTTTAATATGAAAAAAAATGTTAAAGACGATTCTAAATCGAAAATTAGAAGAGGGACGAATTCGATTTTGACGCAAAATTTTTGGGACCAAAATCATACTTATCCCATAAAAGTTTTTATAGATATGAAAGTTTTGGTCCCTTAAAACATCTCTTCTCTAATTGGTTTTACAACTTAATTAGAGAATTATTGATCTGTTATTGTAACTTTTATATAGCATCATGTCATATATATATATAATGATCTATTAGTAAATTAATTATTTATATAAAATGTATGTTGAATACATATTAATAAGATAAAAAATGAAATTCAAAACTTCATATTGTTAACAAAAATAATTTTAAAAAATATGAATAATAAATAAGTATATAAAAGATTTTAAAATGTGATAAAGAAAAAATGAAAACTATAATATTTTTTAAGTGAAAAATGATTTTTAGATTTAGCAAACAACTTTTGTATTTGTTTTAAACTTTTGTAGAAACATTCGGATAACTATTTATAAAGACCATACAAAAAATCGGAACAAAATTTTATTTTTATATTTTTCTTCTTTTTAAAAAAAAATCATTAACAAAACAAGATTCTCTTGATAAACTAATCAAATTTTAAAGATGAATTGAAAATGTATCATTTTTTAATAATATTTATAAATAACCATATTAAAATCTAATTTCTAAATTTTTTTTTGAAAATACATATCTAATAGTAGGTTAATCTTTTCATGTTTTAAAATATTTGAGTACTTATTTGTAATTCGTATCTTTTTGATATTATTTTATCACGGTATTATTTTCGATAGTCTTTTTTCATAAAAAATGAAAAAATAATTTTGGTCGTTTGACATATATAGACATGCTTGTTAGTTATCATTTGGAAAAATAATTATTGTGAAACGACAATAAGATAATTTGTATCCTTGTGTTACCTTTTCAGTATTATCATTCTTTGAAAATATACATATTAAAATGGTAGAAACTCAGGTGCAATCGATTATACGTGAAGTTGATACTTGAGAATCGTTAGATGATTTGACTGATTTAACTAAATTTTCATCTAACGACTTTCAACTATCAACTTCACGTGAAGTCGACTGCACCTGAATTTTCACCTATTAAAATATATGAACATATTTATATGTGCTTGTTAGGGGTACACGTATAATGCATGAAATGAGTTTAACATAAAAATCTTTCTTTACATAACACAGGCAGACATAGTTTTGAGAGGATACGCTGGTTGGAACTCAAGGCGTGCTCTTCAGGTTCTGGATCAAGTTTTTCCCAAGGTATTTAGCCTTAGCTTGATGATATAGATATTATTATTATTATTTTTCCTTTTACCATTTAGTTTCACACATTTGTGATTTAACATTTCTCTAAAAACTTTTATCCTTTTGCTTGGTACATAATGTTGAACGATTAGAATGCCACTAAGCAACCATCATTGGTTATTGTGTATTTTGGTGGCAATGACTCTGTTATTCCAAATAAATATGGCCTTGGTCCTCATGTGCCTCTTCAAGAATACATAGAAAATATGAGGAAGATTGCTCTCCATATACAGGTAATAAATCTTTCAAATGATCTAGTTGGGGGTGTTTTGTTAGATGCATGTAATCTCTGTTCTTTGTATTTCGAATTGATGTAACAAAACTAATTGATTTAATTGTGATCTGTTCTTTTTGCACTATGGAGTTTGACTTATATCATGTGATTATTTCAGTGCCTTTCAAAGATGACCCGCATCATATTTCTTAGTACCCCTCCCATCAATGAGGAACAAATCGTTAACAATAGGTCTGTCTTCCATAATCAATTTAAACCTTTTCGTAATTACACATTTATCTATTTCTATACTATATATGACAGTGTGAGAAAGATTGGTGTACAATTTTTTTCTCTCTAAAATATTCTTATTATATATAGTTTATAAAAAAATATTATTTTTAAATTATTTCCAACACTTTATTTAAGGCATTTTAATTAAGTTATAAAAAATTTGCTATCTCGAAAGTAAAATTTAAGAATAAATAACTATTTCTAATCATAAAAGAGTCACGCGCTTGATAAATCTAACTATAGAAAAATAAAACGAACATTATACTCATAAAAAATATATTTTGCTGGATACAACAACCCAAATCTTAAAAAATAATTAATTTAAATTACCAAATTAACCTTCTTGATCTAGCATAACCTAATTTAAATCTCCAAACTTCAACCCTTCCTTTATTCTCTTTATTAACAACTAATTCTTTCATGATTATTTACTCTAAATTTAACAAGTGAAAAAATGAAATAACAGATATGAAAGTACCAGTCAATATACTAGTTTCTTATCACGACAAATAGAGGGATTATATATCAGTGATGGTCTAACTTTTTATCTAAGAAAATTTTTAAATGGCGATTGCCACTACCAAATGTCATTAACAGTTGTGGCTGTTGAATTATTTATTTGTGAGCAAGTCTCTGAAAAATTTTGGGATAGATTAATAAATTTCTACAAAAATTTAATAAACATACAGATTTTTGAGTTAAAAAAAAAAGGAACATAGAAAATTCAATTACAACATTAGACTTATAAATTCCTGATTAAATCGAATGAAAGACTAACATAGGGATGAAACATGTTTAATGTTGCAATTTTTTTAGAAGTATAATCTAACATTACTATTCTTTAAGAATATATTTGATATTTTTTCATCTTTAGGAAATTTTTATAAGTCCATTTTAAAATTCTTATTTGTTCTATTATTTTTGTTGTTTATTTGTCTCTTCCAACTTGAAAATTCGTTCAATGTGATTATATTTAAATCAGTCTTTCAGTTTTTCTCTAAACCAGTTAAACTCCCAAACAAAGCTAAGTGACATGTTGTTGTTGTTGTATTTGATTTTCAACCTCAAAATCTCAAATACTAACGAATGAAGTGTATGGCTTTAAACCAGAGATCCACAGGGAAATCTGATAAGAACAAATGAAGCTTGTCGAGTATATTCCGAAGCATTGTTGTCACTGTCCCGCAAAATGAACATCAAGGCCATTGATCTCTGGTCTGCAATCCAAACAAGAAAAGATTGGCAAGAGATTTCTTTCATGTAAAGTATAATCATTATTATTTCAATTCCATCAATATTATTTGATTCAGTAGTGTTCTATTGGTAACTTTGGTTACTAATTATTATTTCATAGTGATGGAATTCATTTAACATCTGAGGCAAGCATGACAGTGGTAAAGGAGATATTGAAAGTGCTAAAAAAAGCAGAGTGGGAGCCAAGTTTATACTGGAAGTCAATGCCAATTGAGTTTGGAGAAGATTCACCATATGATCCAGTTGCACCTGATGGAAAGTCAACTATAAATATATCTGGATTTGCCTTTCCTAATCCTGCTATGTGGGAGTTGGATTAAGCTTATTTGCAATTGTAGACTGTCTATTGATGATGTATGTGATGATGTGCCTCAATCTCATTGAATTATTAATCCCAAAAATACTAATAATTGGCCATTATTGAAAGGTCACTTAAATAAATATATTTGAATTACTCTTTGAAGATATGGTTTGAGATGAATTTATTTAGCCAACAAGCTATAGTTCAAATGGCATAGTCTCTCTATACCCACCTAAAAAGTTACGGATTCAAATTTTCTTATTTTCTCTTAAAAAAATTGACTTATTTATTCTGATACGTGATCCCAATTATAATAAAAACTTTTTTTATTTGTTATCATTGTGTAGACCTTGTCAGAGGAACACATAAGAAATTGATTTTAACATGGCTTAGCCAGATATATAAAATAAAAAAAATGTTGAGGATTAATAATTTTAATTTGTATTGGCTAGTGTTTTTTGTTAATAGTTTAATATTTTTAGTCTAATTGTCCAATACTATAT
This sequence comes from Arachis hypogaea, assembly GCF_003086295.3. Lineage (NCBI taxonomy): Eukaryota > Viridiplantae > Streptophyta > Magnoliopsida > Fabales > Fabaceae > Arachis > Arachis hypogaea. Next base: position 98,575,750 of record NC_092039.1, read on the forward strand.
TTTTAAATATTATTGACTAATTATTAAAAAAAATTGCTATTTTAGTTAAAGTGCTCAAATAAAATTGAAAACAATTTAGATATTCTATATGGGTGTTCTAATAGGTTTAGTTATTAATCTTGATTATAAAAATATATGTAATATATAAATTAAAATCAATGACTAAAATACTTAGAATATCAATATTTTTGGTATATTTAAAAAAAAATTATAAAATTTTGTACAAGCACGTATAGTAGAGGCCTACCTGGTCGGAAGAAAAGTGGAGAGTGTGAATGCTGGTGTGGATGGTCTTGTGACGATAGTCACATGATGGCTGCGTGAGGCAAGGAGTTGTGCCACTTGAACGGGGGAATTTGGTGACCAGTGACCACTGGTCAAGCAACACATAGGGAAGCATGTTGTTTTGGGGGTTATCTGATATTGCTGATTTGGACATGAACGAGAGGTTTAGATGCCTTTTGATGGTGGTGTCGATGTATTCTCTAATGGGACGAAGACGTCCGAGGTCATCGAGTGAGAATGGAGAGTGGTACTTGTAAGGGACTCCGATACTTAAATTAGCAAGAATTTTAAGCAGGTTTAAGTATATTAGGATCAAGAAATACTTGAGTTTGATGATGTATTTATACAATAAGAAAGATAGGATTGCTATCTTTTAGTAACTTATCCACCTATAATGGTGGATGGTTACTTCTTCTTTTATTTAAGGGTTGTTAAGATCTCATATTTGAATTGTGGGTGGATCTGTAGGTGCAGTTAAGATTTTGAACGTGGGTCGGATGTACAAACCAATGGATCCATTTTTCGTGTAGGTCGGACTTGTGAAAATACAAGAAGGCTAAGAGCAAACTTAGGGAGTAAAATAAGGTTTGCAAGGAGTTTTAATAAGAGAGAACTTGTAGGGAGTTTTCATAGGAGGATTTTATTCTTGTTCATTAAAATTATAGCATAGATGATACTATATATATTTCTGTAGCATTGTAATTGAAACATCATCAAAAATAAGAAAGAAAATTAATTCACATCATATTATATAGAGTAATCACATCATATTTTCTCATATTGGCTTTGTTATAGTTAGTGCATTATTGTGAGTAGTGTTCAATTTTATATTACTTTGTATCTATTAAAAGTCCAAATTCCACTGCAGACTCAACAATTGGTATCAAGAGCTAATATTATGTTATTCATTATTTGAGTGGTAAAATTCAAGTTTAAATACAATGGCTTCTACTAGTAAAAATATCAAAGTAGGCAAATATGAAATCGATAAGTTTAATGGAAAAAATAATTTTTCTATTGGAAGATGCAGATAAAAAATTTGCTTATATCACATAAATTGCACAAGGTACTGGCGGGAAAAGAGCAAAAACCAAAGGATATGAATGATGAGGATGGGGAAGAATTAGATCTTGAAGCGCATGCTGCGATAATCTTATGCCTTGAGAGGGATGTTGCTTTCTTGGTGAATGAAGAAGCAACTGCAGCAGGTGTCTAGTTAAAGTTAGAGAGTAACTTCATGACAAAGACTCTAACTAACAGGATCTACTTAAAATCCAAATTGTATACAGGCAAGATGGAGGAAGGTACCTCAATCCGAAAATATATTAATAAGTTTGATAGGATTATATCAAACTTAAAGGATATAGATGTGAAGATTGATGATGAGGATCAGGCACTCATATTATTACTTTCATTACCAAAGTCCTATGAAAATCTGGTGCAGACTTTGATGCTGGTGGGTGACACTCTGACCATGGATGAGACGAGGGCATCACTTTTAGCGGATGATATACGTAAGGTTACTATGAGCATAATGTCATCTTCAAATGGAAGAGAGTATAATGATCAAGCACAAGGATTGTTTGCAGCTAGAGGAAGGAGTAATGAAAGAGGAAAAGGTAAGCATGAAAAGTTTAGGCTAAAATCTAGACCTCATGTGGAGAGAACATACTTTAAATGTGGTGAGTCTGGATATTTTAAAGCAAATTGCCCAAATAAAAAGATAAATTCCAAGAAACAGAACAATGATAACTCAAAAGAAAAACAAGAAGCAAGTTACATCTCAAATGATGATGAAGATTGTTACTATGTAATATATGATTCTTACGAGATATCTAATAAGTAGATGCTTGATTCTGGAGTTTCTCACCATATGTGTCCAAATAGGAAGTGGTTTACTACCTATCAAAGTATTAATGGCGGCACAGTTTTGATGGGCAACAATCATACTTGCAAAACTGTAGGAGTAAGTACTATAAGAATCAAGATGAATGATGGAGTTGTAAAAACCTTAAAGGATGTGAAACATATTCCTGACTTGCGAAAAAATCTGATATCTATAGCTCTGTTAGAGAAAAATGATTGCAAAATTATTGCTAAAATGAGGTTTTAAAAGTTGTTCGTGATTTTTTGTTAATGATGAAGGGGGTTCGTTATGGTAATCTTTATCCTCTTTTGGAGACAACTGTTACAGGTGAGCTAGCAATTGAAATTGGTGAAAGTAAAGACCAAACAGACTGCACGAGAATTTGGCACATGCGGCTTGGGCATATGTCAGAAAAGGGTCTATCATTGCTTAGCGAAAAAGATTTGCTGAAAAATATGAAGAAACCACAAATTGAGTTTTGTGAACGCTGTGTATATAGAAAGGCACACAGGGTGAAATTTTCTACAAGCAAACACAAAAGTATAGGTTGTTAGACTACGTGCATACTGATGCTTGGGGTCCGGCTAAAGTTACTTCCAAGGGTGGTTCCATGTACTTTGTTATGTTTGTTGATGATTATTCAAGGTATGCTTGGGTTTACTTCCTCAAGTATAAGAATGAGGTATTCGAAACTTTTAAGCAGTGGAGAGAAATGGTTGAAAATAGAACAGGTGGGAAGCTAAAAACTTTTCAAAGAGTTCTGTGATCAGGAAGGTATTGTGAGACACTGGACAGTTAGAGACACACCACAATAGAATCGAGTCGCGGAAAGACTGAATCGTACACTACTTGAGAATGCAAGGTGTATGCGGTCTAATTCTAGGTTAGGCAGAGAATGGTGGGCTGAGTCAGTTGCTACAGCGTGCTACATAATGAAATGATCTCCACATTCTTCTTTAGATGGAGCCACACCTTATAAGGTGTGGTCAGAGAAACATGAAGATTACGAAAAACTCAGAGTCTTTGGATGCACGGGTTATTATCATGTCAAAGACAATAAACTTGATGAAAGAGCTATGAAGACAATCTTTTTGGGGTATCCAAGAGGGGTTCAAGGCTATCGTCTTTGGAGCGTAAGTGATTCTAAGTTTGTAATTAGTAGGGATGTGACCTTTAATGAAAGATCCATAGTAGCTTTGTCTAAAATTATGACACCAAATGATGGTGATGTTAGAAAAACTATAAACACTCAAGTGGTGGAGATAAAGTCTAAAAAACAACTAATAGACTCTAGTCATGTTTAGTTGGAGCATCTTAATACTACTCACGAAGATGAGGAAGATGATGAACTTGATCATGAAGAGATTCAGTGAAAAAATACACATGTATTACAACAGCAACAACAAGATTCATTGGTATCCACTATGCCAAAGAGAAATTACAAACTCGTATAGAAGCTTGAATCAGACAGGCCTCTAATGCATTATGGGCAATTAAATTTGGTAGAGTATGCACTCTCAGTGGAGGATGATGAGCCAGTCACCTTCAAACAAGCTAAAAATAAGGATAGTGAGAGCTGGTTGGTTACTATGGAAGAAGAGATGCAGTCTCTTCATAAAAACAAGACATGGGAGGTGGTCCCATTGCTTGTGAGAAAGACTGCTATTGGTTGCAAGTGAGTGTATAAAAGAAAATAAGATCCTACTAAATCGGATGGTACAAAATTCAAGGCTAGGTTAGTGGCTTAGGGATTCGCACAGAAAGAAGGAGTTGATTATAATGAGATATTTTCTCCTGTGATGAAACACACTTCCATTCGGATGTTTTAAGTCTTGTAGCTCATGGCGATATTGAGTTAGAATAACTAGATATGAAGACAATGTTCTTACACGGTGATTTAGAGGAAGAAATTTACATGTATCAACCTGAAGGTTTCAAGGTTGAGATTAAAAAAGGTCAAGTTTGTCGCTTGAAGAAATCACTCTATGAATTGAAATAATCCCTTCGATAGTGGTACAAGCGATTTGATTTCTTTATTTTAAAACAAGTTTTCTTTAGAAGTAACTATGATTGTTGCGTATATAAGCTTCCTGGAGGTGATTATATCTATCTTTTATTGTATGTGGATGACATGCTCATTGCTTCCAAGAGCAAGGTGGAGATAAATAGGTTAAAATTTCAACTTGGTGAAGAGTTTGAAACAAAAGATTTGGGTGCTGCGAGAAAAATTTTAGGCATGGAGATTAGAAGAGAGGGATCAAGTCGAAAATTGTTCCTGAGCCAAAAAGGCTACATTGAACAGGTTATCGAAAGGTTTGGGATGAAAAATGCTAAGTCGGTGGTGACTCCATTGGCTCCACATTTCAGGCTCTCAGGTAAACAATCCCCTACAACAGCAGAAGATAAGGCTTACATGGACAATGTACCTTACGCAAGTGCTGTAGGCAGCCTAATGTACGCTATGGTGCGCACACGCCCAGACATTTTACAAGCAGTTAGTGTTGTTAATAGGTTTATGGTGAATCCGGGGAAGACACATTGGGAAGCGGTCAAGTGGATATTAAGATACTTGAAGGGTACCATTGGCACAGGTTTATGCTTTGGTGGAAAATCATCATGTTAAATTAGCGATTTTGTTGATTCTGATTATACTGGTGATCTAGACAGACGACGATCTACAACTAGTTATGTATATAAAATATATGGTGCTCCGGTTAGTTGGCTATAGATGTTACAAGCTACAGTGGCACTATCTACTATAGAGACTAAGTACATTATAGTAGCAGAAGGGGGTAAAGGAGGCATTGTAGTTAAGGGGCTTTTTAGATTATTTGGGTTTTAAGCAAGACTGTGTGAATCTTAGTTGTGATAGCCAAAATGAGATTCATTTGGCTAAAAATCAGGTTCATCATGCTCGTACCAAGCATATTGATGTTAGGTATCACTTTGTGCATGATGTTATAGAGAAAGATAACATTTCTCTCGTGAAGGTACACACAAACAAAAATCCAGCAGACATGTTGACTAAAGTAGTGTCGGAAAACAAATACCAGCATTGCTTGGATTTACTCAACATTATTCCATGTTAAGTAATAAATGGCGAATAACGGAACTATGTTTCATTAGATCCTAGTAAAGGATACATAGACAGTCATTGTTAAGATGGTGCAATCGGATACGACTACTACAATTTGTTCATTCAAAATTTGAGTTACTTTTTCAAATTGTGACCGAGGTAGAGAATTGTGAGAATACAAAAAGGCTAAGAGCAAATTTAGGAAGTAAAATAAGGTTTGCAAGTAGTTTTAATAGGAGAATTTTATTCTAATTCATTGAAATTTTAGCATAGATGATACTATATATATTTTTGTAGCATTGCAATTGAAACATCATGAAAAATAAGAAAGAAAATTAATTCACATCATATTATATAGAGTAATCACATCATATTTTCTCATATTGGCTTTGTTATAGTTAATGTGTATTTGTAGGTAGTGTTCAATTTCATATTACTTTGTATCTATTAGAAGACTAAATTCTGTTGTAGACTTAACAATAATTGTGAGAATACAAGAAGGCTAAGAGTAAATTTAGGGAGTAAAATAAGGTTTGCAAGGAGTTTTAATAGGAGAGAACTTGTAGAAAGTTTTCATAAGAGAATTTTATTCTTGTTCATTGAAATTATATCATAGATAATACTATATATATTTCTGTAGCATTTTAATTGAAATATCATGAAAATTAAGAAAGAAAATTAATTCACATCATATTATATAGACTACAGAGTAATCACATCATATTTTCTCATATTGTCTTTGTTATAGTTAGTGCATTATTATGGGCAGTGTTCAATTTCATATTACTTTGTATCTATTAGAAGTCTAAATTGTACTGCAAACTCAACAATAATTGTGAGAATACATGAAGGTTAAGAGCAAACTTAGGGAGTAAAATAAGGTTTGCAAGGAGTTTTAATAGAAAAGAACTTGTAGGGAGTTTTCATAGGAGAATTTTATTCTGGTTCATTGAAATTATAGCATAGATGATACTATATATATTTCTGTAGCATTATAATTGGAAACATTATAAAAAAAAATAAGAAAGAAAATTAATTCACATCATATTATATAGAGTAATCACATCATATTTTTTCATATTGGTTCTGTTATAGTTAGTGCATTATTGCGGATAGTATTCAATTTTATATTACTTTGTATTTATTAGAAGTCTAAATTCTGTTGCAGACTCAACAATAATTGTGAGAATACAGGAAGGCTAAGAGCAAACTTTGGGAGCAAAATAAGGTTTGCAAGGAGTTTTAATAGGATAGAACTTGTAGGAAATTTTCATAGGAGGATTTTATTCTTATTCATTGAAATTATAGCATAGATGATACTATATATATTTCTTTAGCATTGTAATTAAAACATCATGAAAAATAAGAAAGAAAATTAATTCACATCATATTTTCTTATATTGGATTTGTTATAGTTAGTGCATTATTGTAGGTAGTGTTCAATTTCATATTATTTTGTATCTATTAGAAGTCTAAATTTCATTGCAGACTCAACAGGACTGACGAAAAAAATTTTCTAGACTTTTTTTGTGTGTGTTGTGCTTGTTTACTTTGGACCTGACTTTATTATTGGGCTAGTGTATGAAAACATGTATATCTTTATTGGATGGGATGTTCATTTGCTATACGAAGGAAAAGAAAATGTCAAGAAAGAAAAAAGATGAAAAAATAGTTTTTTTTTGTTTTTTGGATGAGGGAAGAAAACTAAGTGGGAAGAAAAAAAAAAGATGTTGGATCCATAAAAAAATTTTTCTCCTTAAAGATGAGATGAAAACTAAGAGAATATATGCAAATATTAATAAAATTACAGATTTAACCTTTAATTTTACTTTATTAGACAAAACAAAATATTTAAAGTCATTCTTTACTTGAGCAAAGTCATTGAAAGAGTAAGTATTTGAAATGAATAAGAAAGAGTTGTAGTTATGAATCACTAGTATTTTTATTTGATGTATGCGAATTGTATTTGGATCTAATTCGAACTTGTGAGATAGGACTATAGAATTATTACCTAACTCCTAAGTCCTACCTAATTAATGCTTTTTCAAAAGGTACTTAATTTGATCCAGTAATGAATTATAATTTGAGTAAAAATAAGATAGCAATGATGTCTTACCTGAAAAACACATCGATGCTTTTAATTTACAAATAAAAACAAAACGCTCTAAGAATCAATTTCGGATCGGTGTCAGAATAGAAGAAAATAACAAGTAAGGAAGAATGTGTAGTTTCTTTTGCTTTAGTGTTAGATGGGATTTGTCCAAAAGCGCGCTTTTGTAATATTTTTTGCACAATTAACTTCGAATGAGAATTAAGGGTGTTTATAGATCGGATCGGATCCACATATCTATGGTGTTTATCCGAATCCGATCCAAATATTGCGGATATGGATCCAATCGGCAATGTTATTGGATCATATCAGATTCGTATACTAATAGGATCAGATTGCTGATTTTAGGTAGGTATCCGCATATTTGTGGATCCGGAGAAATAAATAAATATTTTTTATGTTTTATTTCAACTAATAATTATCATATATGTTGTATTATTTTATTTTTATTGTTTAAGAAAAGTATGTTTAATAATATTTTAATAGTAAACATGTTTAAAAGAGTGAAAAAAAATATTTTTTTGATATTTTTTAATAAAAATAAACTTTTAAAAATATTTTTATGTTTTGCGAATATATCCGATATCCGATCCGATGCGCATATTATCGGTTTGGATCGAATTGGATCCAAACTTAAAAAACTGCAAATATTAGATCCGATCCGATCCGCATTCACCCCTAATGAAACAAGATACACATTCACCATATGCTCCCTGTTTTTTCGATTATTTTTTATCTTATTATTAATATTTATTATTATTTTCGTTGTGACGTATAATTCTATTACAGAAGTCAATAATATATCAAAAATTTTTACTTCGATAAAAAATTTATATGTATCGATACTTAAAAATATGAACAAATAACAAAATGACATGTAGACTATGATTTTTACGTCAACATCTATTTTTTTAAAAAAAATATATATTATATCAATATTTTTACTAAAACAAACTTATAATTTAATAAAAATAAAAAATATTTTTTAATTTTATAAAAAGACTTAAATATTTTTTTATGTTAGACATAAACTACCTCTTAAAATTAGTCAAATTTTAAAATAATTTTAATCTTATAATTTCAAACATTAAATAATTTAAAAAATAAAAAAAATGCATTTGATTATTCATCTACAGTAAAGGAGATTGCTTAAATCTTATAGTAAAAGACAAATAGGTCCCTGACCTTTTAAAACTGGGACATTTTCGTCCCTCAAAATTAGAAAATATATTTCGATCCTCCACGTTTTAAAACGGCGGACAATTATACCCTTCCGTCCGTTTTGGGCCAAAAACGGCAACGGAGCCAACTGACATGGAGGAACAGTGAATGACCTGACCGTTACACTTGATGAGGTGGATTGGGATGAATTTTTAATGGACAAGTTCGTCCCTTAAGGCCAAAACGACGCCGCAGTGAGCCCTATTTCATGAAAATGCAAGGTGGAAGCCATGGCCGCTGCTCGAGGCTCTCCCGGTTCTTAGCAGTTCCGGTGCCATGTAGCCAACCGTTCCGATCACTCGAGAGGTGTTAGGTATCTGCTCATGATGATGCATCCGGGCGAGTCCAAAATCCCCCAACCTTGCATTCATATCCTTCTCAAGTAATACATTGCTTGCTTTTATGTCCCTATGCAACACCTTAACTTTCCAACTCTCATGCAAATACAATACCCCCATAGCCACATCCTTCAGCATACCTCCAAACTCAATTATATTCTGTTCTGAAAATGCTTTAGTTGCAGCATAAATGTCTTCATAACTAATACGGTGTGGCCAATACTCTAATTCCCAGTCTTCAATATCTCCCTCTTCCTCCATTCTTTTGCTTCTTTTTCTTTTGAGCAAAACAACAAACACCATTGCTGCACTACCAATAACAAAGATAAAAATTCCAAAACTGATCCCTGAAACAAAACCAAATGAAGGCAAATTCGTAGTCACCAAACCATCGCCGATCGAAAAATTTGAGTTGCTAAAGCTCCATGCCAAAATCTTGTGACTCTCAACAAGTTGCCCTGTTGCCCCACAAAATCCCACAAACATTTCATCCAAAAAGACATCAGAAAGATTCACAAGTTCACTAATCAAAGGCCTATTAGGCCTTCTTTTCCCTGCAATAGCCATTGCTACATTAACTTTAGAATCTGAATACTCAATCCACACTTGATAGTTCTCACCATTGTTAAACTTCAATTCCTTAAACTTTTCATCATGTTTTCCACTGACCCAAAATTCAGCATCGTGTGAGGCCAAAGAAGTAAGAGAATTCACATCCAAACCCACATGGTTATCATTGATGTCATTGAATTCTTGGTTCTTGAACACATCAAACTCAATCCCAAAAACATAGTTTTTGGGGTTACCATTGTTGGTCAAGTTGAAGAGGCCAAGGTGCTGAGCTGAGCTAACCCCGTTTGCTCCTTCAAAAGGTGAGAACAAGAACACAAAACCATAGCCAGGGAGAAGGTGTTTGAATGGTGCAACGGAGAAGATGAAGGAGGTTGAGAACGGTAAAGGGTTGGAAGAAAAGGAAGATTTTGTTGGGATCTTGGAAGGGTAGAAAGCACGGCCAATAGAAAAAGAGGCATGGTTGGTAAGGGTGAGAATTGAAGAGTGAGAGTGAGAGTGAGAGTGAGAGTGAGAGTGAGAGTGAGAGTGATCATCAATAGTGGCGTTTGCATAGAGTTAAGGGACTAATTTGTCCACTAAAAAATTGTTCCAATCCACCTGATCAAGTGTAACGACCAGGTCATTTACTGTCCTTCTATGTCAGCTGGTTCTGTTGTCGTTTTTGGCCCAAAACGGACAGAAGAGTATAATTGTCCGCTGTTTTAAAACGTTAGGGATCGAAATGTATTTTTCTTCTTAAGGAACGAAAATGTCCTCATTTTAAAATGTTAGGAACTTATTTGTCTTTTACTCTAAATCTTATTATACTTATCTTTAAACTCTAATTTCTCATAGTCATTCATACCTGGGGTTCTAAAAATTGGATAGGATTGGTCAATCTAATCGGTTCAACCGTGAATTGGCAGCACAAACGGTTCGTTTTGTTTCGAAAAATTGATGCCTCCAAAACCGGACCCGAGCTGCTGAACTGTTTAAGAACCGGTCTGTGGGATAGAACTTGGAACTTGGAACTTGGAACTTGGCCGATTCCCCCAAACGGCGCCGTTTCGTTATCTAAAAACAAAAAACACTTCAGTTCAGTGGCTGAGCCAAGCCCCTTCTCCCCTTCTACAGAACTCAGAAGCAAGGTCTGAGAACCCTTACCTCTCTTCGTCTGTCCGTCCGTCGCACACAGGGTCTTCTCTTCGTCCATCGAGCCACTGCGCCCCCATCTCCTTCTCCAATCTTCTTCCTTCAGCAGAACTGCGAGTAGCCCTAGCCCCTCACTCAACCTCGTCTTCGTCTGCTAGCCTTCAATTCTCGAACACCTCTCATTCCCCAATCGTGTGGTCGTCCTCTGGTCTTCGTCTGGTCGCCGTCGTTCGTCGTGCTCAACCGCTCTCCGGCGTCCGTCGAAGGTCAGTGCTCACTGGTAGTACTGGTTATTCGTTTTTTATGCTCTGTTCAGAAATCAAACCCTCTTCCTGGTTTTTTTTATGCTCCCTGCTACCATTAGTGTTTTGTGTTTTTATTGAATGATTAATTGATTATTGATTAGTTCTGGCTGCTCTGCTGTGCTGCTGTTTTGTATGATCCACTTACAAATCCTTTTTGTATGATCCACTTTGTATTTGGAATGTGAAGCATAGAAAGAACTAATCTAAATTATTGAAGTGAGTGCAAATTATAATCAGAACATTTTTTATCGGAGAGTTGTGAGAAAAGCCTAGTCGACCATCTAATGAAAAACTTTGAGGCTGATTTAGATTCTACTTCTCCAACAAATGTTGGTGTGCAAGCTTGAAGCAACAAAACTTTTGAAGAGAATGCTGGGAAGAAGAAACTAGATTAATTGAAACTAATTAGCACTTTTGTTAAAAACTCATCATATGTATTTTGGAAATGTGATTAGTCGTAGGAACTTTTCCAAATCTTAACTAATTATAAGAAATTTCTTCAGGTTAGTTTATATTTCGTTGGTTGGTTAAATTTGTTTCAAAGATGGAAATATCTTGATGTTAATTACTCTGTGTGCTTAGGTTTTTACTTATGCTTTTGGTTCTATCATCATGGAGAACATTAGTAGGGGATCAAGTAGTACTAGTACTTTATTAGCATATAAGCATCTAATTTGGTTCAGATGGGACAATAATTGCTTAACAAAAAAGTTATTATTATTAATTTCCATTCTCATCAATAATGAGACTAGAGTTAGATTCAAAATATATTCAAAATATATTCTAATTTCATCTATCATGGTGGAGCTAACATAGTGCTTCATTTCTCACTTGATCGTCTATTTATTATGTAGGTGTACTATGAAATGAAAAATTAGATTTTTACTTGTCAAAGTAGACTTTGGGTTTTTCACAATATTTCTATGTTTATTTACTCTTACATGTGCTTTTAATTTATTAACCTTTGTGCATATGTTGACTATGACTAAGATTGTACTATGGTTTATGTCTCTGCTGCTGATTCTGATGAAAAGGAATGTTACTTGAAAATTTATCCATGAAATCTTATTGAAATTGACAGGAATGAATTTGGTTATGAAGTAAGACAACATTAATAAAATATAATGCTAGGTTAAAGTACCAAACCTAGTATGCTTTTAGTTCAAAGATTAAGCCAAGCTGCTGCACAATTAGTTTTGCTTTCAAACAAATGCATGCACATTTATCAAACAAGCAGCGCAAATTCAAAAGTTGAATGGTTTAATTTCTTTTAATTTGATGCCTGAAAGTTGCTGCATCTATATTCCGATACTATGAATTAAATTTTGTAGCACTCTTATTCATTGGAGAGAGTGAATTTAGGGAGGATTTGATTTTCTTCTTCTGAATGGAGCTGAAATTATTTCCTTGACTTGTGTAATTAATAATTAAGTTCTACTGCCTTTGCAGCCTGTAACTGAAAACAATGCCAATCTAAAGACATGCTTTTTTCATGTTCTCTTCAAGCCTCAAGGTTTGGTTTATCTGATTATGATCTCTTGCCATATCTTCCTCTTCCTATGAGTCATATCTTCCTATTAGTGTGGATGAATAATCAAATGTGTTTTTGTTTTATTTTTTAAATTATTTAAAGTTTGAAATTATAAGATTAAAATTAGTTGAATTTTAAAATTTGATTAATTTAAAGGGGTAGATTTTGTCTAACATAAAAAAAGATATTTAAGTCTTTTCATAACATTTTAAAAAATATTTTTTTTATTTTTTTTAAATTATAAGGGTATTTTAGTAAAAGTATTGATATGATATATATTTTTTAAAAAAAGATTAGATGCTGACGTGGAAAATATAGTCCATGTGTCGTTTTGTTATTTATCCACGTTCTTAACGTATCGGTACGTATGAATTTATCATTGTACCGAAACAAACACCTTTGATGTATTATTGACTTTTGCAATAGAATTACATGTCAACGAAAATAATAATAAATATTAATAATAAGATAAAGAATAATTGGAAAAACAGGGAGGATATGGTGGGTGCGTGTCTTGTTCCCATTTGAAGTTAATTGTGCAGAGAGATATCGCAAAAGCGTGCTTTTGGACAAATCCCCTCCAATACCAAAGCAAAAGAAACTACGCCTTCTTCCTTGCTTGCTATTCTCTTCTCTTTTGACACCAATCCGAAATTGATTCTGAGAGCATCTTGTCTTTTTATCTGCAAATTAAAGGCACCGATGTGTTTCCCAGGTAAGACATCATTGCTATCTTGTTTTTGCTCAAATTAAGATTCACCAATGGATCAAGTTAAGTACCTTCTGAAAAAGCATTAGTTAGGTAGAGCTTAGGAGGTAGGTAGTGACGGCCCTCCCTCACGATCCCAAGTTAGATCTAAATACAATTCGCATACATCAAATCAAAATACTACTAGTTTGAAACTACAACTCTTGCTGATTCACTTCAAATGCTTAACCCTTCAGTGGCTTTGTTCTAATCTTAGTAATTTATTCATCACTAGTTGCTACTGAATCACAACCATTTATAATCTTTTATTTATTTTCATTTTCCAAATAGGTGGCGTGTATCGAATTGCGACATTTCATTTGTAAATCGTAATCAATCTAGCTTGGGAAAGTGAAAGTCATGTACACTTATGCTCAACTTTATTAGCCCTTTCTAAGAGATACCAACAGCTAGCAGCAAGGATTATAACATTTTGATCACAAGCCATACAAATAAAAGATGCCACAGGTTGTAAATCCCAGGCAGGATATTTTGCATACCTATTCCTCTGCCTGTTTCAGAGAGCACTTGAAGGAGCCAGCTGATTCTAGGATTTCCCATGTGGTTTTCAGCTTGTTTTCAAGGCACCATCGTGGCAAACTTTGTCTTGGTGACACAAAAGTTAAGCCTTTGAAATTGATGAGGCGCACATTATGCCCTTGTAGTAGAACAGGAGTTGTTGCAGATGAACATCAAGAAGACTTTCCTGATGAAGATGAGGACCTGTGTCCCGTTGATTGTGTAAGGGAATTCACGACGGATGAAGAGTTCTGCAGGATTCTGGACAAGGCTAAAGGAACAGGATCTTTGGTGGTGGTAGATTTCTACCGCACCTCTTGTGGAAGCTGCAAATATATAGAGCAGGGTTTTGCCAAGTTGTGCAAGAAGGCTGGTGATGATGAAGCCCCGGTTATTTTTCTAAAGCATAATGTTAGTATATATAAACATCAGTGATTCTTATCTTTTGTTGATTACTGGACTGAGCACTCATGCTATCTAGAAACTCTTTTATAATGCTATTCCTTGCAGGTAATGGACGAGTATGATGAGCAATCCGAGGTTGCAGAGCGACTAAGAATTAGGGTATCTCTCTTTAGTTTGTTATGACATGTCTTTGTAATTCTTCACAGAATCCTCAGAATTTTAAATCAGACAGTTCGGTCCCAATAAATTTTTATTCACTAGAAGTCCTCAAGAATTATTCTCATAAAGACAAATTGGTGCCTCCATAATGTTCAATTAGGTAAAAAAATATTACTATAAGATAAATTAGTTCCTCTTCAAAATGACAAAAGAACCAATATGTCCAACGTGAATAACTCTTGAGGATTTTTAGAGAATAAAAATTTATTAGAGATTCTTTGGGTACCAATTTGAGTGTTTATTCTTTTTTTAATATCTCTCGAAATATCCTCGTTTCTCCCTGCTCCTTTTTGGATGATTCAATCTTCTCTATATATGGGAGTAGGTATTAAATCGTGTATCATTTGTGCTGAAAATAGTAATTCAATTGGTGCAGGCTGTGCCTCTTTTCCAATTCTACAAAGATGGAGTCCTGTTGGAAGCATTCCCAACCAGAGATAAAGAAAAGATTGTCGCAGCCATCCTCAAGTATTCATCTCTTGAGCGTCAAGATATTTTGTGTTAACTTCATGGGAATGGATCACTCATGCAAAATTGGTTCTACATGACACAAGTTCTTTAAAGATAATTTTGTAGACCACACAAAATATTTTAGCCATGTGATTGTATTTCACTTAATTGGAACACTTGCTTAGTGCAGGGATTCTCAATTTCTCATAGACCCTTCAGGGGGTTTCAATAAATATTTTTTTTTTTGTTAACCTTGTGCGTCTTGTTTGTTTAGCTCACATGGCATTTCGCTCCCTTTCCATCTTAAAGGTTTCGGGCTCAACTTCTACTGACTGAAAAAAAAAAATTTTGACCGAAACCTTTCACTGCATGTAGATTTAAATAATAGTACAGGCCTACAATAATTTGTGTGTATTTTCATTGGGAAGAAATATATGTCTTATTTACATAAACAAAGAAGGGATATGCGGTAGTTTTTTTCCACTCCAGGTCACTTTTTTTCAGGAAAAAAAATCATGTTAAATTCAGGTCACTTTTAAGATTGTATAGAGTGTATTGTAGAATTCATCTACACAAATTACAAATATCATCGGGTATTAAAAACAGAAATGATCAATCGTATTCATTCAGTATTGGGAGGCACACAATCAAAAACCTTCCCAATTAATGCTGAACCTGTAAATTGATCTTAGTCCTGTTCGAGGCAAGAAACTGATATTCAAACCAATTAAATTATGCCATTTTTCTATATGACCTTTCAAGGACCTGCACCTCTGGTCCATATATTAAACGGCAATGTTTAGTAAATGAACCAACTATCCTAGAGGCTACCTCCTTGAAGAACATAGATGCAATCTGACCAACAGAAAAGGAACATTGATTAGTCACCACCCGAAAAATACATAAAAATATTAACATTAGCGGGGTTTATTGTGATGGAATGGGCTGTATAGTAGATTGTATGAACACAGATGCATGCATATAAGAGGGTTAGTCATGTCAAGTTACTGGTCATGATACTCAGCAAATAAACCCTTGGCACACATGAATTAACTAATTAAGGCCTCAAAAGTCAGGGAAAGAAAAACATAAAAGTGAGGACAGAACATTGATTCCAAAAAAGCATAATGATAGTTAAAACAAGTTCATCAAGACAGATATAGAATGACAGAACCATCCCTATCTGTGAAGAGGTGACTGAAACTTGAAATCCACCAAAACATAAAGATTGCAATTCCCTGTAATTGGGTATGGATTGAATTCCCATATGTTTATCAAATGATCAAACAGTGTACTCTGTGAAACAGTTGTCTAAAAATACAAAATATAAAGTATAAGGCTATAAGCAGAACAAATAGCAATCAGTAGAAACAAAGAACAAAATTCTATTGCCATAAACGAGTTGATTTCGTGTTGCCCCATTCAACAAACCAGCCAACCCTAATCCTGCTAGTGGTCACTTGGCTTGACCCACTCCATAGAAGTGGAACAATTGTCAAAAGCCCAAATAACACGTGCATTTTCGTCGCCTCTAGCTTTGAGATGTAACATGATACCCTCTTAACTCTTTTAGCAATTTTCACATCAGAGTGATACCAATGACTGATGACGTAATACATTATGTAGAGTTCTGTAGCGACGACATATTGGCAAAGCGACTCCTTTGCATTGGCATGAACAACATATTGCCAACATTTTTATAGAAGCAGAGTCCAACATATTTTAATTGTAAAAAAAAGAGAAAGTAACCATAATCATTCTGAGTAGAGAAAATGAACTACCTTTATACACTTTGGTCTTTCCAATTCAACGTGAGAAACGTAACTTTCAACAAGGAATTTAAATCCAATTTCCAACTCAGCATCAAATGATCCATCTCGATAGTGGCTAAGTATCTCCGACCTCTGACATCAGAGAACAAATCCATGGTAGAAGACAACAGCTGCAACAACATCAAATAATTGTTAGAAAATCATTTAAATTTTTAATTTTTTTTGTGGTAATACAAATATTAATTGTAATTATAAAATTATGCTATTTCAAATTAAATAATTTATATAACGGTGATCTTATTTATTATTATAAATGTTAAATTGAATAAGTCATAATTACTTTTGATTTTGAATTAAATGAGAATAAAATCAGATATTATATTTATGGGCTTTAGATAATATTTTTATTTGGATTTTAGAGTTTAATGAGTGCCATGTTCAAATATAAATAGTGGCTTTAGGATTTCGGTTTCTAATATACCAAAACTGTCTCAACAACTCTTTCTCTATTAGGGGAGTTGCAATTCAGCCATCATATTAGGTATAAGAAAGGTTTTGATGAAGGAAGACTGAGACAACTATTCCATTAATTTTTAATTTCTAATTTCTATAAATAAAGGTACACTTTTATATTATGATATATATAATTCTTAGTAATTCAATATGAATGATCTAGATTAATGAAATAATTTATTCCAATAAGTGATATCAGAGCCATCCATAATTTAATCATAAAAAATATTAAGCTTTTGTTATTCTTTTGAATTTAACTTCTCGATCAAAATATGTTTATATATGCCTTGCTTACATTAATATTATTGCATCGCGAAGTTATATATATTATGGATAAACACAAAATTTTCTTTTATGGTCCTGCCTATTACTGTTGTACACATATAATATGTTCTCCTTTTGATGTCGTTTAGGTTGCAATTCTTTTGTATGTGTACTGCCATGGCCATTTATATATATTACTTGTTTGAAAATATATATATATTGTTGCAGGCCTATAATGTAATACAAACTAAGCATATTTTAGTTATTTTTTTATTTTCTTATTGTTCCGAGAATTATCTGAAACATTGAGCGGGCTTGGGCTTGAACGTGAAGTCTAAATTCTGAGTGAGGTGATTTCCGACTTATCTTGCTTCAAGCAGCCATCGTCCGAATTGTTTGTGAGGAGAAGGGGGTGGTACTTACAAAATACTCTGATGCCTAAGTCAGCAAGGGTCTTAGCATGTTTAAGTATATTAGAACTTAAGTATACTTGAGGGTGTCAGTGTATTTATAGGTGATGAGCCAATAACCATCGTTGGAATAGTTCTACTTCTGGTGGTGGATAATCGTCCCTTTATCTAAGGGTTGTTGAGATCTATCTTCTAGAAGTGGGTGAGAGATATTTGAGATTGGTTATAACTCCTTCAGAGGGGAGTTATCACCTCGTAGTGTTCTGTCCGACCTCTCAAGATGTCGGTTATGTGGTATATGTCTTTTGGACTTTTATGTGCTTTTGGGTCTAACTTATATTTTTGGACCAAGTATGAACAATGTCTCTGTTTGAGTCTGATCTTTTGCTTTAAGTCCGATTCAAGTATAAATGAAGTCGGGTGGACACCAAGGATTATGATTATCACATCGGGTCTTTCAAGTCGGTTTCTGTGTTCAAGTCAGAAAATCGACGAGATTGTATAATGCCGATCGTTGCGTCTGTTGGCTTTTCTCTTTGACATGTGGGGTGCGGTTACATCTGTAACTGTGCACGTTCTTTAACGAGGGGAGGGGTTTTTACAGTTTCGTCCCTTGGGTCTTTTAAATACTCTTTTCCTTTCTCTTTCTTTCTTTTCGTCTCTCCATTCCCTCTGTGATACTCGCTCCCTTTCGTTTTCTCAAGCCCCTCTTTTTCCTTCAAAACTCCTTGCATTGAAATTTTGTTCTTTCTTTGAAGAACCTTAAAGAATGTGGAGCATTTTGGGAAACTTCTTTGCTGCTTCTACCATGCCATTATCCTTCTTCAACTTCTTCGAGAAAAGAGGTTAACTTCCTTTTCTGCTTATGTAGTGCTTTTCACTGTATTAGAGTCCATTGTTTAAATGCGGAATCTGTGCCAATGAGGCTGCACCTGTTGATAGTTTTATGGAGGTTAAGATAGTTTTGGTGTATTTTTGCTATCGTATTGCTGTCGTGATTCTCCGTGTGTGCTAGAATGTCCCCAAGATTACTGTGTTTTTTTAAAGATTATTTTTTTGTGGCTATTGGTTGCACCTGTTTACAAAAAGAAAGTTTGCTTTGTTTCGAACTTGTTTATAATGCTTTCTTTTGTGTAATGTAGGTATATTCTTCTATGTGTCTCGTCCAATCCCCTCAAAAATGTCTTCCAAGATTCTTGAAGATTTGTTAAAATGGGTAGACTCTTCGGTTTTGTGTTCGGTTCCTCTAGTGGATAGTGTTTTTGTAGAGGAGTTCCATAAACATCATAGGATTTATAGTTCTAAGGATGATGAGGTAAAATATGAGTTAGTGGCCCCTGACCCTGAAGACCGAGTTTGTTTCGGCCGAGTTGCTGATTTGAAAAGACATTTTATTTTCATGTATGATTGTCTTTTTACCCGACTTGGGATGGTATTTCCTTTTTCAGATTTTGAAACTGAAGTTTTGTCTTATTGTAAAGTCGCTCCTTCCCAAAGGCATCAGAATTCTTGGGGCTTTATGAAGATCTACCAGTTCGTGAGCTGTGAGCTTAGTTTTCCGATTTTTCGGAAGATATTTTTCTTTTTATTTCATCCCACCAAACCCTTCAGTACCATCTCGAACAAGCAACAATGGGTTTCCTTCCGAGCTATCTAAGTTCGGAAGGTATTATCTATTTTTGACGAGTCATTTCTTGATTTTAAGAACTTCTTTTTTAAAGCCTACACTGCTGAGGGTCACCATCCCTTCTTTTTGAGTGAAAATAATGAACCTCGTTTCCAATTATACTGGGTAGAGGCAGCTCCTGTTGAGAAATATAACTTGGTTGACTTGGATGAAGTCGAGGAGGCTATAGTCGGGTTCTTCTGAGAGGCTTGGGGACGGACTCCAAACCTTGACACTAAAAAGTTCCTTTTTGGAACACCGAGTTATGTTCGTACCGAGCTAGGTAGTTTTTACTACTATTTTATGGACAACTGCTTGTTTTTCTGACTTTTTTGTTGATATCTCTTTACTTTTTTTTTTGTAGAAAAAAATGAAAAGCGGTTCCAAGGCCTATCAGAAGGTTTAGGAGACCAAGAGAAATGCCCAAGCTCGAGCTACTCGGCTGCATGAGGGTGGCAAGCCTGACACTCCCTCTTCGACCAAGTCTGATACGGGTACCTCTTCTCAAATAAAATAATCACAATTCTCTTCATATATATGTATGTATAGGTATAGAAACTATTTCTTTTTCTATTAAATAATTATTCAACAATTTTTCACTATCTAACTGAAGAGTTTATTGTACTTATGGTAGAAGTCTTTTAGACAAAAATGATTATTAAATATATATAACACTGCCAAAACTAAATATTATATATATATATATATATATATATTAAATACTAATAATCTATTTATATTTAAAAAGTTAGATTTAAATTTAAATAATTAGATAATTGGGTTATTATTATTTGTACTTTTTAGTTGAACAAATATAATTTTATTCAATCTTAATAGATTAAATTCATATAATACAATAACTTTTATTATTATATTAATATTTAATAATATAAATTTTGTACACATAAATTATTTTTTTTAAATACAGAGACAGGACACGCACATTATTACAGTAGACTCTTTATATATATATTTTTTTAGAATAAAATACTAAATTAGTCCCCTACGTTTGGGTATAATCTTATTTTGATCCTTAAGTTTTAAAGTGTTCTATTTGAATCCAAAAAAGTTTCATTTAACTTTAATTTTGTCCCATTGTGAGGTTAAAGATAAATAATTAACGAAATGTCCTACATGACAGCAGTATAAGAACAAGGTTGATAATTTGGAGAATAAGTACAAGCTCCAAAGGCACAAAATCAACCGTGAATGCATCAATACATGTATTTAACATTTTTTTAGTTTTATAGAAAATATTTCATTTTAATTATAAGAAAAATGATAAATAAATGTATTGATGCATCCACGGTTGATTGTGTGCCTTTAGAGTTTGTACTTATTCTCTAGATTATCGACCTTGTTCTTATACTGTTGTTATGTAGAACATTTCGTTAATTATTTATCTTTGACCTCTAGTGGGACTAAATTGAAGTTAAATGAAACTTTTTTAGATTCAAATAGGACACTTTAAATCTTAAGGGGCAAAACAGAATTACGCCCAAACGTAGAGGACCAATTTAGTACTTTACCCTATTTTTTTATTTTTAAGATTTAACAGGGGCAAACCCTAGCTGTTACTCACACTGTGTTACCTTCCTCTCTTCTATCCTATACTCTTTAAGACTCTATCACTCTCAAATCATTTTCTCTCACGGATTCATCACTGCCGACCGCCGACCGCCACCTCTTACCCTCAGTCCCTCACCGACAACGCTAAGATCCTCTCTTCTCAGTCTCGACGTCACAGCAGCAGTGATTCGTCACCGTCCAAGCGTCCGAACCTCTATGCCGCTTCTCAGTCTTCATCGTCTTTGCCGTTGGAGCATCCAAGCCTCTGCTCTTCCCTCTAGTAAGTAGCTTTTGTGAACTCTGAATGTTCTTTTTCACTTTGATTTGAAGCATTTGTGATTTTGATATTAATTTTTAGTTTGTGGTTTGAAGCATCAAAAATTTTATTTTATTTTTTTACTTTGATTTTGAGTTAGGTTAACTATAATTTATGTTTTTTATTTTGATTCTAATTTTTATTATTTATGTTAAAGAGAATTCAAACTATTTTATCGACATGAGTGTTTTAAATCAAAAAAGATTTCAACTATCCTTTTTTTAAAATCATTTTTTTTATATTAACATGGTGGTAGAAAGAATACTATACTGCATCTAAATTTGAAACTGCCTATGCCTAGCTTTACTTTAATCATGGTAATAGTCCAAAATTATTAGTTCATAGAGAATCAAAGTGGATTTAATAATGAATCACAAAATGCTATGGTTCTTAAATTTTTTTTCTTAATTTATTAAAACTAGATTTTTTTTTTTCAGAAGTAATTCGTGGGATCATGCACTTTTTCCTATTTATATATACAAAGAAAAAAGTGCAGTTGGTTCTATCTAACCTATTCTTGAAATAAATAATTCGCACACACTCCATTTCCAAAAAAAAAAAACAAATACACTAAGCACTACACTTAGATTTATTAGATTTGTTGCTAAAATATCGATATTAAACCTAAAACTTCCGGCGGATGGCCAGTAACTCAAACAAAGGAAAGAATCGGTTACATTTTTTATATGATCTCATCTCCTCTTCTATTATGCATAGACTAATTTTCTTTCTATGATTCCGAATTTGTTTTAATTAGAATTTTTTTATGTAATTTTATGTGTTTATGTTATAGTTTCTGATTTTGATTCTGATTTATATAATTTATGTGTTTGTGTTATAATCTTTTTGAGTTAGGTTAATTATGATTTATCTTTTTTATTCTGATTCTGATTTGTATGACTTATGTTTATAATTTCTGTAATTTATGTCTGTAGGATTCAAGTAAATTGGACTTTACTATCACTACCATTACAGCTATTACAGGATGAAAGAAGGTTTGAGAATTATGTTTGGTTGTTTATGGATTATATATATATTATTATTTTTTGTTGTTTTTTAATATAATTTGGGATTATCTTTATTTTTTATTTTTTTATTATTTTTTTATAAAAATTTGTAGATATCCGCGGAGATTCCGGCGGATACAGAGTCCCCATTACTATAACGGGGACAGGGACATGTTTTGGAGACGGGGGGCGAGGGGTGGGGCATATTCCCGTCTTATGGGGACTCGTTGCCATTCCTACCAGATGCCAAATATGGAAGCATGTACATCTTTATTGAATAGGATGTTTTTATTTGTTATAATTTTTTTAATTATGTATGTGTATATTAAAATCAGTTATTAATATAAAATAAAAAATAAATTAAATTATATAAATAAATATATTGATGATTGATTTTAGTGACTAATTTTAATATAAGAATAGTATTTTTATTTTATTTTCACTTTTCATTTGCTATATTTAATTTAAGTTTGCAGTATTTACTTACTATGTTTTGCAGACCATTTTCGTTTATCAGTCTAACTCTATATCCAAATATTTTTATAAACCAAATTAATCAAATCAACTCAAATTCATCAAAAATTGCTCATACATATGCGTATGAAATCACGTTTTTTTTTTCTCTTTTCATAAAAAATAGCACCAAAACAATTTAATTTTGATACAAAAATTATTTAATTTTGACATAATTTTTAATTTTGACACAGTTTTTAAAGTTTTAAATTTAATGCTGTTTTTTTTTCCTTTTTTCTTTATACATAATTTTTTTAAAAGTTGTGTTTATTGTCAAAAATGATAAACTAAAAAACAAAACAAAAAATTATATAATTCTTAATTTCATTTTATTATTTTTTTATATTTTCTTCTCTTTTTTATTTTTATTCTTCTTAAAGAATAAAACAATAAGAATTATGCGAGTGTAAGAAGGAGGAGGAGTTGTTTAGAAAAAAACATAAAACAGAGCAATTGATTAATCTCTACGTACAAGTGATTTAGCTATATAAGTCTTACAAATCCTCTAATTGATGTTACGCTCAAACGCGTTTGTTATGCATGTATGTTTCACGCACCTCTAACAGATTTTTAACTCAATCAATGCGCGAATATATAACTTTTTTTTTTGAAAATATTTCATTTCTTTTTTCAAATTTCTTGCCTTTTCTCTTCGATCTCTTTCGTGAGTTTCTCTTTGCCTTCTCCTTCGTCGTTTACGTGCGTTTCTCTTTGCTTTCTCCTTCTTCATTTACGTACTTTTCTCTCTCTGTTCTCTTTCTTCGTTATTCTCGATTTCCATTGTTTTTTGACATCAAGCTCTAAAATCGTTTTTGAAGATAATGGATTATTCAACTTCAGATTGTTAGATGAACCAGAGCGAAGTGGATTTTGAAACTGAATCCAATGAAGTTCCTGAGGTATGATTTAGTTTTAGTTAGTAATTGAATCTGAATTTGAATTCAGTGAGTAGTTTTTGATTGTGTAGCTGAATAATACGTGAACCTTGCCTGTGAAATTTGCTGTTAATTCTTCCTTGTTTGAATTGAAGCTAATGTATTAGTTTTGATTAGAATTAATATAATTCTGTCCATTTTAAATCAGATGTTCAGGCGTAGATCAAGAATATTTGGGTGTATTTTAGGAAAGTTTGGGTGTATTTGCAGTTTATGACTTTTCATATCTGATGGAGGGTAAATTGTCTTATTATTTTTGTTGAATTGTTTTAGTTTCTATTTAGTTATAATTCATGAATCTGGTTTCGCTATTTTTTATGATAGTTTTATAGTTGTATTTGCATTCTATAGTTTATGTTTATTTTAATATGGTGTATTTTGGGTGTATTTTGAAGCTTTTTTGTGGTGTTGATGCTCAGTTTGTCCCCAAAACTGGGATGACTTTTAACACCCTTGAAGATGTTGCAAAATTCTACAAGGATTATTCAAAGGTTGCAAGTTTTTCTACAAGAGTTCAGAGCACAAATAACAAGGGAAACGAAATTAAGAATCAATGTATATTTGTATTCGAGTATGTATTTTATACTGGTGGCTGACTTCGGTGGTTGATTTTAGTGTACACGTAACATAACTCATTTATGTATTTGCAGCAAATTTGGGTGTAAAACGAAGATATTTGGGTGTATTTTTATTCTGATAAGTTCTGCATAATTCAGAACTCTTCCTCTTCTTCCTCCTCATCTTCTTTTGCTTCTTCTTGTTTTTTCATCATCATAACCATCATCTTCTTTTTTCTTATTCATCTTTTTCTATTTTATTTTATTTTCTCAAGTTTCTTTTTGTTTTACTCTCTTAACAAGAATAAAAACAAAAAAATCAAATAAAGAAGAAAAAAACACATAATGCTGCAAAATTACTTGGAAGAGGATGAACTTACATTCATTTAACTAAAAGAAAGCAAGAAATAAGGAAAAGAAGAAGAAGAAGAAAATGCAGCATTAGAGGAAATATTTTTCTGTACAAAAATGCTATTTATACACTAAAGTCAGCCATTAAAATCAGCCACCAATATATTTGTGTATAAATACATGTGTGTTTTAATTTATTTTCAATGTTGTATTCCAGTATGTATTTTATACTGGTGGCTAACTTTGGTGACTGATTTTAGTATACACATAGCATAATTTATTTCTTTATTTGCAGCAAATTTGGGTATAAAACAAAGATATTTGTGTGTATTTTTATTCTGATAAGTTCTACATAATTCAGAATTCTTCCTATTCCTCCTCCTCATATTCTGCTGCTTCTTCTTCTTCATCTTCTTATTTCATATTCTCGTAATTCTTTTTGGGAGAAAAAAATCAAACAAAGAAAAAAATAGATGATGTTGCAAAATCAAAAGAAGAAAGAGGAGAAACACGACAATGAAGATGAATCACGCGAAAAAAAAGGAGGAGAAACACCAAAAAGGAGGAGAAGAAGAAGGAAGAAGAAGAGGAGGAGGAAGAGAAACGCGAAATAAAAATGACAGTTGTGATTTTCATCGAGGAAGAAGAAGAATAGTTGTTCATAATGGTGAGTAGCGCGCTTTGGAAATAGGAAACAGTTGAGTAACGCGTGTGTATTTACTCTCGAATGTGGGAGTGTAATGTGCGTGTGTTTTGTTAGGTTTGTGCCAACTTGTAGGACTTGTAAGGCAAAAAAGTTTGTATGTGCAGCATACCTGAAACAGAATAGCACTAAAATTTTTTAACTTTGACATTGAAATTTTCTAACACTAACACGTAAGAATTTTAATTCTCTAAATTTTGTTTTTCACTTGAAAGGGTTTGGTGTGATCTATCATATTTGAATGTTTTCTCTTTATTTTACCTATAAAATAAATGGTGAGAGATGATACTTTATCATTTTAAGTGAAAAACAAAATTTACAAGATCCAAATAGAACACGTAAAACATAATGCTACAATTTTTTTTTGTTCTTATTAATCTTCTTCTTTTTTTTCTTGTTTGGTGCAGAATTTTTGTGCTTTTATTTATAAAATTATGCATTTTTCTTTTAAAATTTTTTATGTCTAATGTTACAAAGGATAAACCAAAAAATGAAATAAAAAATTGCATATCTTCTTTTTTTTTGTTTAATTTTTATTTTTATTTTTCTTAGAAGATAAAATAATAAGAATTATGGAAGTAAAAAACAAAAAAAATATGAAAATAAAGAGGAATTGTTTGAAAAAAATATAAAATAAAAAACAACACCAAAAATTTTTAATTGTAGCATAAGAATTTTTTCTTATTTTGAAATCAAAATTTTTTAAGCATGACAAAAAATAAAATACTACAAATTTTTTTATTTTTTTGAAAGAAAATGATAACGATGACGATGAGGAGAATATTAAAAAAGAATTGTGTAAAAAAAGATGATACATAAAACATAATGTTGTATTCTTTTCTTATTCTATTTTAGAAGAAGGAGACGATAACGACAACGACGTTAAAAAAGAAGAAGATGATGATAGTAGTAGTGATAGTGGAAGAAGAGAAGGTAAAAAAATGATGATGATCATAATAATGATAATAATAAATGAGAAAAAGACTAAAAAAAAAAAAAATAAATAAAAAATAAAAAAGTGCGTGAATGTAAATTTGACTTAACTATTTTTAGTTAAAAAAATTGATCGTCTAATATTTATATATCATTTATAGAGGTGATGAAAAAAGATTATAGCTATCATATAATTATGGAAGCTTTTCACCTATTTCAGTATATTTATTGGAACATGATTTAATATAAAAAAAAATCCTAAATGATCTAGATTTAAGGGACGAGATTTGTTGTGGACATCAATAAAAGAAGAGCATAGAGGATATCAACGGTTTCATCTTTATGTAAGTTATTTAGCTTGAAAATGTTTTTTTCGTCCATGTTGGCTTCAAAAAGATCAAAGTGTTTAGTTCTTTCATATTTTTTGGTCTTAAATCTAAAATAGTTACCGTGAGAAATCAATACCTGATTCATTGAAGTTATACTATTTAAACATTCTTTAACCATTAAATTATAACAATTTTGTAGTGATTGTTTTATATGAAAAAAAGCAGCACAATAATCATGTTAGTGCCTGTTGGAATATCAATAATAGAGTGAATCTTCCTTATATGGAAAAAAGGTGAACAGTATTAGCATGTGTGAAATATTGAAAATGAACCGTCAAAATTTAACAGTCCAGATTGTATTTTTCTGCTGGCAAGTCGCGATCATAAAAGAAAAATATTAAAAATTTATTAAAATTTATTATCTTTTATTATTATTTATTTATTAATTCAATTTTTTAATTTAATTTTTTAATTTAATAATTTAATAATATATTTTATTATATATTTTTAAATATTATTGATTAACTGAAAATTAAATATAATTCATTTTATGATCCTCTCGTCTGGCATTTATCCTCATAAAATACTAGTATTACTAATTGATGGATTTTTCAGGGGCGGGTTCCTAAAGTTGAGGACCAACACGAAAGCCCCATGATAAGGACGGCCGACAGCCCTTTCACAGTTTCACAAACATCCAAATGCCAAGTTGCCAACTGAATAAAAAAAAAATTAATTACTAAAATAGTAAAATCAATCATTAGAATCTAATATACACTGTCCAAAAAAAAAAATCATTAGAATCTAATATAAAATATATATTAAAAATAAATCAAATTATGGTAATTAATTTTGGTTTATAAATAATATTTAAAAATTAATAATAATAAATAAAAAGAGTAGAAAGGATCTCATATCAAGTCTATACACGTTGATCACATTGTCCATCATTCAGTGAGTGTGAAGTAATCACTAATCACTAAGAAGATGGTTGGACCAAAGAGGCCTCAGTTCGTGCTGTTTGGTTCTTCTATCGTTCAGCACAGCTTCTACGACCAAGGCTGGGCTGCCATCCTTTCTCACTTGTATGCTCGCAAGGTACACTCCTTTTCTTTCAAATAAAATTACTGTTTCTGAGGATTATCCTTACTCCAGGATTCTTTTAGGATGTGGTGCTAGTAGCAGTCTTCATTCTCAAGGCTTTCTTCTTTCTTTGGAACATATTATCGTAGTAATATTTAATTGTTTTACGAAAGAGACTATTAAAAGGCTCATTCATAATAGTTAGACAGTGAACAGCCTTTTTGAGGAAACAAGGAAAAAAAAGACTCAACCAACTTTTAGTTTGTGAACGTTAGCAAAATTCAAGGTTTATAATTAAGATTTATGATTTAGGGTCTAGAATTTATAATAAACCAAAAAATTTTAAAGAAGTTAGCTGATGAAATTAGTTCTAAGAAAATGATTTTAGTGATAATTGGAGTTTTGATGGAATAACAACTCATTTGACATTGATTTTGACATGGCATAGGCGGATATAGTTTTGAGAGGATACACTGGTTGGAATTCAAGGCGTGCTCTCCAGGTTCTCCAAGACATTTTCCCCAAGGTACTCTCATCCGGTACCAAATCGGATTTTGAGCATTTGAAGAATCTTCAAGTTTTTGTAGTGATTAAGTTGTGTCACAAATTGATCTGTTACCCTATATATTCTCTTGATGCAGGATGCCACTGAACAACCATCATTGATAATTGTGTACTTCGGTGGCAACGATTCCGTTCTTGCTCATCCGAGTGGACTCGGACAACATGTACCTCTCCAAGAATACATTCAAAATATGACCAAAATTGCTATCTATCTAAAGGTAACAAAAGTTTCACAGCAGAGCAGCATTTTCTTTTTATACAATCACTGCAAAGTTTGACGTGAATGTCAATGATTGCTAGAGCCTTTCGAAGAAGACGCGCATCATATTTCTCGGTTCTCCTCCTGTCAATGAGCCACAACTTCTTGGAAACAGGTTTCGCGTTCTGCCTGTACCTGAATTGCTATAATTGATTTTATAATTTCGGACACAAAAATTGTACACAAGTTATTATGCATTTTACATATGATTACTATAATTGTTGGAATGAAACCAGTGATCTACTAGGCCGGCCATTTAGGACGAACGAATCGTGTCGAATATACTCCGAGGCATGTTTGTCACTCTGCCGGGACCTGAATATCAAGGCCATTGACATCTGGTCTGCTATTCAGAGAAGGAAAGACTGGCGAGAGGTTTGCTTCATGTAAGTGGGCTCTCGTATCATTTGTAGTTAATTTCAAAGGTGGCTACTGATACAAAAAAATGTTTTCATGCAAAGATGACTGATAAAATACGGTATTACTAGGATGACAAAAAAAAGTTAGAACTTGTTTTATTTAACATTCATTAATTGTTTCAACAATTAATAAATACTAAATAAGATAAGTTCTGGTTAAATGTTTTTGGTTATCAAACATTTCCGAGTAAAATATGTCAAATGTCTTTCGATTCTTAACTATCATCTTTATATAAAGACATTTTTATTGAAGTAGTCACCAATTTCAAAATGATTGGAATATGCATTTCCTTTAACTTGATTAGCCGTTCGGCTATTCGATAGCGATGGGATTCATCTGACAGCTGAGGGAAGCAAGATAGTGGCAAAGGAGATATTGAAGGTCCTCAAAGAAGCAGAGTGGGAACCAAGTCTGAATTGGAAGTCAATGCCAATCGAATTCGCAGAAGATTCGACCTATGATCCAATCGCGCCAGATGGAAAGACAACTATAAATATCTCTGGTTCTCCTTTCCATGGAGATTCGGAATGGGACTAGATATCTTGATTTTTTATGGCATTTCTTAGAATCTTTATGCAGCATTCCAAAAATTTAAAGCCTTTCGTGCTTTGGCTTGAAGATACAAGATTTCATATGTTTCTTTATGTTCAATAATAATGAAGAGGAATAACTTTTTTTTTTTTGTGAAGACTCACGTGCAATTGAATTGCATTTGTTTTTACATCTTTTTTCTTTCCGTTGCCATGATAATGTTATTGCTTTCTAAATCAATTGCATTTGCGTTTTTCTTTTATTGGCGGGATTTATCCTCAAACAAATGAAGTTTCTCCAAGTGTAGCAGCTACATAACATACAAATCGTAACCACAATCGTAGTTTGAAATCATATTTTAGACACACAAAACTCTTGATGATTTTGGAAGGTTCATTTCACATTGTTCAACTTCAGCCATGTATTCATGGGGAAGCAGCATGGATTTGAAGATTGGCGTGTTAACCAAGTTGTTCTTGTGTTCTGTTGTTTGTGGTGAACCTTTAACTGATGTTGTAAGAAAGTAAAATTAACTACTTTTACTGGCACATGCTGAACACGGTGTGGAAGCTAGAAGGTTAGACAACAACATAGTGGGTGTGTTACATGCTCAAAGAGGAAAAGAATTTGAGTTGTTCACGTAAAACTTACACAGTTCTATATAGATAAAATTAAAAAAGTCAAATGACTAGTCTGTCTAAATTTGCGAGTTAATCAAGTGTTGTTCAAAATAAAAGTTTATCTATTTAAAAGAAAGTTTATCAGGTTAAACAGATCAATTTGTTTTTTTTTTAAATAGATAATTTTTAATTTAAAAAAAGACATTTTCTTTAGTTAAAAATCAACTTTAAGGCAAATGTTTCCTTTTTAACAGGTTATTGGATGAAATTTGAGATATTTTGGCTGAATTGTTAAGAATATTAAAGAAATGGAAAAAAAATAACAAAAAATTTAAACAGCTAAACTAACTTAAATTAGTCATTTGTCTATTTAAGAAAGTGTCGATATTTCAAAGAAGTGGTGTTGGTAGTAAATTGATAATGTTAGAAAATATGAAATTTTTGCATAACTACCAATAAAGTGTACAGGATTGTATTAAGTAATATTATGATAAGTGAGTTATCGTTTTCATAAATATTAACGGATTAAGCAACCATGATAATTGATTATTCAAGTCAGATGATTCATATTCGAGTGAGAATTAATCAAAGAACATAAATATAAAACTAAATAACTTGGCATTAAAATAAATAACTAGAAATAAATGACTGGAATTTAAATAACTTGAAGCAAAATTAATAGAAGTATTTTTACAAATACTTGAAAGATATAAAAGTAAAATATAATAAAATTGTAATAATAATAAAATCTAAAAATATCAAATGTAACAAAGTAATAAAATAATAAGAATTAAATCAATTGAAAGACATATTGTGCATAAGTAAATAAAGCAATAAACATGTATAAATAAATGACCAGAATTTAAAGAGAACAACTAAATGACAAGAATTAAAGATAAAAAATAAATGACAAGCATTACAGGGCAAGAATTAAATAAAAGCTAGTAAATGACATGAATCTTAAAAAGCAATAAATAAATTAGAAGAGTAATATGCATTAAAACATTAAGGGTTGGAGATATTGAATCTTCATGAATCAATGAGACACACTCCCTTTTCAATCATACAAAATTAGATCTATGACAAATCATAAGTAATTGAAGTTCAATTTCTTAGTGATTCAATTTCTTTTGACTTTTCAATTGCCAATTTATTAATCAATTGCTCATGAGAAGAGATAAAGTTTGATTTCTGATTCAAAATCACATTATTTTTGAGATTTAGATTTAGATTGATTCAATGTCACTTATCAAATTCTAAATCCAAAATCCAAAGAATGATGAGAGAAGAGTTTCAAGTTCAATTTATATGATTCCTTTTTCAAGTTCTCATAAAATTTAAGTGAGATTCAAACTATTTTCGAATAAATTTGAATCCTTGTAATAAAGAACAAAACTCTCTTTCAAAACAATAAAGCTTGAATCAAAAAGAAGAGAAAGATAACATCAATTCATTATTATTCAATAGAGCTCCTCTCTTTAATGGAGGAATTAACTACTCATAATTGAAGAAAAGAAAAATGAGTATGGAGTATGTACAAAAAAAGAATTATAAAGAAGAAGAGAATGAAAAATGGGTGTGCCCAAAGAAATGGGTAAAGAGGTGTCCCTCACAATGTATTATCTATGAGCTTTTATACTATTCTAGAACTCAAATTCAAATGCAAACCAAATTCAAATTATATCAAATTCAGATCTTTTAACAATTTCTAGAAGATTCTTGTTTGTTAATGAGTCCTTTGTGATTTTGATTGATTGTGAATTGTGGCTTGAACGAAGGTTTGAGTGTGTTTGTTGTATTGCCTCGCAGTGAGTTTTTCGGGCTAAAAGATGCCCGTTGTTCATTGCCCAAATGAATCTCCACTATAAACTATTATATATCGTTGAAAAGTTCTGAATGTTATTTTCTAACACCGCTGAGAGCACATCATTTGAACTTCTGAAACTCATGTTATGTTCCTTCAAAGGTGAAGAGGTTAGAGTATCGGTGGTGGCTGGTACTATGCTCAGCTCTCTTTCCATAGCAAAGAATGGTGTATTGTACTCTTAGATTTAGTATCCACTATAAATGATTATATATCATTAGAAAGTTTTAGATGTCAGATTTCTAATGACACTATAATCACTTTATTTGAGTTTTGTAACTCAAATTATTATTGATAGAGTATGAAGAGGTCATGATTACAAATTCTCTTTGAACTTCTCTTTAGTTTGTTTTCAACTTTTGTCACTTTTCTTGCTTTTCCAAAAGTCTTTTTGGTTGTCCATTTTCTCCTTTGTTCTTATCTAACATCTTTCACTAATTTCTTATAATAATCAAAGTACAAAACAACTTTAAAAGGTATTGATTAAAGCACCAAAAAACTTAACTAAAATAAGAAAATCACTAATTTTGTTCAAAGAAAGAAATTTTCAAAAACATTGATTAAAAACATAAAAATCTTAATGAAAATACGAGATTACTATCTTTATTCAAAGAAATAATAACTAAAAATAACTAAAGATGCTCTATCACTAAGAAGACAAAAAAAAAACAGCTAAAATAATAATTAATGAATACTAATTAAAGATAAATTTTAGCTATTTTTGACTAATTTTATTTTATTATTAAACATTTTCAGTAGACAACAATAATATATACGTCTAATATAAATACAACAATTTTGTGTGTATTAGATGTGTCACAATTTTATAAAACCATTAAATTTCATTAAACATAAATCAAAAGCTACAAGCCTACATCCTACTATAAAAGAAGAACATTGACATTGATAAGTTATAATAAATATAAAATACATTAAACATTATTAATACATAAATAAATAAGTATCTTTTATAATATTTTAAATGGCAAACATATTTTTTTAAATAATAAATATAAAATATATAAATATACAAACTATAAATCTTTTATTTATTTATTAAGATCAATTATCATGCAATGCAATTTTTATAATATTAAAAAATTATATTGAAATAATATTCTTAACTACAATACAAAAATATAAAATGATTAAATTTATTTTATACTACTTAACAAATAATTAAATTGTTATATTAAAATTTTATTAATTGGTTACTTTATTAAAAATATTATTATATAATACAAATTTTTATTGAAATATTTATAAAATGTAATTTACTTTAAAATTTTATATATAATATATGAAAATATTGACATTTTTATTTTTTAATTTTTTAAAGAAATTTGTTTTGAATAAAAAAAAAAGAAAATAAAGAATACCCACATCTTTTATAAAAAAGAGCACATTGAAAAATAAATAAATAAATAAATAATCATAAGACACAACACTGCAACAAATTAAACGCAACTTTTAACAATTTTTCTTATTTTTTCCTTTTTTTTTCATAAAAGATATGCGCATTCCTTATTTTCTTTTGTTTTTTCCATTTTTATTCAAAACATTTTTCTTAAAAAACTTGAAAAAAAAGACAATATTTTTATGTATTATATACAATATTTTAAATAAATTATATTTTGTAAATATTTTAATGAAAAATTATATTATACGTATTTTAATAAAATAATTAGTTAATAAAATTTTAATATAACAATCTAATTATTTTTAAAGTAATATAAAATAAAATTTAATTATTTTATATTTTTATTTGCTATTTAGAATATTATTTTAATATAATTTTTTAATATTATAAAAATTTTATTGTATGATAATTAATCTTATAAATAAAAAATTTATATTTTTGTATTTATATATTTTATATTTATTATTTAAAATTAAAAGACTATATTTATTATTTAAAATATTGTATATTAAAAGATATTTATTTATTTATGTACTAATAATGTTTAGTGTATTCTATATTTATTACAATCTATCAATATAAGTATTAATAGACTGTAATAAATATTTAAAATATCTAATAAACATAATCATTAACTTGGTTTTAAAATCATCTTTACCTTAGGAATTAAAACTGTACGAAGGTGGCGACGGAAACAGAGATAAAGGTGGAGCTCCTTCTTCTTCTTTTCTTCCACTTTTTTTTTCTTTTCTTCTCCTTTTATAAGAGTAAAAACACTCTCTTTCTCTTCTTTTTTTTTTATTTTATAATTTTTTTTATTATGAGTAACTTGGTACAAAATTTTAATATTTAAGTAAAAATAACGATTTTAAAATTTGGTTTTAAATCTTAAGAACGATTTTGTATGCAAAAAAAATGTTAAGAACAAAAAAAAATTTCAACGTATACCTTAAAAATTAAAATCGTACTTAATTCAAACATTTATAAGACTTCTTCCCTTCATCATTGATAGGTGCAAATATGTTTTACAAAAATAAAGAATTCATATCAGATAAAAAAATCAGTTTTTCCTTAAATTAAATTGATCAAAGAAATATCGGCAGTTAAACGTAAATTAACTAACTTCAATAAAACTAAATAAAATTTGTAATATCAAAGATGTTGAAAGTAAAAAAATGATGACAATAAGAGAAATACAACAAAATGCATTGAATTGGCAAAAGAGTAGCAGCAAGAATAAATTAAATGAAACTATAAAAAAATATTTTTTATGATTTAAAAAATAAATAATTAAAATGAGGCTACATTACTAGTCAGATCATTAAAGTACAATACTGTATTCACAGGCATATTCAGAATAACACAATACAAACAAAAATTAACATAAAATTAAATAAAACATAATTTAAATAAATACCTCAAACTATAATAAGATTCATAAAAAATTATTTATTACCAATTAAACACGTGTTAGCTTTTAATTATTCTTTTTTTCATTTTATATATGGTCCAAAAATCAACCTTTTGAGTTGTTATCTAGTTTAAGACATCATAAAAACTTATTTAGATAATTATTAGAAGATAAATAAGCAGAATTTAAAAAATTGTGAAAAAAATAAAAAAAATTGTAAAAGTAAAGAATTGAACAGAAATTATGCGTGAAATTTTTGTAACTGTTAGTGAAAGCTAACTGTAAAATAGTTTTAAATCATGTTAGTAGGATTAAAATAGCTAGGAAATAAAAAATTGGATACCAAACTTCATGTATTAGCATTATATATTGATATAGATTATAGATTAGTTTTTCTTCAAAGAAAAATAAATATTTAACTTTTGAAAAACATCTCAACTTGTCCTAGCCTACTGATTGGTACTCTGTCTAAATTAATGACAGATTTTTATTTATTTATTTACCGCTATTATCTCTGGATTATTATTCTCCTCTCGCAATTATATATCTCCCCTAAAGGCCAAAACCCAACTCAAAACCCAGGGAGCTCGTTACTTTTAAATTGCACAAAGTTAAAAAGTACACAAATAAAGAATAGAAAACTACAAGGTTTGTTTTTTGGCAGTTTTTTTTTTCATGATTTTGGCTATTCTGGAGGTTCTGATCCACACGGATAACAAAATTAAGGAGACATGCCTCACAAAATAGAAGCTATCTAGATAAACTATGTTCTAATTTCGTTACATTACATTAATTGATAAATAAAGATGATATAATACCTAATTTGAAGAAGTTAGTAAAAGGGGGAGATTCATTCGAATATTGTACCACCCTCTTTTACATAAACCTACGAACTTCCACCAAGCTTTAGCAAGAAACCTAACACATTTAGGTCTTGTCATCCTATGGTACTTTTGTTGATGATCCTTTCGTCTTGAATCATCTAAAACAAATAATGGTTTTGACGATGATATTGAATAATCCACCCAAAGAAAGTGGAGATTCATTCGGATCTTGTACCACGCTCTCTTCCACAAACCTATGAATTTCCATCCAGGTTTAGCAAGACGTGAATCACCTAATAAACTATGTTGTTGTCTTGAAGGATTTGAAGCCATCTCACAAATTTGCAAGAGGAATCCTTTGATTATAGCTAGAGGAGAAAACTTGTTTTTTGATTTCCTCTAGGTTCTTTTTATATATTACATGTTGTGGCTGTTATTAACTAAATATATCCAAAGTAACAGACCTTGTATTGCCATTGTTTTATGGTTACTTGTTAGTTATTATGTTAATCCTCAGTTGTTAATTGCTGTACTTTCTTCTGTTTCTGTTTAATTTAATTTATTACTAATCATCCTTTCTATTCTTGGCTTTTATTGGATTAACTTGTGGTCCATATCTAACTTGTTTAACCAAGATAACTAGTAGATATGAAGAAGAAAAAAATAGGTAAATATTATAAAAATTTAATTTATGTCTTTAAATAACGCCTTAATTATTTTGTTTATGAATTGTTTAGTGGTGTATTTCTTGTTGAAGATAAGTGTGGATGTATGTTTTGTGAAAAATTATTTAATTGTATAATTTGTTTGTGGACAATATATATATATTAATTATAATAACAAATTATGCTATTTCAAATTAAATGATTTATATAATGATGATCTTATTTATTGTTATAAATGCTAAATTGAATAAGTTATAATTACTTTTGATTTAGAATTAAATGAGAATAAAATCAGATACTATCTTTTGGGTTTTAGATACTATTTTTATTTGAGTTTTAGGGTTTTAATGGATGTTGTTTCGAAGGTTACCTGAAACGATGGTTTGAGCCTGAACGCAAAGTCCAAACTCATTGTGAGGTAATGTCCGACTTGTTCTTATACCGAGGTGCCGTCATCCGAATTTCTCGTGAGGAGGCGAGGGGTGGTACTTGCAAGAGATTTCAATGCTTAAGTTAGCAAAGGCTTTAAGCATATTTTTAGTAGATTAGAACGTGAATATACCTGAGAGGTGTTAGTGTATTTACAGTGGAGTCGGTAACCACCTTTTCGGAGTAGTTCCATCTTTGTTGGTAGATGACTGTTTCCTTTATTTTGGGAGTTTGTTGGATTCTATCTTTAAGTGGAAATAGAGATAGTAGGAAAGATTTGGGGAAGCAATTACTTATTTTGGATAAGTAAAGCTGGACCATTTTGTTGTGTCCGACCTCTTAAGAGGTCGGATAAGTTTGGAGAGGCCATCCTTTTTGAATGGACCTTTTATCTTTATTGGGCCTGACTTTATTTCTGAATCAGGGTATAAACATTGCCCCTATTTAAATCCGAGCTTTCACGAGGTCGGGTTCAAGCATTTATGATTCTTGCTTCCTATTTCGGGTACACCGCCTTTATGAGGTCGGATACTCGACGTGTTTCAAATTTTGAAACGTTGCCACTTTAATGATATGGCGAACATTACACGGCAGTGTTTTTGAAAATTTGCGCGTGGCTTTAAAGAGGGGTGCGAAATGTCTTATTTTCCTTGTTTCGTATAAAAGCTTGATGCCTTTCTTCTTTTATCTTTTCCATTTTTTGAAAACACATCTTTTTGCTTCATTTCCTTTATCCAAAACCGTTTGCTCTTCTTCCCCTGTTCTTACTTCACAACAACGTTCTTAGCTCAAGATTTCTCCATCTGAATCTTTTGGAGATTTTTGTGTGCTTCGAAGAGGAATGTTCGAGCTTTCTTGCTGTTTGACGTGCCTTTCCATTCATGTGTTTTTTTAAAGTTGGTGTTTTTATCCATCTTCTTTGTTGTTTTCAATTGTTCTGGATTCTTGTATCTATTTTGAATGATACTTTGAATGGTGTTTGAAAATATTTGTTGATGAGAAGTTTTGTTTTTCCCTTTAATTACCACTGCTTGTTTGTTCTTGAAAATATTTTTCAATTTGTCTATTGTTTAAGATTGTTGCTATGGACTTTGATTGTGTTTCTCCCAAATGATGTCGGGTTTGCTTGCTCGAAAGTGACATCATTTTCTAACTGTTGAATTTTTTTATGAAAAATTCTTTTGAAATCATGTTTTTAATGCTATTCTATGAAAATCCAACTTTCTTTGCTTGGTGTCCGAGTTCGTTTCATGATGGTTCCTTTGTTTGTTGTATTTGTAGATATATCTTGATTTCTCGATCTGTTATTCATGATATGTCAACAAAAGTCTCCTCTTCTCTTTTAACTTGGGTAGATACTTCTATCCTTATTCCTGTTCCTGTGATTGATAGAGAATATGCCAAAACTTTTCGTAGGCACCATAAGTTGTGTGAGAATCGGAAAGATGAGCAAAACTATGAAATAGTAGTGGCTGATCCCGAGGAGAGGGTATGTTTTTCCCCCATTAGATAGGTCAGAACGCCCATTCTTTTACACTTATGATTGCTTTTTCACTAAGCTAGACATTAGGCTCCTTTTTTCCAACTTCAAGATTAATGTTCTCTAGACTTGCAACGTCACTCCTTCCCAACTTCACCATAACTCGTGGGCCTTTCTGAAAGTATACCAACTTTTATGTCGGGAGCTTGATGTCTGACCTTTCCTCAAAGTTTTCTTTTACCTCTTTGTTCTAACCAAACCCTTTGGTTCAAAAAAACTAGCTTGGCTTTCCTTTTGTGTTGTTTAAGGTAGGAAGGTTTTCTCTATCTTTGACAAGTCCTTTCATGATTTTAAAAATTACTTCTTCAAAATCCAAGCTATCAAGGATGCTCGACTTTTCTTCTTAGATGAGAATAATAAACCCTGTTTTCCGTTATATTGGGAAGAGAAACCTGTTATAGCCAAATACAATGTAGATGTCTAGATGATTTAGTTGATCTTTAGAAGAGTATAGTTTGCTTGTTTCAAGAATACTGGGGCCGAGCTCCTTATTTGGACGGCAAAAGATTTTAGGGGATCCAAGTCAACTTCAATCTGAGCTAGGTAGCTTTCTTACCTTGTGCTTATAAATTTTGGTTGTAAGTTTGTATTGACAACTAATGTGCTTTTACTTGCAAAAAGAATGGCTCCCAAGTCGGCTGCCATGAAGACACTCTGGGCCACCAGAAAGAACATCGTGGCTCGTGGCATACAACTAAAGGAAACTGGTGATACCTCTGCTCGATCTTTTCCCTCTAAGTTGGACTCAGGCACCGCAGCTTTGAAAAAGATTATACCCGTCCTGGCATCTCGGCTAATTCCTCCTGACTTTCCTTCAGACAGTGTCACATGGTCTGTCCTTCTCATTCTTCCTATGAACCTCCTCCGAAAAGACAAAAGGCTGATGAGGGAGAGAGTATTTATGACAAGGGCTTTGATGGGCTAGCTTGGAGTGAAAAAACACATTCTTCCCCACAATCATATCAGTATAGATGATGTGGCCTTCAATAACCATCTCTAACTCCTAGCCTGAGGCAGAATTTGAATGGCAGGTGTATGAGCTGCCTTGGCCAAAGATTGCAAAAAACTCCCCTTAGTGTCACCCACAAATTCTTGGTGGCTGCTCATGCTGAGGTGGAGAGGTTGAAGGTGATAAAGAAGGAGCTTAAGGAGGAGAGAGATGGGTTGACGTCTGACTTGAATAAAGCTCGGGCCAAGGCAAAGAAGGCGGAAGCGGCCTTGGCCATGTAGGAAGGACTTGCAGAGGAGAGATATATTCATGTTTTCAGGGAGAGGCTTGACCTTGAGGAGGAGCTGGCTAAGGCCCGAGATAAATATGCAACACTTGAGAAGTCTGTGGCAGAGGGAATGGATGAGATGTTTGCGAACCTGAAAGCTCAGGTCCAAATCATTGCTCCCAAGGCAGATCTTTCCTTGTTCAACTAAAATAATATTGTAGTAGATGGAAAGATCGTCCCAGCTCCTGACAATGATGAGGAGATTCTTTTGCCTGACCCGAAGGCTTCGGGTGCAGAGGTCGGTCTGACTTCTCAGAATCCCAAAGTTCTTCTCGAGATCGTTAATACCGAGCTTTGTCCTTCACGGACTGGTTCTGTCCCAGCTGTTCCAGTTTCTGAATATGACCCGACTCCTTCTGCCCGAGCCATGGACATTGTTACTGGGGACGATCTTAATCCTTTGTAGTTTTTTTTCATAGTTTTTGAATGGCCCAAATTGTGGGTCTCGAACAAATTTTTATTTGTAATAGCTTTGTAGCTTTCTGAAACATTTTATTTTGCTTTAGTTGTAGTTTAAACAACTTTTGGAATTTTCTTTTAGAATCTTTCTTTATTTTGACTATGCTTATAGGCTTTTTGTTGATTTTAGCTCTTAGCTTATACTGTCACTTAGTTGGAAATTGTATTTTGATAACTTTCAATACTGTTTTTTTTTTTTTGCTAAGTTTAATATTGATGTCAACGAGGTAAATCAGTAGAGAATATTGTATTTTCCTTTGTAAGTTCCGACTTTGTGTAATCGGACTTTGTTAAGTTATTTATACACTTCGCTTTTATTCCACCTTAATTTTAAGGCTAATCTTACGAATTTATTATATAACTTTTTACATTAATTTGTACCACGTCGCTTCATCTTGCCGACCACTCAGGGTCGGGCAATAATTTTTGTGGTTTGTCGAGTTTAAAATAATGCGTTTTTATGAGAAACTTTTAAGAAGGTGGATTTATCATTGATAAATGAAAAATTCCTTTACAAAAATTTGCTACTAAGGATGTTAACCACCCTTAACCCTTTGACGCCTCATTAAAACTCCCTTAAAAAAACCATTTTTGAAAAAAAATCTCTCAGGTTGGGAAAAAGGTTACTGACGAATCGGATTTTTTATCGGTAAAGAAATTCACAAATATATAATCGCGTTGTAAGTATAGCTTCTAAACCAACAGAAAATATTTTCGTACAAACGTTTGGTTGTCACAAGTAACAAATCCAATAAAATTTATAAACCGAAGTATTCAAACCTCGGGTCGTCTTCTCAAGAAATTGTAAGGAAGTATGATTTATTATTGGTTATGGAAAAAGGTATATTTTTGGGTTTTAAAAAGGTTTGAACAAGAGAAATAATTTGCAGGAATTAATAAATTAATAACTAATAAATCTCTTGGCAAGGTATGAAAACTGGAAGTCCTATCCTAGTTATACTTATCAATGGTGATGAGAATTATATTTTTGCTCCAACTAAGTCAACCTCTAACTATGAAGGTAAGTCAAGTGGCTAAATCAATTTAACACATAAAGTCCTAGTCAACTCCTGAGGAAAGACTAGAGTTATAGGAATCTAAATCAATCAGCAAAGATATCAATTATCAATCACGATGAGTTTGCCAACTCAAGAGTTACCAATTAATCAACCAAAGCCCAGAATGTAGAAAGCTAAACTAAAATCATATATCTGAAAATACCTCAAATTGCATTAGTTAAGAAAATCATAACATGAATGGTCCATATGCCAATTTGGCAACATAAGTAATTAACAAATAAAAGCATTAGAGTATCTAAAAGTAGAAGAGAAATATAAAGTAAAAGGAATATTGAACCTGTGACTGAAGAAGAAATCCTAATCCTAATAGAAATTCTAATCCTAATCTTAAGAGAGAGGAGAGAGCCTCTCTCTCTAAAACTACATCTAACCCTAAAATTATGTATGAATGTATGTTCTATCAAGTATATCATGAATGGATGTATTTTCTCACTTTATAGCCTCTAATCTGTGTTTTTTGGGCCGAAAACTGAGTCAAAAACAGCCCAGAAATTGCTGCTGGTTCGTACATGTCGCGGCAAAGTGATGCGGAGGCGTCGTCCACGCGTTTGCGTGGATTAAAATTCGTAGATGCGACGCGGGCGCGTCATCCACGCATCCATGTCGCCTATCTTCGAGGCATCTATGGCAATTTATATATCATTGCGAAGCCCCAGATGTTAGCTTTTCAATACAACTGGAACCGCATCATTTGGACCTCTGTAGCTCAAGTTATGACCATTTGAGTGCGAAGAGGTCAGGCTGACAGCTTTGGCAATTCCTTCAGTTTCTTGTATTCCTTCCACTTTTGCATGCTTCCTTTCCATCCTCTAAGCCATTCCTATCCTGTAATCTCTGAAAACACTTAACACACATATCAAGGTATCGAATGGTAATAAGAGAAGATTAAACATATCAAAATTAAGACCAAAGAAGCATGTTTTCAATCATAGCACAAATCAGGAAGGAAAACGTAAACTCATGCAAATCATATGAATAAGTGTATGAAAGATTGATAAAATCCACTCAATTGAGCACAAAATAAACCATAAAATAGTGGTTTATCAGTTACACCAGGGAACAAGGTGCGCTATCTAACTGTAGTACTTCTTTAGGTTACACGCGTGCCACAACCTCGGGAGTTCCCTTCCTTATAGGACAGACACTTTATAGTAACCTTTTCCTAAGATTTTAGTAATCTTGTAGGGTCCTTTCTAGTTTTCAGTTAGCTTTCCTTTGCTCGACTTCTAGATCCTAATGTCATTTTAGATCAGTATTAGGTCGTTTATAGTAAAGCTTATTTTGATCACCTTTTGGTTATACCGCAAGGTCATCCTTTGCTTTAGTGCTTTCTCTTTGATCCGAGTTTGTTCTCGGGCTTTTGGGAGGAGGTCAAGCTCTTTCTTTTGTGCTTGGATATTGCCCCTTCATTGTAGAATATAGCCCTAGGTGACTCTTCAATGACTTCTATGGGAATCATGGCTTCTACTCTATAAGCAAGTCGAAAAGGTGACTCCCCTGTTGTGGAATCAGGGGTTGTCCGATATGCCCATAAAACTTGAGGGAGCTCGTTTGCCCATGCTCCCTTTGCATCTTGTAGTTGACACTTTAACCCAACCAATATGACTTTATTTGCGGCTTCGACTTGTCCATTGGCTTGAGGGTATTCTACCGATGTGAATTGGTTCTTTATCTTGAGGCCGGCTACCAAATTCCTAAAAGTTAAGTCGGTAAATTGAGTCCCATTGTCCGTGGTAATGGAGTGAAAAACTCCAAAACTTATGACAATGTTCTTGTAGAGAAACTTTCGACTTCAGTAGGCCGTAATGATTGTTTATGGTTCTGCCTCGATCCACTTAGTAAAATAGTCGATCCTATTATGAAATATTTTAGTTGTCCTGGAGCTTGAGGAAATGGCCCGAGAAGATTGAGACCCCATTTTATGAATGGCCATGGTAAGGTGACGCTGATAAGCTCTTCGAGAGCTACAACATGGAAATTGGCATGCTTTTGGCAAGACAGGAACTTTTTGACAAACTCAGCCGCTTCTCTTTGTAAGGTCAGCCAGAAGAAGTCGGTTCGGATAACCTTCTTGGCTAGTGATCGGGCTCCCAGGTGGTTCTCACATATGCCATTATGTACTTTCTCTAGGACTTCTTTCGTATTAGAGGTCGGGATGCACTTTAGGAGAGGTGTTGATATCCTTCTTTTGTATTATAATGTTATGGACCAAGGTATAATTTTGTGCTTCTCTTATGAGCTTTCGAGCCTCTTTTTCTTCATCAAGAATAATATCAAACTTAAGATAATTGACTATAGGAGTCATCCATCCTAAATTTTGGTTAGATATGGCCATTATGTCCAAGTTGTCATCTCCCTTTGATATCGATGGTTCATGGAGAGTTTCCTAGATGAGGCTTCTATTATTACCCTCTGACTTGGTGCTGGCTAACTTGGAAAGAGAATATGCTTGGGCATTTGACTCCCGAGTTATATGTCAGACCTCTCTTTTCGAGAATTGGGCTAGTTGTTCTCGTGCTTCATCTAGGTATTTCTTCATGTTGGGGTCTTTGGCTTGATAAGTACCATTAGTCTGTGAAGTTACTATTTGAGAATCACTAAAAACTATCAACCTTTGTACCCTTACTTCTTTAGTTAGCTTCAAGCCAGTAAGCAAGGCTTCATATTCTGCTTGGTTATTAGAAGCAAGGAACTCGAACATAAACGACAGTTATAACTGAGTTCCTTGTTCACTTTCCAAGATGACGCCTGCTCCACGACCAACTTTATTGGATGACCCATCTAAATATAAGCTCCAAGTCGTTGGACTTTCCCGACTTTTAGTGTATTTAGCTATAAAGTTGGTTAGATACTGAGACTTAATTGATGTCCAGGCTTCATACTTCCAATTGAACTCGGACAGTTCCATAACCCATTGTAGCATTTTTCCTGCTAGGTCCATTATTTGTAGAATATGCCTCATTGGTTGATTAGTACAAACTTTTATTATATGAGCTTGGAAATAAGGTCAGAGCCTTCAGGAGGTGAGGATAAGAGCATATGCAAATTTTTCTATCTTTTGA
The DNA here is from genome assembly GCF_003086295.3 of Arachis hypogaea. Classification (NCBI taxonomy): domain Eukaryota; kingdom Viridiplantae; phylum Streptophyta; class Magnoliopsida; order Fabales; family Fabaceae; genus Arachis; species Arachis hypogaea. Next base: position 98,619,873 of record NC_092039.1, read on the forward strand.
TAGTTCAATTCTACTCCTTGTAAGGCATTGTTGACAAAGTATATAGGTTGCTGCCCACTCTCATCTTCTCGGATCAAGGCTGAAGTTATAGCTTGGTTTGCTACTACCAAGTAGAGGATTAGCTCTTCTCCCACGATAGGTTGGGTAAGTATGGGTGGTGTGGCTTAGAAATGCTTTGAAATCTTGAAAGACTTGTTTGCATTCCTGGGTCCATTCAAATCGATTCCCCTTTCCGAGGATTGAATATAACGGTAGGGACTTCAATGCTGATCCTGCTAAGAACCTGGACAGTGCTGCCAACCTTCTGTTTAGTTGTTAGACTTCTTTGAGACAAGTCGAACTCTTCATTTCTAGTATGGTTGTGCACTTGTTCGGGTTTGTCTCTATGCCTCTTTGAGTGAGTATGAAATCTAAGAACTTTTCGGCATCTATTGCAAAGGTGCATTTTGAGGGGTTTAGCCTCATCCTATGCTTTGTTATTGTGGAGAATATCTCGGAGAGGTCAGATAAGAGTGTTGAGTCATCCTTGATTTTGACGAGCATGTCATCCATATATACTTTCATGAGTTTCCCTAAGTGGGGAGAAAGCACTTTGTTCATCCGTCGTTGGTATGTGGCTCCGAAATTTTTTAATTCAAAAGGCATTACTACATAACAATAGTTAGCCTTGGGGGTGATGAAAGAGGTCTTTTCTTGGTTTGGCTTATATATCGGGATTGGGTTATATCCCGAGTATACGTCCATGAAGGATAAATACCGGTAACTTGAGGCCGAGTCAACCAAGGCATCAATGCCCAGGAGAGGGTATGTATCCTTTGAGACAAGCTTTGTTTAGATCTGTGTAGTCTACATACATCATCCACTTTCCATTATTTTTTTTTACTAGAACCATGTTGGCCAACTACAATGGATCTTTTATCTCTCTTATGAATTCAACTTCTAATTATACTTGCACCTGTTCTTCCACGACTGTGTCCTTTCAGGCCCAAGTTTTCGGTGCTTTTGCTGAATAGGTCTGAAATCCAGGTATACAAAGAGCTTATGAGATATCAAATCAGGATCTATGCTAGGCATATTGGAGGCTTTCCAACCAAATAGGTCAGAGTTTCTTCGTAGGATTTCAACGAGACGTGCTTTCAGACATCCTTCTAGGTTAGCTCATATATTTGTTGTCTTTTTAGGGTGAACCCCGATTTGCACCTCCTCTACCTTTCCTCCAGCTTGAGGTCGTAGCGCTTTCTGAGTTTGAACACCATCGAGCTTGATAGTGTTGACTTCTTTTCCACATGGGATGCCTTTTAGATTAAGACTTTCACTATAATACTTTCGTGCCAATTTTTTATCTCACTTTATGGTGGTAATTCTTTTTGAAGTAGAAAACTTCATACACAAGTGCGGTATAGAGCTGTTGCAAGTTGGTTTAAAGTGGTCTGACCTGTTAGGGCGTTGTATGCTAACATGACGTCGACCATGATATAGTTGATGCTTAACGTTCTAGACTTCGTAACCTTTTCAAAGGTGGTATATAGGGAGACAAATTCAAGAGGTTGGATCGGCATGTCTCCAACCCAAAGAGGTTATCTGGGTATGCCTTTAGATCCTTTTCTTTCAGCTCGAATTTATCGAAGGCAAGCTTAAACAGTATATCTGCCGAGCTACCTTGATCCACTAGGGTTTTATGGAGGTTTGCATTAGCGAGGATCATTGTTATTACCACTGGGTCATCATGGCTAAACGTTACCCCTTGAGCATATTCTTTAGTGAATGAGATGGTTGGTAAGTTGGATGTTTTGTTACCTTCTCTAACTTGATACACTTCTTTAAGATGCCTTTTTCGTGATCATTCGAGATTCCTTCTCTAGAAAACCCACCATTAATCATGTGTATATGTCATTCAGGGATTTGTGCGGGGCGTTCTTGCCATCTCCCATCTTCAACCCTTTTTTCTCTGCTCATCCAATCTCTCAGCCAAGTACCTATTTAGTCAACCTTCTCCAGCCAACTTTTCAATGACATTCTTTAAATCATAACAATCATTGGTATATTGTCCATAAAGCTTGTGATACTCATAATATTCTGTCAGACTTCCTGCCTTTTGTATTTGATTGGGCGAGGAGGTGGAAGCTTCTCAGTGTGGTATATCTCCATGTAAGCATCTACAAGAAAGACTCAAAGTGGAATATAATTATGATACCTTTGAGATTTTTCCGAGTTGTACTCCTCTTTTTTCTTGACGTCTTTCTCTTTTTTTCCGAGGGGGATAGGGCAGGCTGGGTCATGGGAGAGGCTCTCTTAGTCGTGAATTCTCCTTCATGTTGATGTACTTCTCTGTCCATTCTTGTACTTCGTACAAAAAGCTGGGTGTCGCTTGGATATGGATTGAGAGAACGACCCTTCTTTAAGGCCATTAACTAATCCTATGGTCACTGCTTTAGTAGGTAAGTTTTGTATTTCTAAGCATGCTTTGTTAAACCTTTCCATGTAATCTTGGAGTATCTCATCAATTCCTTGTTTAACTTCTACCAAGCTCGGGGCATGCTTCACCTTATCCTTCTGAATTAAGAATCTAGTAAGAAACTTCCTTGCCAGGTCATCAAAACAAGTTATCGACCCGGGAGGTAAGTTATCAAACCACTTCATCGCGGCTTTGGTGGTCAGAGTCGTCGGGAAGGCTTTCCAACGAGTAGTATCAGAGTCGTCGGCTAGGTACATCCGACTTTTGAAGTTGCTATTGGGTTGGTCATTTTGTTATAGAGATCCATGTTGGGGGTTTTGAAGTTTCTTGGAACCTTGGCTCGCATGATCTCTTCAACGAATGGATCTTCACCTTCCAGAGGACTTTCCTTTCGATCTACTCGATTGCTTCGCCTTCAGAGGTCAGCCTCCAACCTCAAGAGCTTTTTTTCACCTCTTTTTGTCGTCGTACTTCCCTTTGCAATTTCTGTTCTGCTTTCCGTTATCGTTCAATTTTCAATTTGAGTTGCTCTAATCGTCCGTGGTGGTCGTGGACTAACCCTAGTATTTCTATTGGATGGGAAGGTTCTTCATCTTTGGAGTATGGACCTTTGATTAAATCTGCCTCGATTGAGGGTTTTCCAATATTTCTTCTCTGTGGAGAACATGTGTTCTCTCTCGAGTATGAGGTAGGGTTAGCGTGAGGTCATTGTGGTAGGACTCTGGTTCTAATTCAGACATTGTGTAGCCGTCTTCATATTGATTATCCGCTATTATTAAGAGTTGAACTCCAGGTCCCCGACAACAGCGCCAATGTTCTGAGGGTTACTTGAAACGGTGGTTGGGCCAGAACGCAAGGTCCAAACTCCTTGCGAGACAGCGTCTGACTTGTTCTTATGCTAAGGTTCCGCCGTCCGAGATCCTTGAGGTGAGGGATGATACCTGCAAGACACTCTGATGTTTAAGTTAGCAAGGACTTTAAGCGCATTTTTAGTATATTAGAACGTGAATATACCTGAGGGGTGTTAGTGCATTTATAGTAGAGTCGGCAACCACTTTTTTGGAGTAGTTCCACCTTTATTAATGGATGATCATTCTTTTTATCTTGGAAGTTTATTAGGATCTATCTTTAAGTAAAGATAGAGATAGTAAAAGAGATTAAGGGAAGCTGTTACTTATTTTGAATAAGTAAAATTGGATCTTTTTATCGTGTTCAATCTCTTAAGAAGTCGGCTAAGTTTGGAGAGATAATCCGTTTTAAATAGATCTTTTATCTTTATTAATCCTTATTTTATTTTTGGATTAGGGTATGAACAAATATGTATGCGTTGTTTTCATTAATATTATTGCACACAAAGTTATATCTATTCTTTGATGATTCTGTCTAATATTATTGCACATATATAATATATATTCTGTATAATATATATTACTTGTTACTCGTTTGGTTTTATATATTATTGCGTGCACATATACAAGCATATTTTGGTTACTATTTTTCTTATTTATATATATATATATATATATATATATATATATATATATATATATATATATATATATATATATATATATATATATATATATATTATCGTATCCAATTTTTAATTTGATATAATAATTGATTCGTTTTGAAACATTAGTAGAGATTTTTACATATTATAATTATTTCGGATTTAATTATGATTCCATTAATTTAGTATATTTCTTTTAGAAATAAAATTTAGTGTGTATATTACTTATGTAAATATTAATCGACTTAAAAAGAGCTTTATATTTAGTCGAATTTTATGTACACATTATAATATTTGAGTAATAAAAGATAATGTTTATTATTTATGCAAACAATAATTGGTCAAAAAAAAATTTATTAATTGATTAAATAATAAGTTTTATACACTTTTGTTTATTTTTTTATTATATATGCGGTCAATAATCGACCCAAAGGAAGATTATTGTTTGACTAATTAATAGAAAATATATGCTGTAATAAATAGGTTGTGAAATTTAAGTTTTTATGTGCGCATTCAGTCGATCCAAAAAAACGCTTATTGTGTGACAGAAATTTTTGACAATATTTGATTATTGCAATGAGAGTATCACTTACAGTTAATTTTTCTATCAAAAGATTAAAAATTAATATTGTTCTAAATATCTCAATATGAATTTTTTTCTATTATTTAACTAACGTTTACTGCTTAGTTTTTTGTTCGAATCTATAAACTGTCTTTCAATTACCAATATTTCTGCACAAATTAGCAGTATTCCTATACTGAATGGTTCAAATTGAAAGAGCCTAACAGCGGAAACGACAACAAAGTTCAACACAAGAACAATATGGAAGCACTCACAACACAATATGGCAGCAACTATAACAAGCAAATATAGCAAGTAAAGCAATAACAAGAACACACCAAGATTTTAACGTGGAAAACCCTCAATGTGAGAGGTAAAAACCACGGGTCGTCCAGACCAATGAAATAGCTCCACTATAATCAAATGAGGTACAAGAGAGTCTCAAACAAAGCACAAAAGCGTGCATATAACCAGCCAAAACATCAATGCACCAAAGCTCATAAATAATAGGCAAGAAGATGAAATATACCCAAAAAAAAACAGAGCTGATGTCGAAGCCAATTTCTCCCTCTGCAGACCTCCAATTAAAATCTCCACCATTCACAATGAAGAAAAAGATGTGAAAAATCTACAGTTCAAATTTCACGTCGATCCAACGGTGAAAGAATGAGAAACTGCCGTTCCAAAATTTCTGCTCTGTGTAAAAACGGGAAACCTAATTTCTCTCTTGTGAAACCAATTTCTCCTACTGCAAATCTCCAATCAACATCTCCACCGATCAGAATGACGAACAAGATGATAAGAACAAGTAGTTTAAATTTCAAGCCGATCCAACGGTGAACAACTGAGAAACTACCATTTGAAATTCACTGCTTTGGGCAAAAACGGGAATTCTGTTTTTCCCTCTTCTCTCTCACATGGTGGCTATTCTCTCTCTCTCAAAAAACCTCAAAAAACTGAATTAGGGTTGTGACACTAGGGTGCAAGAATACACCCCCAAAATGTTGGGCTTGGGCCTCACAAAGGAGAGAAAAAACCCAACAAATCTCTCCTTTCTCGACTAGGTGGAGGCCCTCGCCATTCTGGCGATCAAACAACATGTTTCAAACTTTTCTCTTGACAATGCTTTTGTCATCATATCAGCACCATTGTCATCAGTGTGAACTTTCTCAAGTTCCAACAACTTAGAATCTAACACATCCCGTATCCAGTGATACCTAACATCGATATGTTTAGATCTTGGATGAAAAGTAGAATTCTTGGCAAGATGAATAGCACTTTAGCTATCACACACAAGACATAACGGTCTTGCTTAAAACCAAGTGCTGCAAGAAACTTCTTCATCCACAACAACTCTTTACATGCTTCAGTTGCTGCAATAAACTCTGCCTCTGTGGTAGAAAGTGCAACACACTTCTGTAACCTTGACTGCCATGAAATAGCTCCCCCTGCAAACTTGACCAAATAACCTAAAGTAGACTTTCGAGAATCAATATCTCCTGCCATGTCTGCATCAGTAAAGCCAACTAGCAAAGGTTTCTCACCACCAAAACTCAAACTCAAGTTAGTTGTACCTTTGAGATATCTCATAATCCATTTAACAGCATTCCAATGTTCTTTACCTGGATTAGAGAGAAAACGACTCACAGTACCAACCGCATGAGCAATGTCTGGTCTAGTACACACCATAGCATACATCAAGCTTCCAACAACTGAGGCATAAGGAATTTCATCCATTGCTTGTTTCTCCTCATCAGTGGTTGGACACTGCTTGGTACTCAACTTAAAATGAGGAGCAAAAGAACTAGCAACACATTTGGCATTATTCATGCCAAACCTTTGAAGCACCTTCTTTATGTACTTTTCCTGTGACAAATAAAGCTTCTTGGAATCTCTATAACGAGTAATAGTCATGCCCAAAATCTGTTTGGCAAGACCCAAGTCCTTCATAGCAAAGAACTTGCTCAACTGTTTCTTCAACTCATTAATCCTCAAAGCATTCTTGCCCACAATCAAAATATCATCCACATAAAGCAAAAGAATGATAAAATCATCATCAGAAAATTTTTGCACAAATACACAATGATCTAAAGTTGTCTTACGGTAACCATGCTTCCCCATAACAGATTCAAACTTCTTGTACCACTGTCTTGGAGCTTGCTTCAACCCATAAAGACTCTTCTTAAGCTTGCACACAAAATCTTCCTTTTCTTTAACAACAAAGCCCTCCGGTTGCTCCATGTAGATCTCCTTATCTAAATCACCATGAAGAAAAGCTATTTTCACATCCATTTGCTCAATCTCCAAATCAAGAGACGCTGCTAATCCAAGCACAGCACGAATGGATGACATCCTCACAACAGGAGAAAAGATCTCCTCATAATCAACATCTTTTCTCTGGCTAAAACCTCTAACAACCAATCTAGCCTTATACCAAGGCTTAGAATTGTGTTCTTCATTCTTGATTCTGAATACCCATTTATTCTTCAAAACTCGCATACCCTTCGGTTGCTTCACCAACTCATAGGTATCATTATCAAGCAAGGACTTCATTTCTTCTTGCATAGCTTCAAGCCATTGAGCTTTGCTTTCATCTTCAACAGCCTCTTCAAAGCATTCAGGTTCTCCCCCATCAGTCAACAAAACAAACTCATGTGGAGAATACCTTGATGAAGGCTTCCTCTCTCTTGTAGACCTTCTGAGTGCATTTGCAGGAATTTCCAAAGCTGGTTCTTCATCTTGATCATCATCACCAACTTCATCAAGTATCGGATCAACTGTTTCATCTTCACCTGCACTTGTATTATGCTCATTATTTTGAGCTTCAACTCTACCATCTTCTACCAAAGGCATAGAGGGAGTAATATCCAAGTCAGAAAAATCATCACTAGGCTGAACCATTGGCTTCTCCGCATGATCAACATCCTTCAATGTTTGGTCTTCAACAAAGACAACATCTCTACTTCGAATCACCTTCTTGTTAACAGGATCATAAAACCTGTAACCAAACTCATCCATGCCATAGCCAATAAAACTACACTGCCTAGTCTTTACATCAAGCTTAGATCTCTCATCTTTGGAAATGTGAACAAAAGCTTTACATCCAAAGACTCTTAAATGATCATAAGAAACATCTTTACCTGACCATACCTTCTCTGGCACTTCAAATTGCAAGGGTACACATGGTGTCCGGTTCAAGACATGAACAACAGTGCTCAAAGCTTCATCCCAAAAGGATTTTGCCAATCCAGATTGTGACAACAAGCACCTAACTCTTTCAACCAATGTTCTTTCATCTTTTCAGCCAAGCCATTCAATTGAGGAGTCTTTGGAGGAGTCTTCTGATGTCTTATACCATGCTCTTTACAATAAGCATCAAATGGACCTGAGTACTCACCACCATTGTCAGTACGAATGCATTTCAACTTCTTCCCAGTTTCTCTTTCAACAGAAGCTTGAAATTGCTTGAACACATTCAAAACTTGATCTTTGGTCTTCAAAGTGTAAACCCATAATTTCCTAGAATGATCATCAATAAAGGTTACAAAATAGATAGACCCTCCAAGTGTTCTTCTCTTCATCGGCCCACATACATCAGAATGCACCAAGTCAAGTATCTCCGGCTTCCTTGAAGGTGGATGGCTCTTAAAAGAGATCCTATTTTGTTTTCCAGCAAAACAATTATTGCACTTTTGCAAAGAAACCTTACAACCAGATAAAAGATTCCTCTTGGATAATATATTCATTCCTTTCTCACTCATATGACATAATCTCTTATGCCATAAATCAGTTTCATCAACAAACTCAGCAGCATTAACAATATCTTTCACAATCTTTGCTTGAGTTAAATAAAGAGTAGAGTGTCTTGTACCTCTAGCAACAACCATAGAACCCTTGGTGAGCTTCCAGCTATCACGAGAAAATGAGTTATCCAAGTCTTCATCACACAACTTACCAACAGAAAGTAAGTTCAACCGAATATGTGGAACATGCTTCACACGCTTCAAAGTCAACTTGGTACCGTTGGAGGTTTCTAAACAAACCTGTCCAACACCAGCACATTTTGCAACACCTTGATGAGCCATTTTCACATCACCAAAATCACCAGGAGTATAGGACGTAAACAAATCCCTCCTAGATGTAACATGAATAGAAGCACCACTATCAATCACCCAACTAGTGCTATTATCAACAAGGTTAACAGATTCAAACTCCTCAATAATAAGAAAATCATCATGAGTTACATTAACCTTGTCTTCCTTGTTACCATCATCTTTATTTGTGCTCTTGTCTTTACTTGCCTTGGCTTTCTCCTTCTTTAGCTGCCAACAAAATCTCTTCACATGCCCCTTTTGACCACAATGATGACACTCAATATTCTTATACTTTTCTCGAGACTTGCTTCTTCTTTGATCTCTACCTTTAGGACCTCGACTTTTGCTTCTCCCCCTAGACTCAGAAACAAGAACATCTGAATGTGTAGTCGATGTACCTTGTGACTTTCTTCTCATCTCTTCATTCAAAACACTGCTCTTGGCAAGATCCATAGAGATTATACCATCAGGAGCAGAATTGGACAATGACATTCTGAGAATTTTCCACGAGTCTAGTAAGGAGCCAAGAAGTAACAATCCTTGAACCTCTTCATCAAACTTGATGCCCATGGAAGATAACTGATTCATAATTCCTTGGAAATTATTCAAGTGATCTGTCATTGATGTCCCATCTGTATACTTCAAAGCCAACAACTGCTTGATAAAAAACATCTTGTTATTCCCAGTTTTCCGAGCATACAACTGTTCAAGCTTAATCCAAAGGGTTCGAGCATGTGTCTCTCCAATAATATGGTTCAACACATTATCGTCAACCCACTGCCTAATATATCCACAGACTTGTCTATGCAACAAAGTCCAATCATCATCAGACTTATCATTAGGCTTCTCTGTACCAAAAACTGGTTGATGAAAATTTTTGACATAAAGCAAATCTTCCATCTTTGACTTCCACAAATCATAATTAGGACCATTAAGAGTGATCATCCTACTAGTATTAGTATTAGCTTCCATTGTTCACAGAATCACAAGCCCAGAAAAATACCAACAAGCTCTGATGCCAGTATGAAAGAGCCTAGTAGCGGAAACGACAACAAAGTCCAACACAATAACAATATGGAAGCACTCACAACACAATATGGCAGCAACTATAACAAGCAAATATAGCAAGTAAAGCAATAACAAGAACACACCAAGATTTTAACGTGGAAAACCCCCTCAATGTGAGAGGTAAAAACCACGGGTCGTCTAGACCAATGAAATAGCTCCACTATAATCAAATAAGGTACAAGAAAGTCTCAAACAAAGCACAAAAACATGCATATAACCAACCAAAACATCAATGCACCAAAGCTCACAAATAATAGGCAAGAAGATGAAATATACCCAAAAAAACAGAGCTGATGTCGAAGCCAATTTCTCCTTCTTCAGACCTCCAATTAAAATCTTCACAGTTCACAATGAAGAACAAGATATGAAGAATCTACAGTTCAAATTTCACGTCGATCCAACGGTGAAAGAATGAGAAACTACCATTCCAAAATTTCTGCTCTGTGTAAAAATGGGAAACCTAATTTCTCTCTTACAAAACTAATTTCTCCTACTGCAAATTTCCAATCAACATCTTCACCGATCAGAATGAAGAACAAGATGATAAGAACAAGCAGTTTAAATTTCAAGCCGATCCAACGGTGAACAACTGAGAAACTACCATTTGAAATTTACTGCTTTGGGCAAAAACGGGAATTCTATTTTTCCCTCTTCTCTCTCACTTGGTGGCTATTCTCTCTCTCTCTCTCTCAAAAAAACCTAAAAAAACTGAATTAGGATTGTGACACTAGGGTGCAAGAATACACCCCCAAAATGTTGGGCTTGGGCCTCACAAAGGAGAGAAAAAAACCCAACACAAATATTAAGGTTTTGAAGGATATTGTGGAGATTGTCCTTGGTTGTATGAATGTGAATATAACCTTTTGAGAGAAGAAACTCACTTTCACTCCAAAAAAATTCAATGAAGTTAAAATAGAGAAGTGGGAGAGATCTAATCAAATGAGCATTATGATTATGAAATGCTCAATTCCTCAAGTATTTCGAGACTCAATTACTGAAGATAAAGATGCCAAAAAGTTTTTACAAGATGTTGAAAAAATCTTTGCTAAGAATGAAAAGGCGAAGGTAAGTAATCTTTTGAATAAACTTATCTCCATGAGGTATAAAGGTAAAGGAATATAAGGGAGTACATTATGAAAATATCTCATCTTACTTCTGAATTGAAAGCACTAAAATTAGAGTTGTTTGAGAATTTACTCATGTATTTCATGCACACTTTGGACAATTTAAAGTGAGTTATAACACTGCGAAAAATAATTAGCCCCTAAATAAGCTTAAATCTCACTATGTGCAAGGAGAAGAGAGGCTATAGTAAAATAAGACTGAGAGTAGAAAAACTATCTATAAGTATTGATATTATAGAAGTTATATGTTCTCCTTATTAAACATTAGTCTTTCTCTTAAAAAATGTATTAATTTTTTTATTTTTTATAATTATTTTGTATAAAATTTTGAATATATATTCTATAAAATATGTAAAAAAAATTAAAAAATAAATATTAAAATTTATAATATTTATTAAATTTTTTTATCAATTTATATAAATATAATAATATCAATATTTATTGAATATTTTAATATTTTTTATTATATAAAAAATTAAATTAAATTAACAATAAAATATAAAATAATATTAAATTAAATAAATAAAAAATATCTAATTTTTTATATTTGAATTTAAAGATAGAGTATTACGAGTTAAATAAAGAGGGTATTACGTGAATAGAAACGCAAAACCATGTATTTTTGTAATGATAATTTTTATCTTTTGTTTTGTTAAATGATTTTTTTTATTCTTATTTTTTGTTTTGTTAGATATTTTTTTTGAATTTTTATTTTTTTGTTAGATAATTTTTTTATTTAATTTGATTTTATCTTTTAATTTTAATATATTATAAAACCAACAAAAAATCACTTTTTAATATTTAAAACTAAAAAAGATTCACCTCACTTAAACTCTGCCTATATATATACACAAAACGGTAGAGTTTTTTATGAATAATGGGAGGTTATGACTCCTCAAACTTTTTATAAAAAAATTGACTAGATTCATATAAGAGAGTATAGTAGCTTAGTTGGTTAAAATCTCATGCTAATAATCCACTAGTTAAAGTACCACTTCTCTCATTCGTTCTAGTCCTTTTTTTTTTCTCTGTTCAGATTTAGTATTTTTAGAAATAAAAGTTTCACTTCTTCCATTCACTCTAGTATTTTTTTTTATATATATAAGTAGATAAAATTAAAGTTTAAAATAAGAAAAGATTTCTTTTTTTCAATACACAATTTTTTCTTTTTTACTTCTACATACACAAATAATTAATTTTTTCATAAATGATCTATTATACAAGGAGCTCTAAGAAATTTTTCGATTAAATTTATTAGTCAAAAAACTGACAATAAAAATTAGCCTCAATGAAGATATACACAATGTATGCTTTTCTATTATCAAAAGAAAAAATTATTTTGCTAACTTACTCTGATATTTATAAATGAATAGTATTACTTTATTATTTTTATTATGTATTATAAACCTTCTGTAATTTTTTAATTTTTGTTTGTCTTTGTCGTTCATAAGGATACAGGTAGTTTTATACGATCAATTTTTCAAGCTATCATTTTTTTTTCTTTTGATTAAAGTATGTTTTTAATTTGGTCTTAACGTTTACAATTTTATTTAAAAATATTCCTAATATTTAGTTATATTTAATTTTGTCTCTAATATTTTTAATTTGAGTCAAAATTATCATTAGACGTTAATTTCATGTAAAATGTTGGGAATAAAATTAAAAATTTTTAAGAGTAATTTTGATACAAATCGAAAATATTAAGGACAAAATTAAATTAATCGAAAACATTAGAAATAAAATTGAATGAAATTAAATATTAAAAATATTTAAAAAAATCATAAACATTAGAAACAAAAAATATATTTTATTTTTTTTTGGTATCTAGACTATCTTGTTTATGTTTGGGTTTTTGGTGCCAAATAATAACGCTAAAAATAAAGATAAATTATGGAATAATATATATATATATATATATATATATATATATATATATATATATATATATATATATATATATATATATATATATATCCAAAGTCGAAGGCGAAAATTAAATCTCATCATTGGCCTAAAAGCAAAAAAAATATTAGTAAACAAATTAATGAGCTAATATTATCTCCATTGTGTGCTCATACAAATGATACAACATATTTTACCTTTTTGTCTTTTTATTTATTTATTATAATATTTCTTTTAAAATTTCTGCCAACAAATTTAGGAACTATTGAATTTTCAGCTTTTTAAAAATTAATATTTTGGATTAAATAAAAAATAAAATTAAAGTATCGTTAAATTTATTTTTCTTCTACAAATATATGCTCGAAACTAACTAAGATGAAATTGGCGGCTTACATTAATTTGCTCACTATTAAAGTAGTTTACTTTTCATGGCTAATATATATATATATCGCCAAAAGTATGATGAATATTATAAATGTTTTTTTTTTTAAATATTGAGGTTTGAACTTGTTTATATAGATAGGACAAAATAACCAAGTAAACCATGGAAACAAGATAGAAAGAGACTACAAATATTATTTTAAAGAAGTATAAAAAATTAATTTTTAATGAATTAATATTAATTAATTTTAAAATTTATTATAATTTAAGATTTAACGTTAAGTATTTATGATTTAGAACATAGAATATAGAATTTAAAATAAATAAAATAACTTAAAAAAATTGACTAATATTAGTTATAAAAATTAATTTTCTAGCTAGTATAATTATATTATTTTTTATTTGGACGAATTGGATATAACACATATGTCAAGTGTAAAAAACATCAAGTACCCTCCTATTAAGAAGAAAGAAGATTTATGCAGAGATAGATAGAAACCAAGAAATGATAAATTGCGTTTGTCACTATCTTTCCTTTTTTTTAATAATAAAGTGATAATTATATCTCTAAAAATTTTAATTTTAAATTAATTAATTCTTAAAAAAATATTAATTTGATTCTTCACGTATCAATTTATCACTTAAAATTTAAGTGTAGTATTTATATGTAACATTAATTACTATAATTTGTCTATTTTTAAAAGATTATTATATAGGTAATATTTTTAGAGCAAAACTTCATCTGTTTTAGTAAGATTCATGATAAATAAAAAATAATTGATAAATATTATACGAAAATTTAAAAGATAATAATAAATGTTTTATTGTTTAAAACTACATTATTTTTATATTTATATGATAGCAATAAAACATGCACCACTGTAAATAATGAAATATATGGACAATTTCGTTTCATTTCACGCTATCTATAGGACAAAAAAACATATATATATATATATATATATATATATATATATATATACTATTTACTACCGTGAATGATCTAATTAGTATTTTTTTTAAAATAATTATTCTTATATCAAAATTCTGAGTATCTAATTATCATTTTATTTTTTTTTTCAATAATTGCATTATTTTCCCTTTATGCGACTTTTATTTAGTTATCAATTCAAGTATTCGGAACTCTTATAGTTTTGCCCCTATTTAATTGAATTCTTATAATAACTTAAGAAATTTTAGATACGGTTAAAATAAAGTACCAAAAGCAATTAGAAATAACGTGTTATTGAAAATCCTATAACTTTTTTGTGACCATTTAAGCATTGTGTTACTGAAAATCCTATTTTGTATGATAAGATTAAAATATTTTCAAGTTGACGTTCAGTTTGTTAGAAACAAGATGAAGAATAAGTTGTTTCATATGTTCATTACCAGCTATGAAAAGATCGCAAACATATTGACAAATCCCCCAGCAGCAGCATCATTTGAAATGTTAAGATACAGTATGAGAGTTGTTTAGAGACCAAATCATAGTTTGAAGGAAAATATTAGGAATAAACATATATATAAGTAGTGAGAGTTACGTAAGTGTAGATAATGACTAAATTCTTCTATTGAAATAATGTTCAGTTTGGTCTTTCAAATTTTTAATGCTAATTAAAATAATGCTTAATATTTAGAAATGGCCAAATTGGTTTTTAAATTTACAAAACGTCAATCTTCGTTCGTCCATAATTTGACTGTTGCTAACACTGAAGTGTTATAATGACATCTTCACCTGTAAGGTAATGTGGCTAAAACTTAATATAATTAAATAAGCTTCAAATACCATAGAAGTTTATAGCATTCAACGGTATAAAAATATAGCTAACAAAAACAAGATGAAAATACTAGCTATTATTATGGAATTTCACAAATCCCACAAATTTTACTAAAAGTGGAATTTCATTCGTATCTTATACCACCCTTTCTTACACAATCCCACAAATTTCCAACCAGCTTTTCTAGCAAGAAATCCAACTCTTTTACATGATATCCAATTATGGCGCTTTTGTTGATGATGTCTATGCCTTGAATCATCATCTAAAAGCGGTTGATGATCTTTTTGCCTCAAATAATCAAAAAGAGATTGTCTTGGCGATTTTGAATCCATAACGCAAATCTATAAGCTAAGAGGGATCTTTAGATTAATTAGATTATAACCTTTTCTGAAAAAGAAATTAGAAAAGGTAACAGAAAATTAAAGGGATTATAAGTGGCGATGCCTTCTATATAATACTAATAATTACACAACTCTTGTTCTTTGATTTCTTCTATATTGTCTTTTTATATTGCATGTTTATGTTGGACCTACGACAAACTATATCTAGTAAAGTAGTAACAGAATTTGTTTTGTCTTTGTTACGTCGATGGTTATTATTAATTAGCTTTAGAGTTTGTTTTACCAATTATAACTGAAGTTAATTGTATGAGAATCCTCACTCCAGTTCGTTTGTAGGAGCAATGTGTGTAGTTTTTGCTTTAGTTTTTGGCTGACAGATTCTGCTTTTGTTTAGAAGCAATGCTACATTACTGTAAATATTATTTTTTATCAGTATTTATCAGTATTTAGTCACCAGTAATAATTTATACTCATATTTATAGATATTTTGTATACAAAAAATATATAATTTATATCTATATTTATTAAAATTTTATACACATAAATTAATATAATTTACACTTACATTTTTTAAAATTTGTATATATAAATTAATAAAATTTATTTGTTAAAAATAATTTAGTATTTATAATGGCGAAATGATGATAGAAAATACTAAAGGTTATTCAAGAATTAGTTTTTATTACCAAAATATTATTTCTAGAAATATAATGTCTAGGAATAAGATTACTTAGTATATAAAATTCCTATGATTGGTTATAAAATTTAATGCTTTAGGATATTATGTAATAATTTTAGGAATGAATAAATTTTTATTTGGTTAAATTTAAATTTTTTGATCATATTATGTAATATGTCAAAATTATCCTTAATTATTTAAATTAAAATATTAATGACTAAAAATTAAATATAAACTTAATTAAATATTATTATTTTTTTACATTGAAGTTTTTTCAAATTTACAAAAATACCTCTAATAACAAATATGTTTAATTAAAATTATTATCGGTTTTGTTGAGTTTAAAGAATTAAACTATGATTAAGATAATGACAAAACATTATTGAATTATTATCCCATTGTTTATGTGATTGGTTTTATTTAATGTGCAGGAATTAATTGAATTGAATCCGGGCACACACACCCACGCACACTTTGACCCAATATCATTATGCAAGTTACTGAACCATATGAAAGAAAAACAAGAAACTTAGCCTAAGATCATCACAAGCCCAATCGGTGGACCACACCCAAATTCATTCACTCTACTTTGTAAAAACCTAGGTAATTCAATTTTATTTCAATTTGAAACACACCACACATCACCTACTGACAGGGGTGTACGCAGATCGGATCGGATCGAATCGGATATGGCCGAAAATTCGATCCGATCCGCACAATTTTCATCGAATCGGATCGGATATTATATCTGATGAACGGATATTTTATACATTTTTTTGGCATCACTTTCATATAGTTTTTAGTGTATTTTATTTAGTTTTTATAGGTTTTAGTGTTAAATTCATATTTTTGGATTCTACTACGAGTTTTTATGTTTTGGACAATTTCAGTAATTTTCTGGCTGAAATTGAGGAGTTGGAGCAGATGTCTGATTCAGAGATAGAGAAAGCACTGCAGATATTGTTTGGATCTGACCTACCTGCATTCGGAAGAGCTTTTCTAAAGTTACAGAAGTCCAAATAGAGCATTCTCAACGGCTATAGAAAGCTGACTTCTAGAGCTTTTCAGAAATATATAATAGTCTATACCTTGCTTCAGATTATAAGGCCCAAAATTGGCGTCCAACACCAGCTTCCTGCCCAATTCCTAGTGTCCAGCATCCAAAGAGTAGAGACCAATGTACAAACGCCCAGAGAGGACCTCCTAGCTGGCGTTCCACACCCAAGGAGCCTCATAACACGTGGATTTCACTAAAGCTCAGCCCAAACACTCACTAAGTGGACCCTAGAAGTGGATTTTATCACTAAATAAACTGTTTTACCCTTATTAGTCATCTGTATAGTATTTAAGGGATTTAATTCATGTTATTCGAACCGGGAATCAATATCATGCACATTATTCAGCCTTTTTTTGTTTTCCATTGTATTTTACTTTAGTATGAGTTTCTAAACCTCCTAAGTTGAGGGGAGGAGCTAGCCCTGCTGAGTCCTATGAATTAATAAAAGTACTACTGTTTCTCTTCGATCCATGTTTGATTAATTCTAAGATGTATATTCATACTTCATCGTGGTGAATAGGATGATCTAACAAATTAGCTCTGTTCATCACATTAAGACGAACGTGCCTGACAAACACCCGCGTCTACTTAGGTTCAGAGTGTGTCTTTTACCGGATAATGACGAACCAACAGCTTGAATATACATCTCTCAGACAGCTAATCCACGACTTCATTGGAGACTTCTCGAGACATCAGTAAAGCCGATTTCTGGGGACATTAGGGTCTTTATGGAAGAGGCTAGAACCCAAAGATGCGGCATTCTCTAATCCAAAAGATCTAACCTTGTCTGTGGCATTTTGAGTAGGATCATAAAGGAGAATGGATTGCACACGCTTCACCCTTAAGTAGAGATGGATCTGCACTAAACCTGGGGTTCAAATCGGCCTCTCAACCGGCGTCAATCACATACAGCCTACCATTGAAGAAATCACTCACAAGCAAACAGAGCAGTAATACCAGAGTTAATTCAGAAAGACAAAGCAACTCCAATCCTCAACTCTATTCCTATCCTTTATTACAATTCAATATTTCTTTCACAATCAAACTGCATCTAAACATAAACCTTCTGATTCTGCCTGACTAAGACATGCAAGATAACCATAAGCTTGCTTCAAACCACAATCTCCATGGGATCGACCCTGACTCGCTCAGGTATTACTTGGACGACCTAGTGCACTTGCTGGTACAACTGTACGGAAAGTGTGGGGTTCGCATATGCACCAATATCCGCGTTTTTTAGTGTCGGATCCGATTCGATCCGATCCGCAAATGTGCGAATTGGATTGTATATTGGATATCGGATATATCTGCATAATTGAACCTTCTCTTTTTAATCATATTTCTATGTAAAAAATTCAATAAAAATATTTCTTTCACACTTTTAAACTTATTTATTCCTAAAATATTCTTAATTAAACTTTTCCTAAATAACAAAAATAAAATAATATAATATATGAATAATAATTACTAACTAAAACATACAAACAAATAAATATAATACTAACATATATATTTATTTATTTTTTAATTATTATTGTACGAATCTGCGGATTGGATATGTAGATGTAGAGCAGATATCCGCGATCCGATCTGCAAAGGGTGCGGATCGGATCCTATCCGATCTGATCAATCTGCGGATCGAATTGTATCCGTAATTTTCGAATTAGATGTGGATATTTACAATGGATCTACGAATACAATCCGATTTATGAACACTCGGCCACCGAACCAAACTCCCTCTTCTTTCACGCCACATCACTTGAGCTTTCTGAAACAAGAAGAAAGAAAAAAAAAACTCTGAAGTTAGGGAAAAGTGAAGAATAAAAAGCAAGCTTCCAATTTCAAGCAAGAAGAGAAGGTTAAAGAGGCTATTGCAAAAAGGAGAAATCACATCAAAAAAGAAAATCACAAATTTTTTTTCCATTTTTGCTTTATCAAGGAGCGTTGAAGAAATCAACTGGGCTACCAGCACCGATTTGAAAAATAAAGAAAGTAAACTTGAAGGTGCTCTGCTGTAAATCAACGTTCAAAAACAAAATTTAGATCCAAAGAAAGAATGAACGGCACAGATTCAAGAAACAATAAGAAAAAGGTTGAAAGAGAATATTGAAGGTATGGTTACATGTCACTACTTCTACCATCTCTCTCCTCTGAGAAAGTCGCTGTTGCATTTGATATTGGAAGAAGAAGACCAACAAGTGATGAAGCAAGTTTCAAGCCTAGAAAACTTCACTCCTCTATCAAAGGGGTGGACGGTCAAGGATTAGAGTAAGGAGTGAAGAGCACAAATGTTTGGGTTCCCATATCTCACTGAGCTGTTTATTATTCTTCTTCATGTTTTTCATTGAGTATTTCTTTTTTTCAATTTAATCTTTCTGTGTTTTAATGGTAAAAGGCAAATTGGTGAGGTTTGTAAGTAAAAGCCATTAAGTGGTAAAGGGCAGAGAGTTAGACTTGGAAAAAAAGCCTAAATTATTTTAGAATTTTTTTTGTATGTATTTCTGTTTTGTGTCATGATTCTGAGGAGATTTTCTTACAAGTTGGGGTAGCACTTGTTGTTAAAAAGCTAGGGTAAGTTTCTAGTCAAGTCTAGTTTAGGTTAGAAATTCGACTTGTCCTAGATAAGATTGGGTAGAATCCTATGGAGAATTGATGATTGTAATCTGTTGAAAAGATAGTGAAATTCTATCATTATTGTGATGGAGACTGGATGTAGGCTATATTGTACTGAGTAGCTAAATCATGATACATTTGTGTGTTCAAAACATTTTCAAAGTTAAAACTAAAAATACTAAAAATATAAAAATAATGTTTTTAACTTTGTTCTTTTTTTTGAAAATATTTTCGTTAAAAATATTTTTAAAATGTTTAATCAATCATATTTTCATGTCTTATTTTTATGAAAATAAAAAAAAAACACTCAAATCAATCAATCCCCTAATCGTGTAGCCTTAAAAGTATGGTCATAATATTCTAGATGCCAATACAAGAGCAAAAATATATTTTCAATCTTCTAATAATTGAGTTCAACTCTTTGTAGTACTTTACTTTCATTGTGAAGTATATAGGTTGTTGCTCTGTTTCTTCCTCTCAGACAAGGATTATTGCTACAGTTTTGGCGACTACAACTAGATCAATTACCAGCTAATCCCTGACTTTGGGTTTGATAAGATTGAAGGTTGAGTTAGATATGCTATGAATTCTTGAAATTCCCTTTCACACTCTTCGATCCAAACAAAGTTAGTATTCTTTTTTAACAAGGAAAATAGGAGTAACGACCCGATGGTTGATTTTGCAAGAGATTGAGAGAGAGAGAGAGAGAGAGAGAGAGAGAGAGAGAGAGAGAGAGAGAGAGAGAGAGAGAGAGAGAGAGAGAGAGAGAGAGAGAGAGTCGCCGACCTCCCATTCAATTGTTGTACTTCTTTGAGGCAAGTTGGACTTAAGATGTTTAAAATGGCTAAATATTTGTCCAGATTTGCCTCTATTTCTCTTTGAGTGAGCATGAATCCTAAGAACTTTCCTGCTTTTATTGCAAATGCAAATTTCACTGAGTTAAGACTCATGTTATGCTTTCTGATCGTATGAAATACTTTCTGCAGGTCGAATACTGATGAGCGGATAATTTATACGCTTTTTGGCATTGTTTTTAGGTAGTTTATAGTATGTTTTAGTTACTTTTTAGTATATTATTATTAGTTTTTATGCAAAAATCACATTTCTGGACTTTACTATGAGTTTGTGTTTTTTTCTATGATTTCAGGTATTTTTTGGCTGAAATTGAGGGACCTGAGCAAAAATCTGATTCAGCAGCTGAGAAAGGACTGCAGATGCTGTTGGATTCTGACGTCCCTGCACTCGAAGTGGATTTTCTGGAGCTACAGAATCCCAATTGGCGCGATCTCAATTGCGTTGAAAAGTAGACATCTTGGGCTTTTCAGAAATGTATAATAGACCATACTTTCCTCAAGATTTGATGGCCCAAACCGGCATCCAAACGCCCACTAGAGATCCTTTTCTGGCGTAAAACGCCGGAACTGGCACCAAAGCTGGAGTTAAACGCCCAAACTGGAATCCAAGCTGGTGTTTAACTCCAAGGATGGCCTATGCACGTGAAAGCTTCAAAGCTTAGCCCAAACACACACCAAGTGGGCCCCGGAATTGGATTTCTGCACTATCTACTTATTTTCTGTAAACCTAGTTTACTAGTTTAGTATAAATAGCACTTTTTACTGTTGTATTCATATCTTTGGACCACTTTTCAATCCTTTGATCAGGTCTTCTTCCCCTGTTTTGAATTCTTTTGACCTTTTGGGAGTTCTTCGAACCGTTTTTGGAGGCTGGCCATTCGGCCATGCCTAGACCCTTTGTTCTTATGTATTTTCAACAGTGAAGTTTCTACACCTCATAGATTAAGGTGAGGAGCTCTGCTGTTCCTCGAGTATTAATACAAGTATTATTGTTTTTCTATTCAATTCACGCCTACTTTCCCTCCAAGATATACTCTTGTACTTAATTCAGTTAAGTCAGAATGAAGGGGTGACCCGTGACAATCACTCAATCTTCGTTACTCGCTTAGCCAAGATCCGCGTGCCTGACAACCACAAATCGGTCTACATGATGTTCAACATAGTCATTGGACGACAGCTGGAGTATATTCTCTTTGGTCTCTGACCCACGGATCTGAATCACCTCTCCTGACAATAGAGCATTCGAATCCGTGACGTTAGAACCTTCGTGGTATAAGCTAGAACCAATTAGCAGCATTCTTAAGATCCGAAAAGTCTAAACTTTGTCTGTGGTATTTCGAGTAGGATCTAGGATGGGATGACTATGACGAGCTTCAAACTCGTGACTGTTAGGCACAGTGACAGTGTGCAAAAGAATAAATGTATTCTATTTTGACACGATCGAGAACTGACAGCTGATTAGCCATGCGGAAAATCATAGAGGACATGTTTTCACTGAAAAGACGGATGGTAGCCATTGACAACGATGATCTACTAACATACAGCTTGCCATGGAAGGGAGTACGCATGATTGGATGAGAAAAGTAGGAAAGCAGAGGTTCAGAGGCAGCAAACATCTCCAAACGCTTATCTGAAATTCTCACCAAGGAACTACATAAGTGACTTTATTTTATTTTATTTTTTATTGATCTTTTTACTATCAAACCTCTAAACATTTGAATCCGCCTGACTGAGATTTACAAGATGACCATAGCTTGCTTCAAGCCGACAATCTCCATGGGATCGACCCTTACTCACGTAAGGTATTACTTGGACGACCCAATACACTTGCTGGTCAGCTATGCGGAGTTGTGAAAAGTGTGAATCACAATTTCGCATACCAAATACCAGGGTTGTTTTCTCCTTTCTCTTGACAAGCATGTCATCCATGTACACTTCCAATAGGAACTTGAGATGTTCATGCAAAGCCTTGTTCATTAGCTTTTGATAAATAGCCTCTATATTTTTTAATGTAAATAACATTATTACGTAGTAGTAGTTTGTTTTTGGAGTGATAAATGAAGTCATTTCCTTATTAAGGCATGCATCGGTATTTAGTTGTATTTTGAATAAGAATCCATGAATAATAGGAATCTATATCCTGACGCTGCGATGTTGGAAAGAGAATATGGATATTTGGGGCATGCTTTAATTAAGTCATTGTAGTCAACACACATCCTCTATTTTCTATTTTGTTTTTTGATCAAGACTACATTGGCCAACCAAAGTGAATATTCTACTTCTCTAATAAATCAAGCTTCTAAGAGTGTCTTTACTTGTTCCTCCACTACCCAGGCTCTCTCCATGCTGAGCTTTCTTCTCCTTTGTTGGATTGGTGTTGAACCAATATATATGAAGAGCCTGTGCGATATTGACTTGGGTGAAATACCAAGCATGTGGGATGCTTTTCAAACAAATAAATCAAAGTTCATTTGTAGAAGTTAAATCAACTCCTGCTTGAGTTCCTAACGTAATTCTGCTCCTACAATTGTGGTTTGCTCGATGTTCTTTCCTATTTGTACTTCTCCTAGTTTTCTTTCTGGATAGGCCAGTGTGTTTCTCATTCTCTTGGGCTCCCAACTTTTAGCATGGAAATGAATTCACTTGCTTTTATCCCTTTGAGATTTAAGCTTGCTTTGTAGCATCGTCTACCGAGGGCTTGGTCTTCATGAACAATTGTGATGCCTTCTTTTGTTGGGAATTTCATGCACAAATGTGGTGTAGAAACCACTGCTTCCAACCGATTTAATGTGCTCCTTTCAATGAGTATATTGTAAGCCAAAGGGATATCGACCACTATGTATGTGGTCAATTTTTATGGTGCTGTTTCTTGAAATCTTTCCAAAGGTTATATTTGTATACAAACTGATAAATCCAAGAGGATGGATGGCTATTTTGTCTAGCCTAAATAGACTGTCCAGGTATGTCCTCATATCTTTTACGTCCAAACCAAGTTTATTGAATACCTATTTGAAAATTTTTTTGATATACCTCCTCCTACGAACCACCATGCGATCATGTGGATATGACGCTCTAAGGTTCTTCTGGACTCCTGTGACCTCTCTCTTTCTTTTTTTTTTTGTGATCTTCCCTGGATGTCTTGTTTATTTTTGTTTGCCCTGTCAGCTTCTAGATATTTATCAAATTTACTTTCTTGTGCGAGCTTTTCAATAACATTTTTTGGGTCGTAACAATCATTAGTGTGGTGACCGTAGATGCGATGGTATTCTTCGTAATATTCTGACCTGTTGTCTGCTTTCTTGCTTCGGATAAGTCTTGAAGGTGGTAAATTTTTTACTTGACAAATATCCCTGTAAACTTTGACTAGGGACACTCTTAAAGGAATGTAGGATTGATACTTCTTTGTCCGACTAGTATAGTCTTTATTCTTTCTCTATTCCTCTTTTCTACTACTTGGTCTGACCTCTTTGTTCTGGTGAGACTTTCTGAGATGTGTTGGTTCTTCCATATTAATGTATTTTTTTGTTTTTTCTTGGACTTTATGGAGAGATCTTGGGTATCTTTTTAAGATTGACTGTGAGAAGGGTCTGTCTTTGAGATCATTTACTAGCCTATTATGGCCACTTCTATTGGTAGGTTTTAAATTTCTAGGATAGCTTTATTGAACCTGTCAATATAGACCATGAGGGACTCTCCTGATTTTTGTCTTACCCCGAGTTGTCTCAAAACATGCTTGGTGTTGTGTTTTTGAATGGAGAAATGGATAAGAAAATTTTTGGTCAAGTCATCAAAGCATGTTATCGACATCAGAGGTAGATTGTTGAACCATTTTATAAATGCTTTGGTTAATGTAGTTGGGAATGTCTTGTATCGAATTGCATCAGACATATCTACTAAGTACATACGACTCTTAAAGTTGCTAAGGTGGTATCGGAGATTAGTCGACCTATCTTAAAGGTCCATGTTGGGCTTTTACAATTTTTGGGGACCTTAGTACGAATAATTTCCTCCGAGAAGTGATCGCTTCCTGAGGAAGTCATGTCTTTTTCTTCCTAATTTCCTTTATTTCTAAATTTGACCTTTAGCTTCTTCATTTGTTTTCTAACTTTTTGTGGTTGTAATTTTCTCTGCAATTGTCGCTTAAAATTTCTCTATTTTTCCAACTCAATTTTTAATTGCTTAAGTCATCCTTGGTGACCATAGACAAGACCTATAATCTCTGCTACGTTTCTTTGTAATCCTTCTGGATATGGATTTGGGAGTTTATTTTCTGCCCTCCTTTACCTCTTTCAGGTTGTTGAGGTATGAAAAGTACTCGATTATCATTGTGGTGATCCCCACTTTGTGATCCAGAGTTAGATGTAGTACGCCTATCTTTAGGATGTATGTCCGCCTTGATTGAGGGTCAATTTCCAAGTTCCTAGCTATGACGCCAATGTTCCAAGTGAATACATGAAACCAAAGAGATGCAGGCCTAGACGTGAGGTTTGGACTCTTTTGGGCTGAAGTTTTTGATTTTTCATTGGAAGGGAGAAATCGTCCGAAGTCCTCATGTGAATGATGGTGGGAGGTACGGGACTTTGATGCTTAAGTTAGCAAGAATTTTAGAAAGATGTAAGTGAATTGGGATTGAGAAATACCTAAAGTTGAAAGGGGTATTTAAAGAGGAAGTGATGACTTAGCTAACACATCTCTACACTTGTAGTAGTGGGTGATATTTTCTGGTTTTTAAGGAGATTATCCCACGTTATAGTAGATGGTGATCTATGGATAACATCTGACACAGTAAGATGACAAAGTTTTGCTTGTTGCACAAGTCAGGTTGAATCACAGGTAGCGGGATCCATGCCTCGAATAAGTCGAGTTGACAAATTCAGCAGCAACCCATCGAACTAAGTCTGCAGAATTAATGAGATTTCTAAAAATGGCCTAATCTTTGTAAAGCTCCTGGTTCTAAACTACTTAGGCTAATATATGACCAATTTGAAAGGTATCGGAAAGGAAGGCTAGGAAAGAAATGAGAACTGCAAGTTGAAGACAGGAGAGAAGAGATAACAATTGAATGAATGAAAGTGTATTTGTATTACTAACTGGATTACACAAAGGGTTTAGTTGCTATATGAAAAAAGAAGTGTGTAGAATAGCAAAACAAAATTCTGTAAAGTAATTATAATATAAAGCAACATAAATCTGAAATGCGTGCTTTATTTTATATATATATATATATATATATATATATATATATATTGTTTAATTTGTACAATTTCTTTATTTAAAAAGATAAGATTTTATAATTAAAATTTGCATTTGTTTACATGATAATTTTTTTAAATAAGTATTATACAAAACAAATTATATAGTTAATACAAATATTGTTTTTCTACAGCATTGAGAGATGAAGATTATTTTGTAGAGTTTGTGAGAGTAATAAAATTATGCAGTCACATTAGTATTGCAGAATGTGCGAAGAGAAGAGAATTGAAAGAGGATTTTGGAGAGAAGATGTAAACTGAATAGTATTCTCATTGATTATTAGAGATAAATGATACAAGGCTTATATATATAGAACTCAGATGCTAAGGAAATTAGATACAAGACTAAAGAATCACTTAGCTTGAGTAACAAGCTACTGTTAACAACTTACAGATTTTAATAGAATCTGTTTTACGTGGTTACACTCTTACACTATTATCCTCTACACATTTGTTAAGCCAAAGTGTCCCATTAAAACCTGGATACATGGAAAAAGATTGCAGACATCATTTTTTATTTCCATTAATTAATCTTTTATTTCCTCTTTTAATAAAAAAATTCATACCAAATTTCTTCTGTCAGAAATGTCAACCCTGCTTCACCTTCTTCAATTCTTCCCTTTTAGCATCTTCTCGGTTCTTTAGACGAACCCTTCTATCAAGGGAGGTCAAAGGAATGACGTCATTGTCACAAGCTTCGTTGCCAGCTCCGCCATGTTCATCGCCGATGTATTTTGCCGGCGACAAGCCGCTGACGTGGTGCCGCTGCCTATGCTATGAACGTTGACAAGCTGCGGCTGTTCGTTTCATCTTCTCAATGTTGAAGAAGGAAGATTACAAGAGGAAATTATTTATGATTTATGATTAAAAAAGAGAAACTAAAATTAATGAAATAAAGATTAACGAGTAAAATCTTTAGTTTCTACGTGTTCAAATCGTTCGTTTTTTTAATTGGTGGGAACGGGTATAATGGATCCAGCATGGTAAAGCTAATCTGAAAATTATAGCCAACACAATATCAACATAAAAATATCTATTATTGACATAGCTAATGTGAAACTAAATGTGGAGATTGCTCATTCTGATTCTATACCACAATCTCTTCCACATACCTACAAACTTCCATCCAGCCTTAAGAACAGATCTAATTATTTTAGATCTGTTCTTATAGTCTTCATCTTGATCATATTTTCTTGCCCCGCATCTATTAAAAGACATTTTCTTGATAATAATTTGAATACATCTAACAAAAGTACAAGAACGATTCTTAGATTATAGTCTTTTCTAAGAATGAAGAAAAAAAAAAGAAAAAAAAAGGAAAAGGGAAGGAAGATTATAGGGTCGATGCCCTATTACCCTCTAATCAATTGCACCCTGGACTTTGATTTCTGCATCGTGGTTGTCTTTTATATTGCATGGTGTAGTAGTTTCTCTGGTTTTCTTTAATTTAGTTTTTACTAACAAATTTTTTCTATTCTTTGATAATATAGTTTGAAGCGTGTCCAATTGGTTGGCTAAATTCAGTGTTGCTCAACATTTGTAGCCTTAGTGACTCTTAACAACATCCATGATTTTGGAAAATGAAAAATAAAATACATATTTAAACAACAAAAATATTACGTATATACAAAAAATTAGTCGCTATACATGTATATATAAATACATGTATTATTATTTTATTATTTTCAATGCGTATTTTTCATTTCAACACATAATAATACTACAATAAATAATAAAATTTTAGTAAAAAAAAATAAAAGTTATATTATTTATTTTAGTAAAAAAAAAATATTATCATGTGCAATGAACTTTTGTAGAATGAACTTTCTTATAAAAATTTAGTAAAAAATATTCACTTTTAACTTAATTCTACTCTTTGAAAAAAATTATGCACAATTACACCAAATTAAATAAAACTATGCCTAATTTTATTTCTTAAAAAGAAGAAAGAGAAAAAAGCGAGGGAGAAGTGAAGGAGAGAGCCACGTATATCGGTATATGTGAGTAAATGACGAAAGCAACCCTGGACCATCATATGGAAAGTTAAACAACTGAAACCTCCAATGCGAAGAGAATAACGGTCACACTCGCACGGAGTGAAGAGAAAGCCAACTACCATTCCAACAAAAGGAAGCAAGAAACACAAGAATGACCCACTGGTTACTAGTTAGCACTTAGCACCGCCTATGACTCTATTCCCTCCTTCACTTCACACCACACTATACTCTCACATCTTCCCTTCTTCTTCTTCTTCTTCTTCTTCTTCTTCTTCTTCTTCTTCTTCTTCTTCTTCTCTCTCCTGCAATGGCCGAACTTCATTCCACTTCAAATTCAACTCTAACTCCTCCTCCATCTACTTCCGCGGGTAACAATGAATCTTCTGGAGCTTCACCATCGACTTCCCGAGGCCGTCGCAACGATCAGAACGCCGCTGACCGATCTCAGGCTCGATTCCGGTCGCCTGAAATTGAACCGATCGTTGGCCATGCTGGCAGAGTCATTGGCTGGGGAATCGGGGACGAGTCGTCGTCTGTTAGGGAAGATGCATGGTCATGCTTTGCTGTTGTATTCACGTTTTGGTTTTTCGGTATGAGAATCTATATCACTTCGTGATTTTGTCCTTAATTTTGTTTAATTGTCATTTACGTTAAACAATTTCGTTTGGTGCTACTTGTTTTTGCTATATCTGGTTAATTTGCAGTTCATAATTTTGATATTTGAATTCAGGGCTTTGAATTGCAATTGTGATTGGAGAAACTTATCTGTGAACCCTTGGTGTTTTTGCGTTAGAAAGTAATGTGAGACGGAGAATGTAGTTTTATAATTATTTAGTTGGGATTGTACGTTAAATTACTCAAACTTAAATTGATTCCTTTACTCACTTTACTAGACTTAAACTTTTGATTAGGATGGTGAAAGTTGTGATTATATAAATTAGTTAAATCATTTAGCTATTGATGGATTATTAATAGAATAGCAGTCTGATGAAGAAAATGTATGAAGTTCATAATTTGGTTCTTAAATTAAAATCGTGCCTAAAATAGCTAAATTACTCCGATTTGGTTCAAGTTAAGGTGTGGTTAACTTACATTGTAAATTAATTGACTCAATTTCAATAATTTTGCTTTGAATTGTACTGGAACTTCAACTCATATTTCCAATTTCAAGAGCACAGAGGAGATGGTTGTTTGAATATGTTGTTAAGGACGGTACAGTTGAAGAAGAAGAATGAGAATGTTGTAGAAGTTACTAAGTTTGTTAGGTGGTAGTTATATTCAGTTATGCAGTTTCTAGTTTAGTGTGAATTCTGTTATTCTGGTGGTGATATGTGCTTTAAGTATAAAAAGGCACTAACAGCGAATTAGAAGATTAAGTCTCATTTTCAATTCATTTCAATATACAAGTTTCAACTCACCATCTCCTTCTCCAAGAATCATTCTATTCTTGTTTAGAAAGTTATCTCAAAACTTGTCATGTGTGATTCAAGCTAAATCTTTTTTAGTGGAATTTTGACATCACTTTTCAATATTAGTGTCAGTGACTATAATACTTGGGGTTTATGGGTCCATGAATCTCTTGCTTGGTCCAGAAACATCGATTGTGTTCCAACCTAGCCCTCTGTTCGTGCAATATCTCAGGGTCAGTTTCTGTTATTGCAATTTCTTTTGTCCATTCTGTTTGCTGTTACTGATTTTTGTCTTGCAATTCGGGTTTGTTTGCATTAGGTAGAAAACTTAGAAGAAAAGCCAGGTCCTGTCGTGTATGGTACTTACCAATATCCAGATCTTGATGTTATTACCACTTGGGAACAAACTCTGCATGCAACTATTCCCTCTGACACACATCAGGCAAGTATATGTACTTTATCCCTTCGCTTTTACTATCACATGATACTAATCTGAAGTACCAAATTTATATTCTCAAAATACTGTTACCTATTGAATTAGTTGTTCCTATAGTTACCTTGATCCTCTCATTTGCCAGCATAATGCGTACCAAATTCCCCATTCCATGTACTATGTTGTGAATACCGAAATCTCTCTAAAAGAATACTCCTAATTTTATCACAAAGAATAACAAATTGTGCTGCGTACTCATACTTGTACCTGATGTTTGGTAACTGAGTTGTTCACATGACTCGCCTGATTATCATAACTTTCAGTAGTACCTATGTGCAATTAACACCACCGGGTTACATAATTCTAACTTGTTTAGTTGAACTAAACTAATACCTTGTTTGTCTTCCCAGGAATGGATTTATTATCTGAATACTGGTTCAGAAGTGAATATTTCATATCACTTGAGCCCTGTGAGCTCCTCCGTTCTCCTTATAATTGCAGATGGTATGCTTTCTAGAAGAGATTTTTGTGATTTCTTTTTTCATTTTTCTGAGAATTTCTGTCTCATGGAACCATTCATGCATCAATTATTGCTATTTATCCGTCTTTCAGTTTTCCTATAACAAATCCTTTTAGTTACAAATTCACAACCCGGCTGCTTTGCTTTTGGAATATTCTTATGTACCAATGTGTAAGCTGTGAGTCTGTGACAGCCTCTTAACATCCATATATGTAGAAGCTGTTTATATACTTATAAAATTAAATAAGGCTTTACTGCATACTTTCGTATATTCCACACAGTTTGTGAAAAACAAATCGCTTATTCATGGAAGAAAATGAAAATATTTCATACACACATAAGTCCAATAACACATGTGTAAAGATAATGTTTCAACAAGAGTGAAAGGTGACAGCGCAGAAAAGTGGAGACATGAAGTTTCAGTTGATCTTGGAATATAAATTGAGACATAAATATCTATGATAACCATTACATTTAGATTGACACAATTTCTAAAAGTAACTATGCAATGCACTTTGTGGTCTGAGTTAGAATTAGGCCCGTTGTACTGATGACATCGCCATACTATTTAATTTACTATTGTTATTACCTTAACTCACAAACTATAGCATTCTAATAAACATGTTACTTGTCACCCTTACTTGCAGGGGCTGAAAGCCTCGCTCAGTGGATTGAATACCCTACATACCGTAATTCAACTCTCTCATGGAACATGATCCATGGTATGACAAAGGTAAAGATAAATTTTATACTCATATTAAACCTATGTTTGATGCTCATTTATTTTTTCACAGGAGCTGGTATGATTACACAGAAAATACACAGATCGTCGAGCTATTATGTAGCGTTGGGAAATTTGGATGAGGTGGTGCAGGTATTTTTGTAATCCACCCTCCTAGCTATTCCTGCTGGCTTGATTAATTTGAACTCTAGATTGTAATTTGTAAGAAGCAGTTTTAATAGCTAATAAGGTCATGACATGTTATTTTCAAGATCTACAGAGAACGAGTTCTGTGAAAGTTTATCCCTTAAAATAGTTAGAATTGAGATTATTCAGTGTATCCCTTGTTCAAGTATCATAACTTGAGCAGGGATTAAAATATGAATCGAACCTCACATTTTGATGGATCTGGCATATTATATAACTGAAAATGGTAAATTTAATGTTACTGTTTCCCAAATGGCCATGTATTCAATTGAAATAATAGTGATAATCCTATACCTGTGTTCTTGACTTCTTGTTGTGGGAAAGGTGGCATTTGAAATTGGTGTTACGATCAGATTTTAAGTACATTATAAATAAATGAGCATCATTCTCCTTTCCCTTCTTCTATATTATCATGTTAACAAGTTCAAAGATTAGTGATAATAGTTCTTTTCTTATCAAATAGGTGGAACTAAACCTCACAGTTAGGGCCTACTTGCACAATACAAAGAATGCTTACTACAAATATGCCTTGGCAAGTAGAAGTTCGTGCAGTTTGAGCATTTTCTTTCCACAAGGAAACGCAGCTATCTTGACTACTCCTGGTCCACAAAAGGCAAGATTTATTCTCATATACGATTCTCCAATGGCCATCCATATAAATCTAAAATTGGACATAAAATTTCCAACTATGCTATTGCTATACAAAAATACTATTCGTATAAAAAAATTTAGCCACCAAATTAGTCATTCATATAAAATATATGTTAAAATACAAAATATACATTGAAAATGAGTTAAATAACACATTTATTTATGTAAAAATAGATGGTAATTGATTTTTTGTGTGCGCATAATATTTTTGTAAATTTTTAGTAATTTGTTATGCTGATTTATATCAGAAATTTGAATCTTAAATATACCATACATTCTCAAAATAAAATCCACAGAACCCTGGTGGCATAAACATTGTTTATATCCCTTAGTTGAGGATATGGAGATATCCCTTATTTATGTTTTCTTTCCTTTGGTTCAGAATGCATCAGATGATGAATGGTACGTCAAAGTGACCTATGGACCTAGATGGATCACATATATTGTAGGCATAGGTACAATTCATATTCTTCGCTTCATACTCACTTATTGGTCATGAATAGTTTAATTTATTGCAATTTCCGTTACGTCTCCGCACAGGTGGATTGACTTTGCTTATGTTTTGGGCATTCAACCTCTTGAACAATCTCCAGTTTGCCCGTGAAGAAAGAGCAGGAGTTATAAACAATGGGACGGCACCTGATAGAGGCCCTTTGCGCTCTCGAAAAGATGATGACCTTTCCAGCTGGGGTTCATCATATGATTCACTGTCACAAGATGACGAAGATCTTGACTCTCAGGCCGGAGGTTCCGCGGAGGGGAAGTCTCTAGGTGATGGAGAAATTAGTAACAATACTCGGCGTCTCTGTGCCATTTGCTTTGATGCTCCGAGGGATTGTTTCTTTCTTCCTTGTGGGCACTCTGCAGCTTGTTTTGAATGTGGAACTAGGTAACCATTGTTATCACTGCTAACATAAAACAATCGTTGATGACAATTTTGTTAAAAAATAGTTCTAGATCACTGCCATTTTCAAGATCCATGCTCCTAGTCAGCATAACTCTTCTATTTTTATGGTATCACATTGCTTAACTTATTTTTTTGATAAATTTTAAATATTTAAATATTATTTATTTTTATACTTTTAAAATTAAATATTTATTTTTAACATTTTTTAGTAAGTTGGGCAACACTTTTAGTAAGTTAGGCAATCACCTTGAAATATATACTCCTCTCATATTTCCAAGACTTCCCCTCTTAGAAGAAAGATGGAACAAGTATTTTTTCTTAAAGAGGGCATTTCATGGGCATGTGCTAGTTAAAAGTGGTTTCCAGTTATTAAAAATAGTTTTTGACATGAATATCAAAGATGGGTCGGATTCTATTTGCAAGCCCATGCATTAACAATCTTTAATTTCTCTGAAGATTATATAGTTCCAGAGATACATTATTCTTATTATTTCTTTTGCATGTGTTAATACATGTTACTCCAATGTTTCTATGCAGGATCGCCGAGGCTGCTGGTACTTGCCCTGTTTGTCGTAGGAACATGAAGAAAGTGAGAAAGATTTTTACTGTTTGATCAGTTCACTGTCTTGTGTAACGGAGTAAGCCATGCCTACCAGAACTATATAGATAATATGTTATGTAGTCATTACTTTCCTTGCGGTCATTAACAATGATCAAGCTAGGTAAAGGTTGGCACTAGTAAGAGGCGTATTGACTGTTGAGTACTCACCATTTTAAAAAGGTGCATCCTCTAATAACGTATGCACTAAATCCTTCAAGGTGAAGTATTCATACACAATTTTTTAGAAAATATTTCTTAGCCTCTTAGATGAGTATAAAGTGTAACTCTTCGAATCCACAAGAAGTAGCACAATTAAGAGAATCCACAAACACTTTTATATTGATTTACTCTTATTTCAAATTTGGTATTTGCACATTTAGATTAAACACCTACTGAATCTCAAGATAAAAAAAAGTGAAAAATTATAAATAAATAACAGTCGTATAAGATGCAGTGTGCAAAAATATTGGTATCTATTTAGGCGAGTAAACTTTTCATATGCACGTAAATCCAATTTCTTTTTAAAAGATGTTTACAAGATGGATTAACTAAAGGATATTTATAAATTTAATAAATTAATATTAATTTTAATTTTATTAATATTAAATAGAACGGTTTATTAAAAGTTTGTTTGAACTATTTCATTCAAATAGCCATTTATATGATCTTTGGCATTGAAATAATATATTATCCTGTGAGTATTATGTTTGTACCTGTTGAAACATTGAGAAAAGTCACGCTATTTTAAATTTAGATTCTCTAAATTTTGAATTTTCATTTTAGAGGATAAAATAAAATTTTAAATAATATATAAAATAAATAGTGAAAAATCACACTTTACCCTTAAATGGTTTCTCTTTCATATTTTTTTTCGACCAATTTATAAAATAAATAGTAAAATATCACACTTTACCCTCTAAAATAAAATTTAAAATTTAGAGAATCTAAATTCTACCATTATATATAGAACGTGACTTGAGGCTTTTATTTGGTTCATGCAAAATATAAATATATATCTTTTTACCCACAATTAATATACATACAAAACAATTAAGTGAGTTAATATTTGAAAGTTTTGAAAATTTATTTTGTTCACATTACAAGAAATGCATTGAGTATTGTTGGATTTATCGTTAGATTAAATAAATATGCCGGTAAAAAAGTTACCATCAACATCGTCCTTGAGTTGATGGTATAAACGTCACTGGAAACTATTTGCAGCAAATTTTTTTTGTCCGACACTAATTATCGACAAATTTTTCGTCGTTTTATTCAATGGATTTGACGAGATTGTGTTGATAGTTACCGTCGGATATATCGGACGGTTACTTTGGCGCCATTTCATGTGTTTAGGCACCAAGTTACCATTAAATCTATCTGATGGTAATATTTTCTATTTTTTGGCACAATTAAACCATAATTAATAAACTCTTGTTAACAAAATTATTGGCAGAAATTTAAAGTTAGCAGAAATCAAAAAATTATTTTATTAAAAAATAAAGAGTTTCAATACAATAAAATGTCACATATGTAGAATATAATGAAGTAGACAAACAAAAATGCATAAAATCCTAACCCCCTATAGGTTCCGTTAATCTTTGTCGTCGTCGGTGGTGGCGTGGTGGTCCAATGCTGAAGCCGCGAAGTAGGTGTTGTCGTCGGTGCCCCACCCACAGCATTGCCGCTAGAAGTAGCTGCGCCGCCGCTGGAACCAGCTGCGCCATTGCCTCCAACGCGCATCTACTGGCTGTACTCCTCCATTTGCTGTTGCAACCGATCAAGTTGCTCCAGCTTCTCTGTCAGGTCCGAGCTGACGACAACGCGTACAAGAAGGTCTTGATACCTCTTCTCAAATTGCTCCACTTGTTGGTAAAACTCCTGTATTAGTTTCTGCACCTCCTCCCTCAAGTTGACGATTTCTGAGATTCAGCAGGGCTAATGGCAGAAGCAGAGGCAGAGGAAGTCGCCAACGCGAAGGAGTGGAGGCCACTGACAAAGAACGACTCTGGTAAGATCTCAGATTTCTAGAAATTAAATAATAAAT
Source organism: Arachis hypogaea (assembly GCF_003086295.3). Taxonomy (NCBI): domain Eukaryota; kingdom Viridiplantae; phylum Streptophyta; class Magnoliopsida; order Fabales; family Fabaceae; genus Arachis; species Arachis hypogaea. The sequence continues at coordinate 98,655,039 of NC_092039.1, forward strand.
TATTTATGATTTATTTTATTTATTCGAGAATATATTTTCAGATATTTTTATATTAATTGAGTACTTTTTTATTATTGATTTAAAACGTTAGTGATTTAAAATAATGAGAATTTTATATGCTTTAATTTAAATAATTAGATTTTTAATTTTATTTTATAAGTTAAAGGAAATTAATTTGATTATCTCTAGTTATTGAATTAGAATACTATTTGAAAATAAATTGTAAGTTGATGAATAAATGATATTTTTATATATAGTTATTGTTTGATTAAATTTGGTTTTCAATTATTCTATTATCCCCTAATTTTATTAAAATTATTAAACTACCATAACTCTAATTTTACCCTAACCTAACACTAATGCTAATACATACTCTCCACCTTCACAAACCCTTACCGTCGTCACTCTTCTCTTGCACACATACACACGAAAACGAAAAAAAAAAAGATAGGGAGAAGAGAGAATGGGGAGAGAAGAAGGGAAGGAGGAAGAAGAGAAGGGATGATACTCCACTACTGCTGCTGCCCAGCCGTCATCACCATCCCATAGAGCTGCCACCAAACTCCCGTGCGTGAGGAGCCATGCTGCTGTCGCCGTCCAGTTCGCCTCGCCAGTGTCGCCGCCACTGTGCCATCGAGAAGGAAGTCATTTGTGTCCTGTCACCGCTATTGGAGGGAGGAGTCGTCGCCGATCTACACGCCGCCAACATCGCCGGTGATCAGGGCTGGAAGTGAGTCGAGTTAGACCAAGTTCAAACTTGGCTCACGAAAATTAAGCTTGTCTCATAACTCGATTCAACAAAAGCTCACGAACTGGCTTCGAGCTCATGAGTTGGCTCAAATAATAGGAACATAATATATAATTCTATATCAATAAATTATAACTTATATATATTAAAAAATATTATTACTATTAATTTAATTCTATATCAATAATAGCAAACAGAAAGGCTTCCATGACAAATATTATAAAGTAGCGCCATAACTCCTCATTTTCTAGCTCGGTTGTAACGGAGCATGTTACATGATTCTTAACTTCTTTTTGGGTTCTGCCATCAAAGGTGTCTATGAGTTAATAATGCTTTTTCGAATCTAATTTAGGGAATCTATCACCTGTTAAATGGAAGCACGGGGTTGAGAAAAGTATTACTACATCCAAAAAATACTAACTAGCAATAAGTTTATTAGACACAATAGAAGAAAACATTTTTGTATTTTATATTAATTATATATTTTACGTATTACCTTCTGCAGGGAGTCCCAATGCTTGACTTATCAAACATGCATTAATCGGTATGTGTCCAGTCTTAACCTCCATATGCATTTGATCCATGTTATATGACCGCGTTAGGGCAACTATCAAATCTTGGTTCATCGACCACCTTAGGATGTGTCTCAGACATCCAAAACCTATTTTCTCAACCTCTTGGTATTTGATCGGGTCTTTGTCTTTTGGATGCTCCATCATATTCGCGATGGCAGTTAGATGGCAGCGCGTATTAAGTATTTTCTAAAAAATTGACACACTAATTAGTTTATGTTAAATTGTGTATGTCACTTGCTAACTCCGAAAATTCTTAAAGTGTGAAACAAATTATCTTTTTAGGACCTTCTGATTTTTTCAGCCTTCCAACTTTTTTTTGTTATTGTTATCATTAGATTCATCAAGTTTGTCAACAGAAGCCTTACTAGCTGTTGATTTTTTCTTTCTTTGGGCCAATTGAAGTATATTTTTAATTGGCATTGTGATTCTAGACTGCACATTCGATACAAGACAAAAACTATACTCAAATTCACATCCAAAATTATTAAAAAGGATTTCTAGGTATTTCATTAACACATCCAAAAGTCATGTAAAAAAGACAAAGTTTAGTGTTCACATCATAAGGTTAAACATAAAATTGTCTGAAAATGTTTCTAAAATTGAGGGAACAACATAAACACATCCCAAATGATAATAATCCATGCTAATTATTTCATCAATATATCTAAAATGCATATACCTATGATAAGATTACAAATCCAAATTTATAAGATTACACATCTAAAATTATACGTTTACATAACCCAAATCACAAATTTTGCACACCAAATAACTGATAATCAGGAAAAATCAACAAAGAAAATGAACAAATCATCAACACAAGTATCAGAATAGAACAACCAAGCAGTACTAAAAGTTACATAACATTCCCCTGCAAACAATAGTGAATTCGTATAAATACTCAGTTTTGTGTAAAAGTGTGTCATGCAGCATTTCATTTAAAAAAAAAAGGCAAGAGTAGCATTATGTTGTTGCTAAATTCATTTTGTTTAGTGACATTACTTTAGTCTAGTTTTTTACACTCGAGGAACTAAATAAAAGAGCATCAAAACCACTGAAAGATACACAAACAAATTAGATATTAAATGTCAATTCGTAAATGAGCTCAAGACATATCTAAAATAACAAATAACAAGTATAATACTTTCAAATTTATACAGATACACAAACACATCTACAATTAATTAGACAACACAAACATATACAACATTAGAGTTTAGCACATCCAAATTATATTACTATTACAAACTAAATAGACATGCAGATTTTTTGTCATGGTAAATTTCCACATTTTTTTAAGCCGAAGGTTTGAAACTCTTATATTAGAACAACAATAAACAAGAATCAGTATCTCAATGACTACCTAAATTGATTAAGGACACAAACTAGAATGCTATTATTATTTCATAAACGAGTAAACACCCAATCCGGTCCTTATCCATTTTCACGAAGGACAAAGCGATTCCTGTCCAAAAAAATGGATACTTCGACCCTCAACCTTTTTATTTTGGGACAATACGATCCCTCTGTTAAAAAAATTATTTAAATAATAATAAAAATTGGTTTGTGGGGGTTTTATTTATATTTTGTGGGGATTTTAAACCTTCACAAAATTATTTTCAATAATATAGCTAATTACTACCACTACTACCACTACCTTCTTCATCCTCATTATTGTGGCTCCTACTTCTATTATTTTTATTGATTTATCATTATCATTATCTCCTCTACCGTCATCAATCACTAATACCAATATTATCAACATTAAAGTTCTCTTTTTTCATTTCTTATTCGATGTTATTTTTTTCTTTTAAAAAAGTATTTGTACTACAATTACTATTTTTTTATGGCATCATTTTCATTGATAGTTTTTCTTCACTTAACCACCATTGGTGAAGGAATTTTTCAAAAACAAACTTATTAATAGTTTGTGGAGGTTTAAAACCCCCACAAAATACAAATAAAACTCCCATAAAACCAATTTTTATTACTATTTAAATAATTTTTTTAACAGAGGGATCATATTGTCCCAAACTAAAAAGGTTGAGGGTTGAAGTGTCTTTTTTTTAATAGGGATCGCTTTGTCTTTCGTGAAAATGGACAAGAACCGGGTTGGGTGTTTACTCTTTCATAAACACATCCAAAATTCAATTAACAACATAAACACATTTAAAACATAGAATTTGCACATGCAAAAATAAATTAACATTACAATATATATGGAAACCTTTTCAGGAAATTTTATTCCATTTTTAATAAAAAAATAGAATATTGTACAAAATGATAGGAAAAGTATTGGTGCCAAGGAATGTATAAAGAAAAACAATATGAATATAGACACATTTAAATACCTGAGGTACGTTTTCGGTGCGGAAGGATTGGCGACGCTGATGCGAATGAACGACGACGACAAGCAGTAGGACGAAGCGAAGCTAAGGAATGAGCGCCGAGAAGGAAGGCGGCGCGGAGGATGAGCGATGCAAACAACGGCAGCACAGAGGAACAGCGACGAGGAAGAACGACGTTGGGGATGACGCAGCGGCGCAGAGTAATGGTGATGACAAGGAGGAATGCGGCGACAAGGATGAGCGCTGAAGAGGAAGGCGGCGCAGAGTAACGGCGATGCAAATGCTGAGGATGTTGAGGTGCCGCGGAAGAAGTCCATGGATGGCAAGCACCTCTGATTTTAGCTGAGAATGACGGCTGAAATCTTATTTCTTTAGGGTTTTGTGTAGTGTAAGTTAATAATTAGAAGCTTTAAGATTTATTTTTAAATTTTAAAATTGAAATTTAGAATTTTACTTAATTTGATTTTTAGATGTGCATTTAAATTATAATCTGTTAGTAATTAAAAATTTTAAAATTGAAATAGAAATTTTAAATTTTAGTTTTATTTTGTTTATATTTTGGACGTATATTTAATTTTAAAAAGATACTAAATCTATTTAGATGTGTTTGTTTTTTTTTAATTATTGCAATAAAAAACTGAATAAAGGACCACTTTTAAAAAATACCTAATAATTAAACTGTAACAGCAAATATGCTTGTAATGTGAAAAACAATAATTGTGAATTCAAATAATTGCATACTTAATTAATTACGTTGATCTTTAATTTGCGTGTGGGTGCATTGTGCATGCATGCATACCATCCACAAATCTTCTCTCTTTGTTGTGAATTCGTTCATTTTTGCTAGTAAAGAATATAATTGATTTCAATAGTGTGTAGGGCACACATGGATCGGATAATATTCGCATATCCATGGTAATTATCTGTATCCGATCCAAATTTTGCAAATATTATTCGATCCGCAGAGCCATCGAATCAGATCAGATCCAATCTGTACTATGGTAGGATCGGATAGCGGATTTGGCAGTGATACCCACAGATCCGATCCGCATATCCGCATATCCACACATCATATAAATAGCCTAGTTTCAAATAAACTCTAATGTAATGTGACCTAACCCTAAATCCCTAATGTTACAGCGCTTCTCTCTCACTCTCTGAACTCTCCTTTCAGCCTGTCAAACTCTGGCTCTCCCTCTCCGCTCTGACAAGCTCTACCTCGCTCTATTACCGGCGTTCGTTGTCCATTACTGGTGTTCACTGTCCACCACCATCTCCTAAGTCCATCATTTCCTCCAGGTTCCAGCTACACGATCGTCGCCTTCTCCATCGACGCGGTAGACGGTGGTCGCGTTCTTCACTTGCGCAGCGCTCACGATTGGTGGTCTCCTCCAGTGATGCAGTCACCTCCTCCAGCAGTGAGGTCGTCTCCTCTAGCGGCGTAGTCTTCTCTTCCATCAATGGTGGTTGTCTCCCCAAGCGGCTTTGTCAATCTGTCAAACCAGGCCTCCTTCATCTCCATCATCTTCGCTCTTCAACTCATCAGGTGTTATAGGTAATTTAATTTTAATTTACCCTTTTATTTACATGACACATTTTCAAATATATGCCATTCTTGTGAAGCACAAATGTATATTTCTTTGAAAATTATCTTCATTTTGCATATCTTCCCTTCTGTATATTAAGTTGACATACTGCTTTTTTCTTGTTAAAAAGAGATCAAACATGTATGTATATATATATATATATATATATATATATATATGCATTCTTCAATTTTATTTCTTTTTTTGCCAAAGGAAAATTGTCTTGCCATTTTCTCACAATTTATATTACTGCCAATCATTTTTGTTTCTTTTTGAAAAAATACAATTACATGATATTAGCTTTTGGAAATCTAAAAACATGTTTTAAACTATTGGTCTATTTGATTTCATTTTCAATTGTCAAGTATTTTTCTTTACATAACATGATAACATAAATTGGTTTTGAAAGATTATTTTACAAGAATGAGAAATCAACTACTTGACATTGTAGTCAATTTCTACCAGATAAGCTATTTTCTAGTGTAGCATCGCTAGTGATAGTTTCACCAAAATCACTTGTAGGCTGTAGTATTTGCTGAGTGACCTGCTCTGATTTGTTCAAAATTCAAGTTTTCAGTTGGATATAACAAAGGCTTCAGAGGCATTGTTATACTGTTATTGTGTAATAAACTCTGTAAATTTGAATGGTTTATTCAATTGTAAACAGATATGGCACTGAGGGTTTATATGGTTTATTTGTTTGGAAATTAGAATGGTTTATTTAATTACAGTCATATGGCACTGAGGGTCTGTAAACTGATATAGTGATATGGTTTATTTAATTATAGGATTGTTCATCTGTTGAAAAATTAGAATGGCTGATAAGCAAGTGCCTACTAACAACGCAAGTGGATCTGAAGTTAGGAGCATTCATACTCCACCAAGTGTCGCTAGATCTACACCAAAAGAATCAACAAGGGGAGGGGAAACAAATACCAATCCAGCTTCAAGTGATGCTCCTTCTTTGGCGACAGCAGCACAATCTGGCCAGTTAGGTAAAAGAGAGTCTAATAGACCCCCTTCTATTGTTTGGGATCACTTAAAAAAATGATGAGGACTACTCCAGAAGAATCAACAAAGGGAAGGAAAACAAATACCAATCCAGCTTCAAGTGATGCTCCTTCTTTGGCAACAGGAACACAATCTTGCCAGTTAGGTAAAAGAGAGTCTAATAGACCCCCTTCTATTGTTTGGGATCACTTAAAAAATGATGAGGAAACTGAAAGCTCAATGTAAACATCATTTTAAATGGTTACAATGTCATAGTCGTAGGGATAGGACCTCTAACCTAAAAAAACATATTGGAACTTGTGCGATGAACCCAGAAAATCATGTTGATAAAAAACAAAAAACTCTTGTATTCACAAATTCTAATTTAGAGGAACCACCAACATTAAAGGTAGTAAATTTTAATCAAGATCGGTGTAGGCTTGCACTTTGTAAGATGGTGATAATTGATGAGCTTTTATTTAGGTTTGTGAAAAATACTGGTTTTATGGGCTTTTGTGGTGAAATGCAACCTCAATTTAAGATTCCGGGTTGTATGAAAGTTGCTAGGGATTGTATGAAATGGTATGTAGAGGAAAAACCAAACTTAAGTCCCTTTTGGACCTGAATCATCGATGGTTTCTTTAACTACTGATACTTGGATGTCTGTTTAAAACATGAACTATATATGTGTAACAGCATATTATATTGATGATGGATAGGCATTGAATAAGAAGGTCATGTCTTTTAATTTGATTGCTTATCATACTGGTGTTACCATAGGAAAAGCTTTAGAGAAATGTTTAAAAGATTGAGGCATTCGAAAACTTTGTATTGTAACTGTGAATAATGCTAGTGCAAACTTTGTTGCTGTGAATACTTTGGTTAAAATAATGCGAGAATGGAATGGTTATACTATGTTGGGTGGGGAATTCGTCCATTTGAGATGTGCTACCCATCTCTTGAATTTGATTGTTTGTGATGGTTTGAAAGATCTACAGTCATCTATTGCTAGGATTAGAACTTCTTGTAAGTTTGTGAAGTCATCTTTGTCTAGGCTAGCAACCTTTAGGAGGTGTGCACATGAGAGAAACATTACGAGTTGACAAATGATTATTCTTGATGTGCCGACGAGATGGATTTCTACTTATATGATGTTGGAAGTGGCCGAAAATTTTGAAAAGGCATTTGCTCGTGTTGCTAGGGAAGATGCTCATTTTAAAAGATACCTTGAAGATGATTGGGGATCTCCTAGTGATGAAGATTGGAGTAGAGCTTGTATCTTTATATGTTTTTTACAAATTTTCTATCATGCAATGCTTTCATTCTCTAGTTCTTTGAATGTCACTTCAAATGCTTTTTCCATGTATTGTGTAAGATATTATGCACTTTGAATAAATGGATTACGAGTGATGATTTAGTATTGAATGGAATGGCATCAACGATGAAGGCTAAATTTGATAAGTATTGGGATGATTCTGATCATTCTTATACTTCTACTCTTTTGACTTCAGTGAACAAGCCATCTCTGAACTATCTATTACTCGTTGTTGTTTTTCTTGATCGGTGGTATAAATTGGAATATATTCAGTTTACTTTGTTTGAGATGTATGGTCAAAGTGAGAAATTTTCAAGGATCTTTAGAAAATTGAAGGATATCATTACTAAATTATTTGGACAATATAGCATATAGAATCCATGACCCCCTGAAGACCCTCAAGATGCTAGCATTTCTTCGGATACTACGCCAAATCCTAGTGTACAGATGAGTGAGAATGATAGTATTACAGTTGAAGATCCTATGTGCAAGTGGAAGCAAACTCAGAGGATAAAACTAAGTAAGCTGAAGAAAAATGAAATGGATAGGTATTTGGAAGATGAAGTGGCAGAAGATTTTAGTGGATTTGATATATTGAGGTGGTGGAGAGGAAAGACTTTGAGGTATCGTGTTCTCTCTTGCATGGCTAGAGATATATTAGCCATTCCTATTTCTACTGTGGCATCTGAGTCATTTTTTAGCACGGGAGGTTGTGTCCTTGACCCTTATCGCAGTTGTTTGAGTCCCACCACTATAGAAACTTTAATTTGCACTTAAAATTAGTTGAAGCTAGCTAAGATATTGGTTGAGCTTGATAAGGAGATGCTGCTGTTGATTCACGTATATAATGAATTGGTTCATTTATATTTTATTATTCATTTTTTATTTTTTGTTTTAGAGCATTGACATACCATGACATATTTTGTTATTGTTGAATTGAATAGAATTTTTTGGAGTTATTAATATCAGAGATCCTAAAGTTCAAAGTGGATTGCAACCTCATCAACCATCTTAGATATTCAATAGTGCTTGTATTGGTATATAATAATTTATTATTCTAACATGTTTTGCTAATTTTTCTCACTTGCTATTTCTTAATTGGAATGTATGGTTGCTTATATAATGTCAATTGGAACTTGCTGAGTTGCTCTTTTAGTGTGTTTTAGTATGCTGAGTTGTTGTTTTAGTATGATTTAATATGAATAGAATTGCTGAGTTGCTGTTTTAGTATGTTGAATTGCTGATTTAGTGTGTTATTTCACCAAGTATTGTCATGAATTTTATGTTATCTTGTTTTTAATTTTTTATGTTTTACTCCAACTTAAAATAATTAAACTTAGATCTTGTGTTATTATTATTTTTTTGTTATTCAAGAGAACCTTTTTTGATAATATTTTATGAGTAAATAAGTTTAAACAGGTGAAAAAATGGATTTTCTGGACATCTTTTTGTAAAAACAACTAAACAGGGCCTTAAAACAAATTTCTAAATTATGCGAATATGCCCGATATTCGATCCGATCTAAAAAATGTGGATATCATATCTGATCCGATCCGACGGGAGCAGTGCGGATCGGATAGAATTTTAGCCTATATCTGATCCATGTGCAGCCCTAGTAGTGTGATAGGGTTACAAAATGAAGATAGATTAACAAAAACAAATGTTAGGTGAATAAGACTTTTTATTTGTCTAGTATTTAAACTAATACTAACTAATTTTTTTCACTAAGTAATTACCAATGTTTTGAAAATCAAACTGGTCATTAAACCACTTTAGTCACTGATTTATCGGTCCAACCAGTTTAACCGTGGTTCAATGAGAAAAATTGTTCCATAATAAAATAATAAATAAATTATAAATAAATATCCTAAATTATCTTTTAAATTTAAAACCCTGCATAAAATATCATCAACTAAATGTAATTAATCATCAAAATATACAAAAACTTGCCACAAATTTGTTGACAATTAACATAATTACACTTCCATTAAAAATAGTTGGATTGAATTACAACGCACAAGTTAAAGATAGAGAATATTGCCTTAATGTAGCAAAGACAAAAAACGATAGTATTGCACAATAAACACAACAAGACCTGAAACAAAAACACAACAGTTGAAACAAAAAGAATCCACACAGAGGAGGGGCAGCAAGTTGGCGGAGATCGAGAGCAGGGACATTGCAACCAAACAATGAACAAAACTCAAGAAACTTTGAATCAGTAACATAGGCAGTGCAAATTCAAGAAACTTTAATAAAATTTAACTATAAAAACAGGCAATAAAGTAGTAATAAAGTTATCAATTTAAAATTTATCATCAAATATAATCAGTGAGCAAAGCCAATCAATCAAGCATTAACTGGACATTCGAAAAAAAAAAAGAATTAAAAGAACATTTAAATCACAACAACACCAATAGAAACATTTAAAACAAAGCAACCAAAAAGAATATCTAAAAATCACCATGGTTGAAAACAATAATTTGATCTCAACGAATTAAAGCAAAGTTTCTAGAAAAGTGAAGAATACTCAAACCAAAGAACCTTCAATCACAGCATAAACCGAAATTCACAATCCCCTCAAATTGAAGCAGCAAGCAACTTGAAAATCAAAACACCAAAAAATAATTTCCAAGTAAAAGATTCAAATCACCAATCCTAACCAGAAATAAAATTAAATTTCAAGAACAAAGAAATCTATAAGCCTAGAACAGAGCAGAGCAAATCCTGAGCAAGAGGATGAACAACGCTGACCGTGGAACAGAGCTAGCGCCGGCGATGGTAACAAGTAAGTGAAGTAACAACAACAAAGTTTACATCTTAACTAACATTAATTATTCATAATTATTCAACAAAGTTCACAATTTAGCTTAGTAACTTCAGTTCACAGTTCACAGAAAAATAAAAAATCACAAATTACAGCTCACAGAACATCACAGGATCGAAAAATTATTCAATTATAGTTAAAAAAAATATCTAGAAGATAGAAGAAGCCTTCAACAGAGCACGCAAGAGGGAGACACCGAGACAAGGCGCACCTTCAAACGGGATAGTGGATGTGGTGGAACAGAGCTAGTGTCAGCAGCGGCATGGCTGCGCGACGGAGGCTTCCACGTTCACACGGTGGCTGCACGATGGAAGGGAAGGAAGGTTGCAATGGCTGCTGCACAATGGAGGAGAAGTGAGGGAGCAGTCGGTGGCTATTCGAAGTTCCGATGGCGGCAATAGCAGGCGATGGCTAGACGGATGACCAGGAGCTCGATGAGAGGAGCCCTGGACTGAGTGTGAGGGAGGCACTAAGGCAGAGGCGTGTTCTGGATCTGGATTCGATTCTGGTTAAGGCTAGTTAGTGTAATGAAACGACGACGTTTGGTTCCTTATCCAAAAAATTGGCTAGGTCATGGTTCGGTTCGACCGACTGATTCCTGGCCGATTCGATAGTTCAATTCCGATTTTTGAAATTGGCGGTTATAACATTTGTTTGATTCATTTTTTGTAGTGGTTCACAATTCAACCAATTCGACCGACCGATTCGAACTAATTTTCAGAACATTAGTAATTACTGCTAACATTCTCTATGATGCAACTTAATTAAGTAGGCTATTTGACAAATATACTTGTTAATTTGATCAACTATTACCAAAAGAAAACATTGATGATGTTACAACTTATAAGCAAAGACTAACTTCAAACATTAAAAATTAATTAAGAGTAAAGTATCATTTTTGTCTTTAATATTTGGAGTAAATCTTAAAATTGTCCCTAACATTTAAATCATCCTATTTAAGTCCTTACCATTTCAAAATCATCTCAATATTGTCCTGCTATTAGTGATCTGTTAACAAAATTAACAGTGGGCTAAAGTTGAGACAATTTTAAAACGTTAGGGACTTAAATAATTATGATGAAAAAGTTGGGGACAAAAATGATATATTACTCTAAGAAGAATTACCAAATCAAGTAAAATGATATTGAATTGCATTATGAATTCAAGATTTTTACTCATGTAGAATGACTAGTATATAAACTTTCGAAAAAGAAAAAAAAAAGAGCATGTACAAATATAACAAAGTATTATATCTTTTCGTTTCTAATATACCGAACTTCTTTAATGTTTAATTTTATTAAACTTTATTTTTATTTTTTAATCAAATTTAATTTTATCTTCAATAATTTTAATTTTTTATAATAGATAATTATTTAATTTATCTTTTAGTTTTGCTCTTAATCAAAAATAAATTTACTTAGAGTAAAAGTAATATAATTAAGAATAAAATAAAAAAACAAATTTATTTAGAATGAAAGTAAGGTCATTAAGAGTAATTTAATTAGATACAATTAAAAAATAATTAAATTATTATCTACCTAAAAATTTGATATTATTGAATGATAGAATTAAAATTTATTTTTAAAATAAATTTTATTAGATAATTCTTCTAAGAGTAATATATCATTTTTGTCCCCAATGTTTTCATCATATTTAATTCTTTAACGTTTTAAAATCATTTCAATTTTGTCCCGCCATCAATTCTATTAACAGATCCTTAACAGCATGATAATATTGAGACAATTTTAAATGTTAGAGACTTAAATAAAATGATTTAAATATTAGGGATAATTTTAAGACTTATTCTAAATATTAAGGACAAAAACAATACTTTAAAATTTAAATTACACTAACTTTAAACTTAGTGAAAATTACTTTAACAAAGAAGTCAATCAACGACTAAAAGTATATATGAGAGTAGATATATAAACTAAAAAGGAAAGCAAGACTAAAACAACAATGTGTTAGGAAATTATTTTAATTTTCTAATTTGTTTGTGGGCATATATATATATTAATCATAATCATAAATTATGTTATTTTAAATTAAGTGACTTATATAATGGTGATAGATTTCATTTATTGTTAGAAATACTAAATTGAATAAGTCATAATTACTTTTTATTTATAATTAAATGAGAATAAAACCAGATATTATCTTTTGTTCTTTAGATAATTATGTTTTGGATTTTAGATATATTATCTTTTGGACTTTAGATACTATTTTATTTGGGCTTTAGGGTTTAATGGGTGCCATGCTCAAATATAAATAGTGCCTTCAGGATTTCGGTCCCCAACATACCAAAGCCGTCTTTATCGCTCTTTTCCCATCAGAAGAGTCACAATTCAGCTCTATTAGGGATACAGAAGACTTTGGTTGAGGAAGATCGAAAGAACCACAAAATTGAGATAATCCTTTCATCAATTTCTGATCTCTCATTCCTTATTTCTATGAGTAAAGGTACGCGTCCGTATTATGATATTTTTGGTGATTTAATATGGATGATCCGGGTTAATAAAATAATTTATTTCAACAAGTGGTATCAGAGTCATCTATGATTAAATCATTAAGAAATTATAATTTTTTTATTTGAATTGAATCTTAATTTGAATTTGTGAAATTAGATTCAAATATGTGCTGCTTTTGGATTGTGTAGCACGTATTAATAAAACTGAAAGAGTACATAAAGAGTATATAAAGAATACACAAATAGTACATGAAGAACATACTTATTATAAAAATTTTTTGTATGCACCATGATTTAACCTGTGAATATGAATCTAGTTTTTTTTTTAAGAAAAAGAAGGTTTTCGTTTGTTTATCTTTTTTATACCATTTTATATAGATTCATTCTTCTGGCAAATTCGTTGTTTTTTTTTGTTTTACATGAATTGAATCATAATGATTGATTCTAATCTTAATGATTCAAAAAAATTTTTGCCATATGAATTGTTGAACAGTTATAATTATGTCTTTTTTTTAAGGTTTGAAAAGACACCATTAAAATTTAATTTCTTTTGTGATTTAAATATTTTTTTAATTGTTACATAAGGAAACTAGTAATAATTTGGATTATTATACCCACCTATTTTATAAAGATTTGGTTTTAGAATAAATTGATTGAACATTATGCTCCCAAAGTAGCCTCTTTTATGAAAATTGATTTATTTAAAACATTAGAAATATGGTGATATGTAATTCATGCGAATATTAGTCAGCCCAAAGGAAGGTGTATATTTGGCCAAATTACATACACATATTGATGATAAATACATGTTTGGGTAACTAATTAAGAATAAAGTAATGCTTATTATTTATGCAGACAATAATCGGCCCAAAGAAAATTTATTGTTTGGCCAAATAATAAATATTGCACACTTTTATTTATTTTCTATTAATTATAAAATCAATAATTGGCCCAAAAGAAGGTTATTGTTTAGCCAATTAATAGAAAATATATGCGGTAATAAATAGGTTGCGAAGTTTAAGTTTTCATGTGCGCATTCAGTCGGTCCAAAGAAAGGATTAATGTGTGACAGAAATTTTGACAATATTTTATTACTGCAATGAGAGTATTACTTATAGTTAATTTTCTATCCAAATATTGAAAATTAATGTTGTTCTAGATATCTCAATATGGATTTTTTTTCCTATTATTTAACTAATATTTACTGTATGTTCCTTTTTTGTTCTAATAAAGAAATTATGGCTTCAACTACCAATGTTTCTGCACCCAATTAGCAGTATTCTTATGTTGAATGGTTCAAATTTTAAAGTTTGGAAGGATACCATGGAGATTGTCCTCGGTTGTATAGATTTAGATATAGCTCTTCTAGAAGAGAAACTAACTTCCACTCCAAAAAATCTTAATGAGGTTAAAATAGAGAAGTGGAAGAGATCCAATCGAATGAGCATTATAATCATGAAACACTTAATTCCTGAGATGTTTCAGGGCTCAATTACTGAGGATAAATATGCCAAACAGTTTCTAAAAGATGTTGAAAAATTCTTTGTTAAGAATGAAAAGGTGGAGGCAAGTAGCCTTTTGAGCAAACTTGTCTCCATGAGGTATAAAGGTAAAAGGAACATAAGGGAGTACATTATGAAAATGTCTCATCTTACTTCAAAATTGAAAACACTAAAATTAGAGTTGTTTGAAGATTTACTCATGCAATTTATTTTGATCTCTCTTCCTGCACACTTTGGGCAATTCAAAGTGAGTTATAACACTCTGAAGGAAACTTGGTCTTTAAATGAGCTTATATCTCATTGTGTGCAAGAAGAAGAGAGGCTACAACAAGATAATACTGAAAGTGCTCACATGACTTCATCTTCTCAGTATAAAAAAAAGCGTGATACTACTACGGTTACGGGTGTGCCTTCTCAGCATAAAAGGTTAAGAAACAAGATCAAGTGTCAACTTGTTTCTTCTATAAGAAGGTGGGACACATAAAGAAGGATCGTACCAAATATGCCACTTGGCGTGTAAAGAAGGGTATAATTCTTACTTTCGTTTGTTCTGAGGCTAGTTTAAGTTATGCACCTGTTGATACTTGGTGGGTAGATTCTGCTACTACTACTCATGTAAGTGTTACTATGCAGGGATTGCGTGTGGAGCCGACCGCCAAGTGATGCTAAAAGATACATTTATGTGGCAGATGATAATATAGTTGCAGTCAAAGTTATAGGAACCTTTAGATTATGTTCCACGAGTGGATTTTACTTAGATTTATTAGAGACATTTTATGTACCATCATTTAGACAGAATTTAGTTTCTATTTTTTGTTTGGACAAATCAGGTTATTTTTGTTCGTTCGGAAACAATAAAGTCAATCTCTTTTATAAGTCAAATAATATTTGCTCTGGTCATTTGGTGGATAATCTATATAGGCTTGATTTGAATTCCTATAATAATAAAATACTGCAAACAAGTACAAAACAAAAACTAAATGAGAATTCGGCATCATTATGGCACAAACGTCTAGGTCACATCTTTAAACAGAGAATTCAAAGGCTCATGTCGGATGGAATTCTTGGACCCCTAAATTTGGCAGGCTTTGAAGTCTGCATTGAGTGCATAAAGGGAAAAAGGACAAACGAAAGAAAATTAAGTGCCAAGAGAGCTAAAGATGTCTTAGAATTGATACATACCGATATATGTGGCCCATTCCCTACTATCTCTTGGAATGGACAATGGTACTTTATTATGTTCATAGATGATTACTCTCGTTATAGGTATCTATATTTAATTCATGAAAAGTCCCAAGCCTTGGATGTTTTTAAATCTTTCAAAAATGAAGTTAAACTTCAACTTGGAAAGAAAATTAAAGCTGTCAAATCTGATCGTGGTGGTGAATACTACGGAAGATATGACGGTTCAGGTGAGCAACGTCCTAGACCTTTTGCTCTTTTCCTAGAGAAGTGTGGTATTGTTCCGCAATACACCATGCTAGGCAAACCTAGTATGAATGGTGTTGCAGAGCGAAGGAACCAAACTCTTAAGGACATGGTGAGAAGTATGATTAGTCATTTTTCCTTATCTGAATTACTCTGGGGATAAGTCTTAAGGACCGCAGTGTACATCCTTAATAGGGTGCCAAGCAAAGCAGTTAACAAAATCCCTTATGAAATTTGGACTGGGAAAAAACCCAGTATAAAGTATTTGCACATTTGGGGATGTCCAACTGAGACACAACCATATAGGCCGCATGAAAGAAAATTGGACTCAAGAACCATTAGTTGCTACTTTGTTGGTTATGCTGAGGGTTTATGGGGGTACAAGTTTTACAATCCTGCATCAAGGTCTATTTTTGAAACAAAAAATGTGAGATTTCTTGAGGATGTTGAGTTTAGAGGGGAAGAAAATATTAGGAATGTTGTTTTTTATAAGGATTCTGTAACTGATAATGATATGGTCTTTGTACCTATTATTGTTCAAGATACAGTTATAGTACAAGAGCACAATAAGAATCCTATTATAGATTCAGTTACAGTACAAGAGAACAATGAGAATATCATTGTTGCTCAAGATATTGCTACAGTACAAGAAAATAATGAGAATCCTCCTCAATCTCAATCCATACAACAAGCTCAACAACCCCATGAAGTGTCATTAAAGAGATCCAACAGAGAAAGAAAAAAATCTATCTATGGTTTCAAACAAGTTTCCTATCAATGGTATCACAAGTTTCATCAAGTCATTACCTCATATAGTTTTGAGGTAAATATCATAGATGAGTGTGTATACTGCAAGTTTAGTGGGAGTAAATACATCTTTTTGGTCTTATATGTTGATGACATTCTACTTGTTAGTATCGATATAGGCTTGTTGCATGAAACTAAGAAATTTCTATCAAACAAATTTGAAATAAAAGATCTTAGTAATGCCTCTTTTGTATTAGGAATCGAGATACTAAGAGATCGCTCTCAAGGTATTCTTGGATTATCACAAAAGAACTATATCGAAAAGATTTTAAGTAGATATACCATGAAAAGTTGTAGACTAATGGACACACCCATAGCTAAAGAAAACAAGTTTAGACTCAAGCAATGCCCAAAAAAATGATCTTGAGAAGACAGCAATGCATGATAAACCTTATGCATAAGGATTAGGGAGCCTAATGTATGCTCAAGTCTGCGCACATCCCGATATATCATTTATAGTGGGAGTGTTGGGTAGATACTTGAGCAATCCGGACATGGATCATTGGATAGCTGTTAAAACGCATAATGCATTATCTGAAGAAAACAAATGATTAGATGCTTATTTATCGGAGATAAAAAAAATTTGGAGATTATTGGGTACTCTGATTCCGATTTCACGGCATATGGTTGCAAAACTTTGTCACTGAGTTTCATATAGTAGATGATATTGAAAGGCCAATAAAGATATTTTGTGACAATAAGTCAACATTACTATACTCTAACAATAATAAGGTAGCATTTGTTTTCGGAGGCAGGACACAGAGACATGGACAACACATGTTTAAAAAGTGTTTGGTAGCAAAGACATGGACACTGAACATATTATCTCTGAGATAGTTTTTTATACTTTTGTGTCCACTCTTTTACGAAGGACAATGATGGACACAGGATTTGGAAGGGTGGACATGGACCTTTTTTATAAATTTTGTTTTCTTTTTTATCCATAGATATTTTTTATTATTCCACTATTACCCCCTTTTTATTTTTCCTATTGCATTGTTCTCAGAGAGGTACTTTCTTCTTTCTTCTCTTTCTCTATCTCTTTCTTTTTCAGGTACTTTCTCTTTTTTTGTAGAATTTTGTATTGGAGTGGATAATTCTATCCTTCTTATTGTTTTTACTTCAATACAATTTTAACCTTGTATTATATTATTTGATTTGTAATAAAATAATTAATCTTAAAACTTTTAAAAAATAAATATTATCAAAAGTAAAATTGATCTTTTAAAATACTAAAAAAAAATTATAAGTTGTAATTGATTTTATATAATTTACAAAAAAATATTTTTTAAATAACAAAATTAGTTTTCTAAATAAGAGTATATTTTTATGTGCAAAAACTAATTTTTTTCATGTAAAAACGGATTCTTTTTTAAATTAGCTTATTAACCTAAACAAAATTTTTTATTAATCAAACTCATTTATTTTTTTGTTAATCTTAACTATATGTATTCCTAGATATTAATAATAAATTTAAAAATAAAATAATTATATTTATAAATTTTATTTTAATATAAATACTATTATATATATATTTTTTTTATTAAAATTTTTGGCATCTTCAAACATTTTTTTCAAGTTTTGTCTGTATTCATACGTACTCTCATTCTTTATTAAATTAGTTTGTACTTGATGTAGAAAATTTGGAATCACATGGCTATTTTAGTCATTTTATATAATATTTTAGTCTTGTCCATGTGTATCCAAACATAATACTAGATATTACATTAGTGTCTTGTATATCATATCCAAACACAATGCATAAAGAATAATTTTTAGTGTCTCCATCATATTGTCTCTGTCTCAGTGTCATGTTCTGTCCTGTCTCCAAAAACAAACGCAGCCTAAGAGCTTGACAAAATTGAAGATATAGACATCAAGTTCTTAGTTGTCAAGGAAAAAGGTTAAGAAAAACAGATTTTCATAGAACATATAGGAACAGAGTATATGTTAGCAAACACATTAACCAAGAGATTGATCCCTAAAGTCTTTTATGAGCACACTACTCGGATGGGTGTCAATATTTGTGATGCCTTGATTTAATGGGAGTTTATTTTATGGTATATCTCCTATGATAGATATTGAATTATTTTCTGCAAAATTAAGTTAATGGTTTATTTCATGTTATGTGAAATATTCATTTTATAATATTTGTTTTGTGTTTGATCTCAAAAAAGTTTTAAAGTTGGACTAGTTAGAAATAGACATACATGAGATCACTTGGCATGTAATTTTATTACTCATCCAAATTTGATCTATGTTGTTAAATACATTATTATGGTGATCATCGTGGTTTAGTCGTGACATTAATGTGATAAAAGCTGCGATAATTTCATATCTAATGTATGAGACAGACCAGATTATTAAAGTAATAAGAGAAATAGCATTCAGATGCGCGCATAAAGTTTATAAGATGCGATTATGTCAAGAAAGAATATATGTATAGCCCAAGTGGGAGATTGTTAGGAAATTATTTTAATTTTCTAATTTGTTTGTGGGCAATATATATATATATATATATATATATATATATATATATATATATATATATATATATTAATCATAATCACAAATTATGCTATTTCAAATTAAATGACTTATATAATGATGATTTTATTTATTGTTATAAATGCTAAATTGAATAAATCATAATTACTTTTGATTTGGAATTAAATGAGAATAAAACCAGATATTATCTTTTGGATTTTAGATATATTATCTTTTAGACTTTAGATACTATTTTATTTGGGTTTTAGGGTTTAATGGATGCCATGCTCAAATATAAATAGTGACTTTAGTGTTTCGCTCCCCAACATACAAAAGTCGTCTTTGTTGCTCTTTTTCCATCAGAAGAGTCACAATTCAGCCATATTAGGGATACAGAAGACTTTGGTTGAGAAAGATCGACAGAACCACAAGATTGAGACAATCATTCCATCGATCTCTAATTCCTGATTTCTATGAGTAAAGGTACGCTTTCGCATTATAATATTTTTGGTGATTCAATAATATGGATGATCTAAATTAATAAAATAATTTATTCCAACACAATGGCCATAAAACTTGCTGCCACAAGAAATCGTTCCAATGCAACACGTATTTCGATGATGCCGACAATTAAAAAAATGAAAAAGAGGCAGTCCAAAATGGTGGTGATGGCAGAAAGGAGCATAACTATGTAAAGCACCTTGAGGTTAATGAACGCATGACAAGCATAACTGATGACCTCTCCATTTTTATAAGCCTGAGGGCAAGTTTGAGACCTGTGTTAGCAGCAACAAAAACAAAAGGAAACCGAAGGAGACCACCTCAAAGAAAAGAATCACTTTGACTATGCCAACCTCCATCTCACACGCAAAGCAGGGCTCCAAGTTGTGCTACCGTAGTGTGGTAAAGTCGAGGTCAATAAGCCTACCACAGTCAAGAATGAGTTAACGTCAATAAAATTGTCCATTGTCATCTCGTGCATTCTCTTCATTTGTGGTTTGTATGTAGGGATGACAATTCGGACTGACCTGTGTCAACCTGTCTTACCCTAACTGAATAGCACGAGTTTTTCAATGCTTGATTGGGTATGTGGGATAAATTTGGGTAAGACTAGCTTATTCCTGTTTGGGTATAAGGTGAATATGAGTAATAATCATTTTAGTATGAGAGTAAATATAGGGAGTCACTTAGATAAAGATGTTAAAAATATTTTTTTAAAGATGTTTTTTTTAATTAGACACTGGATAAATCAGTTTAGCTAAAAAATTAATAAATTTAATTTTGAACCGGTATAAATTAATATTTTTTATAAAAAATGATTATAATATTCTTATAATAAAAAATAACTAAAATATTCATATTTTAAATATATATTAATTTTAAAAATTCTAAATCTTAATCGTATGACGACAGAGAATAAAAATGCTAAAATTTAGGATTCTCAAAATTAATAATATAATAAGAGTATTTTAGTCATTTTCTATAACAAGAGTATTGTAGTCATTTTTTATAAAAAATAATATTAATTTAGATCGATTCAAAATTTGATTTACCAGTTTTTAGTTAAATTAATTTGTCTGACTTAATTTTGACAAAAATAATACAATTTAATCGATTTTATGTGTTAAATTTTAATTATTAAAAGATATCTTAAAAAAAAATTTTTAAACGTTTTTATTGGAGTGACTCACTCAATAGATAATAGAACCGAGAATAAGACAATGCGTGGATATTTAGAACGGAATTTGTGTATTTAATTACCCCTCCTGCCTTGCCTCATCATTATCATCTCTATGACTCTATCCAACTCTAAAGAGGAATAACTTATAGCAAACTGATTTTCTTATTCCGAAAAAATATAAATATAAGTGATTAACCCTTTTATATATTTATTTTACATTTAAATCGGTATTAATTAATTTTCTATATTTTTATTAAAATTGTTGGCTTCTAGCTAGTATTTTTGTTTAAAAGGTGTTCCTGTATGAAAATCGACTCCGAAGTATAGCACGTTCTGGTAATGCACATACTGGCTTCCTTTGGAGTGATGGATGTGGAACGTCATCTTCTTCCTGAGGGGCGGCGTTGGGTACCTAAAAAGGGACTCCAACGCTCAAGTCAGTGTAAGTATGAGAGAGTTCAGGGGGAAAAACTAGAGTGAATAGCGTACCTACAACTTGAGTGTGTAATTTGTATATATTGGGGTTTGTTGAGGGTGGTTACGCGGATTTGTTGGACTGGGTGGAGTCTCTATCTGTTGCATGCTTTATTTGTTGGACTTGAGTTAAGGAGAGATTTGGGGAGGGTTTATGCGTTAGTTCAGTTCCGAGTTTGTTGTTGTTTGTTTTGCTTTATTCTAACGGATCATAGCCCCCAAGGTTGACCTGTTTCTTGATCTTATGAACTGGTTAAGCTTATACTTGTGGGTTATAACTCAGAACTGAATTTCGCGGGAATTTTGGTTTTTGTGACGAGCTATAACTCGGAGCCCCAAGCTTAACTTGTTCACTGCCTCTGTTTGAAGTTGTTTTGATTTGAATTTTCGCGCGGAGTGCGTTGTAGGAGAGAGAGTGATATTTTGGAAAGGAAAACTGTATTTAATGCACTTTGGGTTTTGGAAAGGGTGTTAAGATCAGGCCGTTGATTGAATTTGATACTCTGCACGTTGGACGGCTAGGGTTTGTCCTGGGAGGTTAACACTTGTGGTAGGGATAGTGGGTTAACTGTTTGGTTTTTTATCCATTTGCATGAGGTTTTTCGCTTTTTCTTCTCTCTTATTCGCGGAAGATGAGCAAAGGTTAGTTGTGCTTTTCCCTTATTTGTTTTGTCTTGTCGCTTTGCTTTGTCTTCTCTTCTATATTGTTGTTCGAAAATGGAAAAAAGGGAAGAAGGTAGAGATAGGGTCAGTGGTGAAGGCAGAGGTGAAACTTGTTGAAGACGTGTGGGTTTGGGATCCAGTTAATCCTTTTTCATGGGTTGCTGAATCGGTGAAGGGTTACGCTTCTGTATTTGATGATGAACTTAGTGTTGCTCAATTAGGTTCCGTTTCTTCATGGGTTAGAGAGGGTAGTGGTGTGAAGCTTAGGTTTCTTCCGTGTACTGCTGGTGATCGTGTTTTCCATTGTGGAGAGGGATTTGAGTTCTTTTTCATTTATAGTTGTATTTTTGTTGACTTGGGTGTTAAATTTCTTTTTTCCGAGTTTGAGTGTGGTGTGTTGATGCAATTGAAATGTGCCCCGTCACAGTTACATCCTAATTCTTGGGCGTTCGTTAGGGCTTTCCAGATTTTGATGAGTTGTTTGGAGGTTGAACCGTCGTTGGAGGTTTTCTTTGCTTTGTTTCAGTGTAAGGGGGTTAGACGGGGGTGTTTGTTGAATTTAGCTAGTGCTCCTGGTCGCGCTATCTTTAGTTTGTATAGGTCCTCATATAAGGGTTTCAAGTCAATATTTTTGAAGGTAGGTGTTGTAGAAAGTGAGTATCCGTGGTTTGTTGACGAGTGTCTTTTGGATAGGTTTCCTCTGTTCTGGGTTCCGAGGCCCAGGCAAATACTTGGTATGGACAATATGGAGTATAGGAATGAAATGCTGGTGGAGTTTCTGGTGAATCATATCTCATCATCCAGCTTGCTGTCTGTTGTTGAGCTTCTTGACTTAGAGGGTGATAACGATGCCCTTGTTGGATATATAGGTAACTGCTTTTGATCGTTTTGTGTGTTGTTTATTGGTTTTGGATAATGACGTATTCTCCTTGTGTTTTTGTAGTTGAGAAAGCTCCAAAGGTGACCTCGTCCAGTTTGCGAGCATTCTTCCGAACGAAGAATGTTGAAAAGCAAGGCTCGACTAGTCAAGCTATGGCTAAGAAAGGTGCTGAGGTCGATCAACCTTCCCCCAAGAAGGTTAACTTTAAAAGGAAAAGAGGGGAGGTAAAGAAAAGTAAGAATGCGGCCGAGAAGGGATTAGAGTGCGAGGTTAACCTGGACCAGGTGAAGAAATTCACAGAGAACCAGAAAGTGTTGCATAGCTATAGGGGTGATGATGATTTGACATCCCTATGGAGCGAGCATTTTCCTTTCACCGTGATGGCGGACGAGTATGTACAGAATCCTTCCGATGTTAAGCTTATTCACGAAGTGGGTGAAGTTGGGATTGCCTAGTATTTGCAGGTATAATTGATAGTCTTTCTTTGTGTGTTATATTTGTTTTGCTGGTATTTATTTTTCTGTTTTTCTTTAGGTTATTGGGGCACGCTTGATGTGTGTTGGTCGGACTGAGGAGTTGAAGTGCTCCAGGGCTGTCTTTGATAAAGCGGCGATGGATCAACTTATGCGCGAGAATGTGGAGAAGAGTGGTAAGCTCCGAGATGCATTAGATTTGGTGGACCAGTTAGGAGAAAAACTTAAAGAGGCTGAGACGTCATTGAAGAAGTCTGGTGAGGAAAAGGCTGTTCTTGAAGCTAGGATCATTGAGCTTGGGATTGAAAAGAAGCAGGCTGAGGATGATAAGGAAAATCATGGTCTAGAAATGTTTGCAGCTGGGTTTGATAGGGCTGTTGAGCAGGCGAAGTTCTTGTTGCCCGATGGTGATCTGTCGAAAATGGACCCCTGTAAGATCATTGTTGGAGGTGAATTGGTTGAGGATGGTGACGAGGTCGAGGGTCAAGGGGAGAATCCTGCTTCATAGAAAAAAGTTTGACTTGTATATGTTTAGCTTTTGTATCAGGTCAGTGTTGCCTTTTTGAAGGCCGACTTTTTTTTTTTTTTGAATGTGTTGATTGAAAATTGTTTCCTCAAGTAGAGGTTTGGATATTGTTCTTTTTGTATGTCTTGAGTAAGTATTTTGCTTATTATTTGCGAAGTTGTGTAGAGTTTAAGATACACCGTGTTTATTGTTTTTATGAATCGAATTGTAGGGTTGTTGAACGACGACACTTCGTATTTATTTCTGATAAGGTTTGCCTGGATACTGAAAAGGGTGATGTTTGTCTTGTTAGGTTTTGGATGAAGTAGTGTAAATAGAGATAGATCCATAGTATTAGTTTGTTTGGAAAATGCGGGGTGGTGTGCCTCATTAAAACCTCTCCAGCAAAACCCTCCTTAGGGAAAAAACTGGTAGTAAGAAAAAGAGTGCATCACCGTGTCCGACTTATACATTAGCTGAAGTATAACTTCAGGGATGAGATGTTCCATGTATTTGGTAGGATGGTTCCGTCGAGTTTTTGTATCTTGTAAGCCCCCTTGCCGACGACTTTCTATACTTTGAATGGTCCTTCCCAATTGGCACTTAATTTGCCATGTCCGTGCGACTTTCGTATGTCTTCGACCTTTCTGAGTATGAGGTCGCCTTCTGAAAATGTCCTTGGTTTGATTTTCTTGTTGTATTTCCGAGCTATAGCCCATTTTGTTGCTAGCTGTTGTAGTGTGGATTTGTTATGGTCTTCCTGCATTAGGTCAAGCTCGGTTTTCCTTCTTTCTATGTTGTCAGCTTCGTTTGTGTTTGCGGTTCTGTTACTTTGTAGGGATACTTCGATTGGTATCATGGCGTCGCTCCCGTACACTAATATGAACGGGGTTTCTTTTGTTGAAGACTGTTCTGTGGTGTTGTAGCTCCAAATCACTTCCGGGATGAGCTCGGCCCATTCGCCTTTTGAGTCTTCCAGTTTTTTTGTAAGGCCCTGCAAAATTATCTTATTGGCGGCCTCTGCCAGACTGTTAGTTTGTGGATGTTCAACTGAGGTAAATTGTTGGTTTATTTTGAAATTTTGTAAAAAGTTTGTGAATCGTTGATCTATAAATTATCTTCCATTATCAGTGATGATGGATTGAGGTATACCAAAACGACACAGTATGTTTTTCCGTACGAAAGAAATCATTTTTTCAGAAGTGATTTTTGCTAATGGTATAGCCTCTATCCATTTGGTAAAGTAATCTATAGCAACGATTAAAAATTTGACCTGGCCTGGAGCTGGAGGGAATGGTCCGAGGATGTCCAGCCCCCCTTGTTGAACAGCCAGCATACCTCAGAAGTGTGTAACTGCTCGGCTGGGTTGTGAATGACTGGCGCATGGCGTTGGCATTGATCACAGTGGGTCACTTTGCGCATGCAATCTTGCTTTAACATCGGCCAATAATAACCGGCTCGGAGAATCTTGGCGGCTATGCTTCGGCCGCCAATGTGGGTGCCACAGACTCCTTCGTGGACCTCGTCCATGGCCAAGTTTGCTTCGACTGTACTTAAGCATCATAGGAGGGGTCTCATGAACCCTCTCTTGTATAGCTCGGTCCCTGCTATGGTGTAAAAGCTCGTCTGTCTTTTGAATTTCTTTGCGTCTTGAATGTTGTCGGGCACTGTTTCTGTTTTCAGGTAATTTATTATTGGTGATCTCCAGTCGTCTTCCTGTGAAACACTTGCAATTGTTAGGGTGACGCTGGGTTCATCCAGGGTTAGTTGTGACAACATGGGGCTGTTGTATTGCCTTCTTGTTGTTGCCAATTTGGAGAGGAGATCTGCTCTGTCGTTTTGTTCCCTTGGTATATGAAGAATATTGAATTTTTCGAAGTTTCTGATAAGGTTGTTAACCATTGCATTGTATTTTTCAAGGAGGGGATCTCTTACCTGAAACTTACCTATTACTTGTTGCACCACCAAGAGTCAGTCGCATTTGATGTTTATTTGTGTTATTCTCATGGTTTGTGCGAGGCGTAGTCCTGCTATTAAAGCTTCATATTTTGCCTGGTTGTTACTTGCGTGGAAAGTAAAATGTAGTGATTGTTCGAGTTGTATTCCTTGGCCGCTTTCTAGGAGTATTCCTGCGCCGGAGCCTTTGCTGTTTGAGGCTCCGTCAACGTATAGCGTCCATGGGTCTTCTTTAGGAGCTCGGTCTTCTTGTGTCAGTTTGGCGACGAAGTCGGCTAACATTTGTGATTTGATGGCGCCTCTGGATTGGTATTGGATGTCGTATTCTAATAGTTCAATGGACCACTTGATTAATCGACCTGCCAGCTTGGGCTTCGTCAGTACCTGCCTT
This sequence comes from Arachis hypogaea, assembly GCF_003086295.3. Classification (NCBI taxonomy): domain Eukaryota; kingdom Viridiplantae; phylum Streptophyta; class Magnoliopsida; order Fabales; family Fabaceae; genus Arachis; species Arachis hypogaea. The sequence continues at coordinate 98,681,142 of NC_092039.1, forward strand.
AAGGGTTGTTCTGTCCTAATTATAATGGTGTGGCTTTGAAAGTAGTGCCGTAGCCGTCTGGCTGTCACGACGGGAGCGAAGGCTAATTTCTCCAGCTTTGGGTAGCGGGCCTCGGCACCTTGAAGTGTTTTGCTGACGAAGTATACCGGGTGTTGTTGTTTGTCTGTTTCTGTCACTAGTACTGAACTGATAGCATGTTTAGTGATTGATAAATACAAATATAACGGTTTACCTGTTTCTGGTGTTCGGAGGATCGGAGGAGTTGTGAGTAGGGTTTTGAGCTCTGTGAATGCTGTTTCACATTCTTCGGACCAGTGAAATTGTTCCTGTTTTCTCAGTTTTTTGAAGAAGTGATGCGATCGTTGCGCTATACAGGGTAGGAACCTTGCTAGTGCCGCAAGTCGGCCGGTTAGCTATTGTACTTCCTTGATTGTCCTCGGACTTCGCATGTTGAGGATGGCTTGACATTTTTCTGGGTTCGCCTCAATACCTCGGTGTGTGAGCATAAAGCCGAGGAATTTCCCGCTTTGTACTCCGAAAGCGCATTTTTCCGGGTTGAGCTTCATATTGTACTTTCGGAGTTGCTGGAAAATCTCTGTTAAGTCTTCGACATGGTTTGATGTTCGTGTTGACTTTGCTACCATATCGTCGACATAAACCTCTATGTTGCGCCCGATTTGTTTTGAGAAGATATTGTCCATGAGGCGTTGGTAAGTGGCGCCTGCATTTTTGAGTCCGAATGGCATGACTTTGTAACAAAAGTTACCATTATCGGTGATAAAGGCAGTCTTATCTTGGTCTCCCTCATGCATTAGGATTTGGTTGTAACTCGAGTAGGCGTCCATGAAGCTTAAGCATTGGAAACCAGAGGAGTTGTCAACGAGTTTGTCGATGCACGGGAGGGGGTATGCATCCTTTGGGCAAGCTTTGTTGAGGTCTGTGTATTCGACATACATCCTCCATTTGCCATTATTCTTTTTAACCATCACGACATTGGCCAACCATGTTGAGTACCTGAGTTCCTTGATGAACCCGGCGGATAGTAACTTCTGGGTCTCTTCCAAGGAGGCTGTCTTTTTGTCGGTTCCTAAGTGTCTCTTCTTCTGGGCTATAGGCCGGATTGACGGGTCGATCGCCAGTTTGTGGCAGATAACATTTGGGTCTATCCCAGGCATATCTGCTAGAGTCCAGGCGAATAGATCGACGTTTTGTTTTAATAGCTCCACCAGTTGAGTTCGTTCCGCTTCTTTTAGTGCGTTTCCGAGGTATGTATATCTACCTTTGTTGTTTAACAACTGCACCTTGGTGAGGTCGTCAAGGGGCATAGGCTGTTCCTGGTTATTTGTTCTTGGGTCTAAGACTGCCAGAGGAGGTAACTGATCCGAGTTATACACTGCTTGGACGTATTGCTGGTCGAGGTGTTTTGGTTGTTCGTTTTTTAAACTGGCGTTATAGCATTGGCTGGCCTCCTTCTGGTCTCTATGGATTGTCACTACTTTGTTGTCCTGTGAAATAAACTTGACACACAAATATACAGTGGAAACAACAGCGTTGAATGCGTTCAACGATGGTCTGCCTAAAATAATGTTATAGGAACTTTTGCAATCCACTACCAAGTATTGTATTTCTAAAGTTTTGCTGTTGGGATAATCCCCAAAAGTAGTTTTTAACCAAATGTAACCTCGGATAGAGACCCGCTCACCTGAGAAACCTACCAATTCTCCGGATGACGGTTGCAGGAGTTTGTCACTGAGGTTCATCTTTTGGAACGTTGAGTAGAACAATACGTCGGCGCTGCTCCCCGGATCCATGAGGATCTTTTTTACCAGGGGCTCTCCGACTTGTGCGGTGATGACTACGGGGTCGTCTAGGTTTCGGTCAGCAGCCTTGTAATCCTCGGGGTTGAATGATATTCCAGGCTTGTCCGAGTTAGTTGGCCGAGGTATTGTTGATTCTGTCATGGTCATCATGGCTCGGTATGACCTTTTTCGTGCCGAGTTCGTGCATCCTCCACCTGCAAAACCACCAGAAATACAATTTATTATTCGGTGGGGTAGATTGTTGTCATTGTCTACCTTTCGCCCCTTGTCTCGGGGGTCGTCGATCGTTTTTTGTTGGTGGTTGAGGTCTTCAGTGTTTTTCCTTCGACTTCGTGTGTCGATGTATTTGTCTAGCAATCCTTGGCGTGCTAATTTTTTGAGTACGTCTTTTGCTATCACGCAATCGTCTGTTGTATGGCCGTACTTTTGATGGAAAGCACAGTATTTGGATTTGTCCACGTGCCTCTGGTCCTGGTAGGTACCGGCTCTGCTTGGGGGTTTGATGAGTTTAGAGTGTAGTATATCTTTTACTATGTTTTCTCTTTTTGTGTTAAAAGGAGTGTATGTGTCAAACTTAGGTGTTAGTCTGAACGGCCTTTGGTCTGTCCTGCTGATTGGATGCCTGCTTCGTCTGTCTTCTTCTCTGTTTGGGGTGGGTTTTTCCGCCCTCCTGAGTGCTCGGAATTTTTCCACCTCGATTTGGGTTGTTGCCTTTTCTCGGAACTCGGCCAGGGTTTTGGGCATTGCTATGACGATGGACTCTTGGAATTTCCCAGGACGGAGGCCACTCTTGAGAGCGTGGAGATGGACTTCGGGATTCACGTTGGGTATCTCATTAGTTGCTTCCGCGAATCTGGTCATGTAGTCCTTCAGGCTTTCATTTGGTCCCTGTTTGATTGTGCTCAGGTAGTCTGAGTTGTGGACATAGATTTTTGAGGCAGCGAAGTGGTTGATGAACTGGTCGGCTAACTCGTCAAAACTTGAAATGGAGCTTTCAGGTAAGTTGGAAAACCAGATGAGTGCGGCTCCGTCTAAGAAGGTTGGAAAGGTTCGGCATAGGATGGGGTCGGATTCTTTATTCATGAACATCATGGTATAAAATTTGGTTACATGGACATTTGGGTCTCCTATTCCCTGGTAAGGTTTTAGGGTTGATGGTAGGGTGAGGTTCTCGGGCATTTTGAAATTCATAACTGATTTTGTGAAGGGGTTGGTTCTTTTGACTATGGTCATTGTTGTTTTGGGAGTGGTTTGCTTGGTTTCGGAGGAGTGCTCGTCATTGTCCTCCTTCTGTTCAGCATTTTTGTGTTTGCCCTTTGCACGATCGTGCTCCATCTACCGCAGGAGCTCGGTCATTCTTTGATTCTCGGCCATGAGGGCCTCATTGATTGCTAACATCTCCTGCGGGTTGGTGTCGGAGGGAGCGTGGCTTTGTTCGTCTGCCATCGTTTGTGTCCTGCAAGACAGAGGAGATAAAAGATACACAGAGCAAAGAGAAAATGGGGTTAAGTAAAGCGGGCCCCACGGTGGGCGCCAAATGCTCCTGTATGAAAATCGACTCCGAAGTATAGCACGTTCTGGTAATGCTCAAACTGGCTTCCTTTGGAGTGATGGATGTGGAACGTCGTCTTCTTCCTGAGGGGCGGCGTTGGGTACTTGAAAAGGGATTCCAACGCTCAAGTCAGTGTAAGTATGAGAGAGTTCAGGGGGAAAAACTAGAGTGAATAGCGTACCTATAACTTGAGTGTGTAATTTGTATATATTGGGGTTTGTTGAGGGTGGTTACGCGGATTTGTTGGACTGGGTGGAGTCTCTATCTGTTGCATGCTTTATTTGTTGGACTTGAGTTAAGAAGAGATTTGGGGAGGGTTTATGCGTTAGTTCAGTTCCAAGTTTGTTGTTGTTTGTTTTGCTTTATTCTAACGGATCAGAAGGTATTGTTAATCAAATAGGGATACCTTCATAAATTTCAAATTAGAGTTAAGTATAATAAAAAGAAAAGATGACAAGGGAAAGAAGTTCTTATTATTCGCTGAACCCATGCTTTAACCTCAAAATCATTTTTTCCATATCTGTCCACTTATATGTCTGTCACAGCATTTTATCTTCTCTCTCAATATATTAAATGTAAAAACGAAGCAGACTAATTTTAATTTTAACAATATGTAAAAGAAACAGAGCGATGATCGACGAATAATAAAATTAAAGAGACAAGCTCAAGAAAAATTAACTCTTGAAAATGTACAATTCGTACATAAACTTTACGCATTATTCTCATCTGTTTTCGTTACATTAGTGAACAGAAAAATGGACATTAACCTAAACACTGTATATGTTTATACCCTTCAACGCAAAGAATTCTATTAAACATATAAACATTTCTAATTTGGAACTAATTAAAGGGGGAGTTTCATTCGAATTTCATACCACCCTCTCTTGCACAAACCAATGAACTTCCATCCAGCCTTAGCAAAATTAAATCCAGCTTGATGAACTTGCTTTAAATCTCCTAGAAGAGATTGTTTTGATGACTCTTTATCCATATCCAACAAAGTAAAGGTGTTACACTAGCAATTGAAGAGAGAATGTTAGCTTCTAATTAATTAATTACATTCACATTGTTTGTTGCTTTAATTTGATTTAGGATCACTTTTATATTGCAAGCTGAGGTTGTTGTTGTGAACTGGCTAATGGTAATACTAAAATTAAAGTAGCATACTTTTTGTACTGTCTTTCTCCATTGTTATTCACTAGTTTCACAATCGTTTTAACCGTGGTAACTGTGTAAAGTTAATTATGGAAATCTTTTTCGGCCGCGTTATAGTAATTATATACTTTATAGTAGTGTGTTATAGTTTTGCCTTTTTGGTTTGATGTAGTGTATTAACAAATTCTTCTATTTTTAGCTAGAATGAGAAAAAAAAATCGGTTATAGTATTCTAGAGTGTTGGTAAGATATACTTGGAGCTTCATTACCCAATAATAACAATAACAATATTTAAATGAAATATATATCTATTTTGTCTTTTATATTTTTTTCGCAATCTATATAATTTTATTCAGTTTGTTTTTAGTCCTAATTCATCATCTTAATTATTATTTTAATATATAAAAAATAAAAAGTTTCAAATATATGTTATTTATTTGAAAACATTAAAATTTTAAAATTCAAAATTTTTTATTTAAAAATTAAAAAATAATTAGAAGGATAAATTTAAACTTTTAATCATTTTCAAATTTTTTTTAATACAGTTTTTGTTAAGTATAAGAGAAGCAAGCATGGATGCCTTGTTTGAGCCATTTATCCCAATTGATATCAATGCTTCTTGTCTGTATGCAGTAATTTATTGGCCAATAATAAACCTTTAAATAAAGCTTCGAATTGCAACGGACTAATCATTAGCATGCAGGTTGGGAGATATTATAAAAAAAATAGTGAATATTTAGATGAAGAGTGCTAAGGGGCAACAACTTTTGCAACTTTTATATTTTGTAACTATCAAATTAAAAATGGTGTGAAATTATATTCAATGGTGAGAAATTACTCACTTTTCTTTTGATAGTTAAGTGTTGGTCACAAAATACAAAAGTCACTAGTCCTTAGATTTTTTCTACATAGATTTGCAGTAAAGTTTTTTTATTAAAAAAACAAATAACCGAGTTGGGCCATATGTAGACATAGTTGGGCCTGAGGCCCAAAGAAAGGAAGTTGCATTCATACCTCACACTCTCATCACTGACGCCGTAGCAACGCATTCTGATTTCTGAGCCATGGCTGTCTCACTATGGAGAGCTCGCTTAGCTTCCTCTCTTGTCGCCAATCTCACCAACTCTCTTCGCCGTTTCTCTTCCGGTAATCCTTTCTTCCCTATAATTTCAACAAAATCACAACTTTGTCTTAGTATGATGCACGTTATTCAATAGAGTCAGTGAAATTTGAGATATTGGTGTTTCCTTTCAATTTTTTTATTTTATTTTATAAGATTTGATTTATTTTTTCAGCCTTGTAGAAATAAAAGCATATTCATATCCATGTATTTAGGATTAATTGTGTTAAGTAACATTCGTTAATTTTGGGTAAACATTATGAATCTGATGTTATAAGCATTTTTAACTATCTTGAAAGAAAGAACCGGTGATCTGGGGAAGATCTCTATGTTAACTTAAGATTAGGGTTTATGCCTTTATTCATGTTGACAAATCCAAGTATTTTTCAAGTGAGATGAATAATATTGTGCGAGTTGTTATTGTTATTGTTTAATCTGCACAACCAATTTTATCATAGCCAATATAAGATGAATGTAAAAGAGGTTATGGGATTCAGTTTCATACTTTCATCCTTATAATCAAGGTAGGCGAAGAAAGTGACCCAATTCACATTCTCTCTCTTCTGTTTATTACTTTTTATTTGAGAATTTCTTAGGTGTTCCGACATCAAATGAGAATTTTTGCTTTGTTTCATTTATGGTTTGACATCTCAACAATATTGGAAACCGAAAGAGAGAGGGTGTTATTGGTGTTTTTTTCTTAATTTTGAAAATTTAATTTTTAACAATAAAGATAACCTGTGTGTCACAGGATCAATAGAATAGAGCAAGAACTACATTTGCTTCTCTTGGAGGATCTAAGAATTTCTCATTTATATAAAAATATACAAATCAAGCTCCGGATATTTTGATAACGAGTATATAAGATTTTGTCTTTTCTTATGTTCATAAATCATGATATTTATGTGTTCCTGGAATAGATATTAAATATCTTCCAAAATCCTGCAAGTATTTTTGCTTGTGGCAGCAGTGAGTTGTATACATTTTGATACTCTTGTCCTACTGGAATGGAGACTCTAGTTTTTATGCTGTTGGCATATTTCTGTGATGTTTCATTGTTCCTCACTCTTCATGCATGTTGTTGCAGAAACAAATGCTCATAATGCTCGAGAGGCCATGATGAATCAGATGATGTATTCCGATATAAATTCTCGAATTGGGAGTTGTATGCCATTATCTTCTATGCGAATTGGAACTATCATTCACAATATTGAATTGAACCCGGGGCAAGGTGGCAAGCTGGTTAGAGCTGCTGGAACTTGTGCAAAAATCCTGAAAGAACCCACATCAAAATACTGTCTTATCCAGCTCCCCTCGGGTGTTAAAAAAATGATTGATTCTCGTTGCAGGGCCACCGTTGGTACTGTCTCAAATCCAAGCCACGGAGATAAGAAGCTTAGGAAGGCTGGACAAAGCCGGTGGCTTGGCCGTAGACCAGTTGTTCGAGGAGTGGCCATGAATCCAGTAGACCATCCTCATGGTGGAGGAGAGGGTAAGAGCAAGAGTAGTGGTCGGTGGGGAAAAGGATCTCGAACTCCTTGGGGTAAGCCGACTAAGAGTGGATTCAAGACCGGGCCCCTGAAACGAAGGAAGTAGAATCCAATATTCACTATATATGCTTTTCATGCTTCAAATGTTAACTGCTTGTAATAATTGTAGTTATGGAAATTGTTGCTTCTGCTTAGGAGAAGTCTCTACTTCCTGGAATGAATAGGTTAAGCCAATTTTCGGATTCTTCGGGTGCCAGTTGTACAGATGTGGAAGTAAAATGATTTTGGAAATTTTCCATTTTTCTCAAGGGTTTGCACTTGCATTCATGTTAGCGATGGTCGCGAACACCAGCACTTGATAGCTTTTTGTACTGACTTATTTGAAAACATCCATTATTCTTGAGCTGAAGTTTGTAATACTTAATCTTGTGCTTTAATTAGTTTGAGATTCATTTTTTGCTTGCATGGTTAGTGACAGCCTGTGTTTATGTGACTATTATTTATTGATCAAGCATTCAGATGAAAAAAAAACGATTGACACACAGGGTGTGTTTTATTAAAAGGTTAAAAGTGCATAATCATGCCTAAAAGTTGGAAAAATATAGTTTAACCCTTGCGGATAGTTTATACTTTTAATGTTTTATTTTGTTTTAACTTTTTTTCATTTTTTGATAGAGATTAGTCAATTTTTTTCACTTTCATCATTATTTCTTTGTTATCATTCGATAGTATCTCGTCCAAGTTCTTGTCATTGTTATCGGGGTAAAACTTGTCTCGTCGGCAAGTGTACCGAATTTGTCGTCAAGTAAAAACTCACAATAGAGTGAGGTCGAATCCCACAGAGATTGATTGATCAAACAACTTTAATTTGAGGAATGATCTAGTTGAGCGAATCCATGAATAGAGTTGATAATTGCAGAAATTAAAATGGCAGGAAAGTAAATGACTGAAAGTAAATAGCAGAATTGTAAATGGGAATGGGGGAATTGCTCATAAAAGTAAATTGCAGAAAATAAAGAGAATGGGTAAGATCAGAAATGGGGAGTTCATTGGGCTTAGGAGATGTTGCATTCTCCGGATCAATTTCATTTTCATCTCTTCCTCAATCAATGCACTCATTGATCTCCTTGGCAATCTTAAGTGATTGAATCACAATTTCTTGCAATTCAATCTCTCAAATCTTGATCAATAGCCAATTCCTTAGTCAATTGCTCATGAGAAGAGATGAAGTGTGGTCACTGATTATACCACATGCACTTTCCAAATCAAATGCTTAGAGGGTTATAGTCACATACCCATCCACACTCAATTTGGTCCAGCATGAGAAAGCATTTCTAGCTAATCTCTTCATTCCTCTTTCAAGGATCCGAAGAGATCCATGTTTGAATAGCTTCTTTTCCAAGATAACTATCCAATTGGATGAAGATCGAAAGCTTTCAAGTAAAATCAAAAGGAAAGATAGAAGAAGAAGAAGAAAATTAGTATTGATCCATTAAATTACAACAGAGCTCCCTAACCCAATGAAAGGGGTTTAGTTGTTCATAACTCTAGAAATCAAAATCAAAGATGGAGAATACATGATAAAGCTAGAAGTGCAGAGAAAGTAAAAATACAAGAGTAGTTCTCTCTCCTAGCTCCTCCCAAAAAAGCTCATCTCTATTTCAAAACTACTCCTATATATACTACTCTTCTCAACTTCTAGTTAGCTCTCCAAGTCTTGGGCCTTTGGATCTTTGAAGCAGTTCCTTTCTTCAATTGGGCTTGGCTTACTTGCAGAGAGAAAGTGTGAAGTGGGCAGAGACTTTAGCTCAAGACGTTAGGGGTGTTTAACAGTTAGTGAAAATACAAGTTCGAGAACGTTAGTGACACTTAACATTGTCACTAACGTTGCCATGCACCCCTTTGCCTCACGTTAAAGCCCACGTTAACTGGGTTAACGTGGCTTTTAACGTTGCCTTGTTATCCTTCGAGAACGTTAGTGACACTCAACATTGTCACTAACGTTCAAGTGTGCCCCTTCTTGCTTCACGTTAAAGCTCACGTTAACTAGGTTAACGTGGCTTCTAACGTGGCTTTTGCCATCCTTCGAGAACGTTAGTGACACTCAACATTGTCACTAACGTTCAAGTGTGCCCTAGGTCTCACGTTAGATTCCACGTTAACTAGGTTAACGTGGCTTCTAACGTGGCCATTCTTAGCCATCCCAACGTTAGTGACAATGTTGAGTGTCACTAACGTTGGCTCATTCTTCATTCCTCATCGTTAGCTTCCACGTTAACCAAGTTAACGTGAAGGTTAACGTGGCTCTTGGGGGTTGTGTGGTTGCTCCAACGTTAGTGACAATGTTGAGTGTCACTAACGTTGTCGACAACTCTCCATCTCTTACGTTAGCTCCCACGTTAACCAAGTTAACGTGAGAGTTAACGTGGCTCTTTGCACCTTAGGCCAACGTTAGTGACAATGTTGAGTGTCACTAACGTTGGCTTCTCTTCCCCCTTTAACGTTAGAGGCCACGTTAACTAGGTTAACATGGCTTCTAACGTGGCCATTTGTGAGCAATTGCCAACGTTAGTGACAATGTTAAGTGTCACTAACGTTGGCTCAACTTCTCTTCTCCACGTTAGAGTTCACGTTAACTTAGTTAACGTGACTCTTTAACGTGGGTGTTGATGGCTTTTGAGAGTGTTTTTGGCAATTACTTTTCTCCTTAACTTTGCAAGTTACCTCCCATTCCTTGCTTCCTTTTGGTCCTGAAATCAAGCAATAGAGTGCATCAAAGTTCTAGTCCAAGTCATGGGTAATGCAATATACAATTTTGTCATTAAAATCATGCAAAATCCTCATGAAATAATGTAAAATGCACAATGTATGCTTGAATCAAGGTCTGAGTGAATATTTGCCCAAAACTAACTTATTTCCTAAGAAAATGCATGAAATTACCTAAAAACAGTAAAGAAATGGTCAGTGAAACTGGCCAAAATGCCCTGGCATCACAACACCAAACTTAAAGCTTGCTTGTCCCTAAGCAAGTACTGGAACAAGAGAATGATGAATGGAATCTCCAGAGAAATGAGTCATTCTTGTGGAAGTCATATTACTGATTTTATGGTGGTTTCATGCATAGCAACTTAGGTTCATTCCACTACTAGCTTTCAGACCTTTATCATCTCCTAATTTACTCACTTTGTTATATCCCATGAGACCTTTATTTATTGATCCTTTTGTTGTTATTTCAAGGGCTTATTTGTGTTTTTAGGCTAAGTGTTTTGTAAGGGGGCAACTCTTTAGGATAAGCTTTCAGCCAACACTCTCGAACCAGTTGGTTCAAGGTGCTAGGTGTTGAAGCACCCCTAAGGACTTACTTACTCAAGTCTCTCCCCCATACATACACACCACAGGCATATAGTTTATTTATTTTCTTTCCTTCAGACCTTGGTGTCCAGCACCTCTTTGGGTTACTAAATGCTCTGTGGTGAGGGTTACTCTTGATAGTGGATTTTCAGCTGATAATCCCGGGTTAGTTAACCCAAGTTACCAGGTGATGAAGCACCCCAAAGAGCTTATTCATCCAAGTAGATCCTTCACACAGGAGCACTACAGACACATGTCTTAAGGCAAACCATTGGTGCCTAGCCTTATTGCTTACTCTTTTTCTTTTGTTTTTCCCTTCCCTTGTTCTTTCCCTTTTTCTCTTATTAGGATCTTGTTGTTATCTTAGTCCCATGGGTATATCAAAAGTAAAGCATTCAGGATAGATAGTTGTCATCCTAACCTTGTGGTTGAACCAACTTAGCTAACTTATGACTACTCCCAAAGATTCATGAATGCACTTCCACATTATGAACTCCTTTCTTGTCTTTTGTAAACATAGACATTCTCTTCTTCATACAAATAGACAAGCTTACAAGTAAATAAGGGAAAGAAGCAGTGACACTTAAGCCAGAGTTCATGGACCTGAGCAATAAGAGCATTAAGATGCAGAATTGAAAATGTTCAAACTAACATGGAAGCATGTTCTATTCCATACAAGATCTTCCTTATTTAAAGCATAGAAAAAGAAATGGAGTAACGAAGGAACTCCACCACCTTTTACTTTTGTGGCCGTCCTTGCTCTTTTCGTTGCTGGTCCTCCTTGTGTCCTCTTGCACTTCCTTGCAGCCGTGCCAATCTTGCTTGCTTCCAATCCGCAAGTGCCTTCCTCACTGATTCATGGCTCTCTTCCACCCTTTGTCTCTCTTCTCGTGCTAATTCATCCCTCACTTCTTCATACCTTGCGATTCCTGGGTGTAATATAGGCAGCTGTCCTACTAGGTACCCGAGCCTGGCTTGAGTGTTTATGTGATGTCTTGTCTCGCTCATGTAAACACTTTCTGCAAATGCCCTTTGCTCGTCCAGTAGTTCTGTGTGTTCTATCTGCCTTCGATGCATCTCATGTATGTGTGTCCCTTGATGTGCTTGGATGTTGATTAGCCTCTGGATGGACTCTTGTTGCTCATTTTGCCTTTGCTCCATCCTATTGAATGTTTCTCCCCATTGTTGCCCTTGAATTTGTTGTTGTTCTATCATCTGCCTTTGCCACTCTCCTTGTTGAGTTATCCATCTTGATAGTGCTTCCTCTTGCTGCCTCATCATCTGTAGTTGTAGCTCTTTCTGTGCTCCTTGGCCTTCCAAGTACTGTCTAGACAAGCCATCAAGGGCTTCCTGAAGTTGATGCATGTCCAAGGTTTGTGGTGCTTGCCCCTCTGGGGCTTGTCCTTCCACTCCTTAAGGGCCTGTATTCTTTCTTTGCTTCTTTTGAGGTATGGGGGATGCTGCAGCATTCATCATTCGAACTGTTATTAGAATGCCTTCCTTTATCCATACAGGATCCTCATCCTCAAACTCCACCCCAGCTTTCTTGCATAGTCGGTAAATAGTGCTGGGGTAACCTAACGTTCCTCTTGCGTCACTTTTCTCTGCCATCTTTCTAATGCCTTAAGCTATGATTTCATGAACTTTGATTTCTCCTCCCTTGAGTATGCAATGCACCATTGTTGCCCTCTCCAGATTCACTTCCGAGTTGTTTGCAGCTGGGAGGATAGATCTCCACATTAGCTCAAACCACCCTTTGGCTTTAGGAGTGAGATCCGTTCTCTTGATGAATTTTGGCTTATTTCCCGCGCCCCTTTCCCAGTCAGCTCTGGGTACACAAAGGTCTCGCAGGATCTGGTCATAGTTGGGGTTGTTGTCCATCCTTGAGTGATAACTTTCTTCTTCAAATGGTATAAACCGTAGCTTCAATGCCCTCATTACACTCATGGGACCAAAATCCACCATCTTTCCTCTCACAAAGCTTATATACGACTCATCTTGTTTATCATACCGGACTGCATTTGCATAAAATTCTCTTATGAGGTTTGCATTCACCTTAGTGACCGGGTCAGTGAGGAGCTCCCATCTTCTCCTTTCTACCTTCTCTGAGATTTCTGGGCACTCACTCTTCTTAACTTGAAATCCCAACTCATAGATGACTTCCTTACCAACCATCCACCCGTATTCCAATGCATGATGCAAGCTTCTAAACCTCTTCTCATCATACGGGTGTTCCTCCATGGGTTCCTTTCCCTTCCTTCTCTTGGCACTTGAGGACACCATGAATGATAGTTATTATGCGAAGATGGAAAGGTTGTGGATACTTCTGGTTGTTTAGGGTTTTATGGCAATGAAGAGAGTGAGGGGGGACGTTTGTAAGTAGGTAAGAAGTGCTGCGTTTCGAAATGAATATGTATGAAGATTGTGTGAGGAGAGTTAAGGCTGGGTACGGAACAAGGGCTACTTATGTAGGGAAGTTGTAAGTGAATGGATGGTGTGGATTGATGGACTTGTTGCTCGATGGACGGTTGGGGTTATGCATGCTCATGGACAAGGATCACCACTTTATTGTGGTTATTGGTTCGGTCATCAAGGTTCCTCTTTCTTCCATGTTGCATGGCAACATTTTCCAATGCATTCTTCCTTGAGTCACGAGTGTGTTGTATCTCTTCATAAAGTGCTGAACCATTTCTTTTCACTTGTCCTATCAATCTTCTCAATGCTCTTTTCTTTTCCCTATAAAGATGAAATAAGAAAAGTAAGAACTACTTTTATAAAAGAAACAAAAATGCTTTAACATCTACAGCTTGAATAATAAAAGAATTTGTTTATTCCTGAATTCCACCAACTGACTAACTGTGTATCTTCATATGCAGATTGGTGGCACCATAGGTTGACACCAAACTTAGTTTGGAGCACTTTGATGAAAGGTTGTGTTCAAAGCTTAAAGAAGAATGCTTTGAACACCAAACTTGTTCTTCACTATATTCTGCATATAAAAATTTCACACGTGTTTGTCATGTTATGGTTGGAATTCATGAATAATGATTTATTCACTAACTTCTGAAAGCATGTAAAACATGGGTTGCCTCCCATGAAGCGCTTCTTTAGCGTCACTAGCTTGATGTTACCCCCTTATTATGGTGGTTGGTAATGCTTGAAGTCTTCTCCTCTGGCAGTGGACTTGTATCCGTTGGTTGTATCAATGATCTCTACATGCTCCAAGGAGAGAACTCTGTTGATGGTGAAGACCTTAGGTAGCTGAGATGGTACAGTGGGGAGATTAGGGGAGATATCTGTGAAGTAGGCTGAGATTACTTTATCCCCTGGAGAGAAATCTTCCGTAGGAATCTTCTTGTTCCGCCACCCCCTTGGTACCTTTTTCTTTGCCCCTGGTGCTATTTTCTTACTCCTGGTGGCCTCCTTCTTTGATGAGCTTTTGTTAATGTCCTCACAAACTTCTGGTGGCTTAGGTTCCTCCAATTTTTCCTTGACCTGTGGCACTTGCTGCTGGCCTTGTCCATCAACCCAGTGAATCTCAGGATGAGCTGGTTGTGCTTCAGTGCTTGCTTCTTCCTTTAGTATCTCATGATGCCCTTTGCTCGGTTCTTTTTCCTCTTCATCTTTTTCCAGTGAGAGTTTGAAAACACTGAAGCTCAGTTGTTCATCATGGATCCTTAATATTAGCTCCCCTTTCTCCACATCTATGAGTGCTCTAGCAGTAGCTAGAAATGGTCTCCCCAATATGATTGGGTGCAGGTGACTCTCTTCCATGTCCAGGATGACAAAGTCTGTTGGGAGAAAGTATTTTCCAACTTTGAGCAACACATTTTCCACCACTCCTACTGCTTGCTTTTGAGTCTTGTCAACCAGCCTTATGACTACATCTGTAGGTAGTATCTCATTGATCTGCAGCCTTTTTACCAGGGATAGGGGTATTAAGTTGATGCTTGCTCCCAAATCGCAAAGTGCTCTATCAAAATTTGTTTCCCCTATAGCACAAGGGACATGAAAACTCCCTGGGTCTTTTCTTTTCGCAGGCAATTGTGTTTGAATGAGGGTGCTGCAATCCTTGTTCATCACTATAGTCTGGCACCCTTTGAGTGAGCTCTTCCTGGGAAGTAGTTCCTTCATATACTTGATGAATGCTGGCATTTGCTGAATGACCTTGATGAATGGTATGTTCACATTCAAAGATGCAAACGAGTCTAAGAACCTTGAGTACATTCTCTTTCCCACAGCACCCTTTAGCAGTTGAGGAAATGGTGCGTATAGTCTCAGCAGCTCCTGTTGTGAGATTTCTGGTTCTTGTTGGTCTTTCTTCTCCTTCTCTACTAAGGTATTTTCAGGTTGTTCTGACAGCTTGCTTGGCTTGTCTTCGGTTTCCTTGTCATTTGTAGTGACCATACTGCAGTCTTCCCATCTTACTTTCTTTGCTTCACCTCTCGGATTCTTCTCCGTGTCACTTGGGAAGCTATCAGTGGGTCTGGGAATCTTCTCAAACAAATATCCCACTTGGAATTCCAGCTTCTTGATTGCTTCCCCCCGATTCTTCATACTGGCTCTCACCTCCTCTTTGAACACCTTATTGTCTTGAATGTCTTTGCATATGCTCTCAAGTAAGGTTTCAATCTTAGAGATTCTGTCATCAAATGATGGTATGTTGGGGGTAGAGGTAGAAGGGTGAGATGTATTGATGTGGTTTTGTGGGTATGTCCTCTGTGTGAATTGTTGGGGAGCTGTGTCGTTGTTGGAGTTGTGGCGTCTCTGATCTTGGCCTTGGTCTTGTTGATTACCCCACCCAAAGTTTGGGTGATTCCTCCATCCAAGGTTGTAGGTCTTGGAGTATGGATCATGGTTGTATCTAGGTGAATTCCCAATGTAGTTGGCTTGCTCCTGAGTGCCTTCTTCCTCTTCACTTGCTCCCTCTTGAGTTGAAGTGGTGATTGCTGCCACTTGACTTCTCTCCATCTTCTTGGTGAGGTCAGCTAGCTGCTTGGTGATTAGCTTGTTTTGAGCAAGCAGAGCATCTACATTGTTCAACTCCATTACTCCTCTAGTGTTCCCTCTTTCGGAAGCATATAAGTAGTCATTCTCAGCTACAGTTTTAATGACATCTATGGCTTCCTCAATGGTCTTCTTCTTGTTCAAAGAACCTCCGGATGAATGGTCTACGGCCTTCTTAGATTCATATGACAGTCCTTCATAGAAGATGTGCAGCTGCATCCATTCATTGAACATATCAGATTGACATCTCCTTGTTAGGTCTTTAAACCTCTCCCATGCTTCATAAAGAGTCTCACCATCTTGTTGCCTGAAAGTTTGGACCTCAGCTCTCAGCCGATTGACTCATTGAGGGGGGTAAAATCTTGCTAAGAATTTGTTCATGACATCATCCCAAGTTGTCAAGCTCTCCTTTGGAAAAGACTCCAACCACTTGGTTGCCTTGTCTCTGAGAGAGAATGGGAACAATAATAGTCTATAGGCGTCAGGTTGAACGCCATTGGACTTCACTGTGTCACATATTCTCAGGAATGTGTTTAAGTGTTGGTTGGGGTCTTCATGAACACCTCCTCCGAACGAGCAATTGTTCTGAACGAGGGTGATGGGCTGTGGCTTTAGTTCAAAGTTGTTGGCATGGATGGTTGGTTTTTGGATGCTACTTCCGCAGTTCCCTGGGTTTGGGTTAATGTAAGAGCCCAAGACTCTTCTATCTTCCCTACCAGGATTTGCTCTACCTCCTCCATCATGGTTGTGCACCTCTTCCTCACGATGGTCTTCCATGGTTGTTTCAAAGTATTCTTCCAAGTGTTCCTCTTCTTCTTCAGCACCCACTACACGTTTTTCTTTTGCCTCCCTTCTTAATCTTAAGAAGGTTCTCTCAGGTTCAGAATCAAAGGAAGTTGAAGCTCCGCTTCTTCTCCCTGTCATACAACCAACAGAGTACAAGCAAGAAAAGCAATGCAGAAAGTATCTTGTTAGAATTACTTGTTAGTGTCAGTGATGCAATATATCAAACAGTTAGTGGGTTAGTGAACTGAATTGTAAATAGCAAATAAAAACTAAGAAACAGGGGAGGGGAAGAATTAAACTAAGACGGAAAGCAAATTAACCAAACAAAAAATTAAATCAAACAAAATACAAATGCTCAATCTAGTGATCCTCTAATGTAATCATTGTCGATGCACAATCAATCCCCGACAACGGCACCATAAACTTGATCGGGGTAAAACTTGTCTCTCAACAAATTTCCATTCGGCAAGTGTACCGAATTTGTCGTCAAGTAAAAACTCACAATAGAGTGAGGTCGAATCCCACAGGGATTGATTGATCAAACAACTTTAATTAGAGGAATGATCTAGTTGAGCGAATCCATGAATAGAGTTGATAATTGCAGAAATTAAAATGGCAGGAAAGTAAATGACTGAAAGTAAATAGCAGAATTGTAAATGGGAATGGGGGAATTGCTCATAAAAGTAAATTGCAGAAAATAAAGAGAATGGGTAAGATCAGAAATGGGGAGTTCATTGGGCTTAGGAGATGTTGCATTCTCCGGATCAATTTCATTTTCATCTCTTCCTCAATCAATGCACTCATTGATCTCCTTGGCAATCTTAAGTGATTGAATCACAATTTCTTGCAATTCAATCTCTCAAATCTTGATCAATAGCCAATTCCTTAGTCAATTGCTCATGAGAAGAGATGAAGTGTGGTCACTGATTATACCACATGCACTTTCCAAATCAAATGCTTAGAGGGTTATAGTCACATACCCATCCACACTCAATTTGGTCCAGCATGAGAAAGCATTTCTAGCTAATCTCTTCATTCCTCTTTCAAGGATCCGAAGAGATCCATGTTTGAATAGCTTCTTTTCCAAGATAACTATTCAATTGGATGAAGATCGAAAGCTTTCAAGTAAAATCAAAAGAAAAGATAGAAGAAGAAGAAAAAAATTAGTATTGATCCATCAAATTACAACAGAGCTCCCTAACCCAATGAAAGGGGTTTAGTTGTTCATAGCTCTAGAAATCAAAATCAAAGATGGAGAATACATGATAAAGTTAGAAGTGCAGAGAAAGTAAAAATACAAGAGTAGTTCTCTCTCCTAGCTCCTCCCAAAAAAGCTCCTCTCTATTTCAAAACTACTCCTATATATACTACTCTTCTCAGCTTCTAGTTAGCTCTCCAAGTCTTGGGCCTCTGGATCTTTGAAGAAGTTCCTTTCTTCAATTGGGCTTGGCTTACTTGCAGAGAGAAAGTGTGAAGTGGGCAGAGACTTTAGCTCGAGACGTTAGGGGTGTTTAACAGTTAGTGAAAATACAAGTTCGAGAACGTTAGTGACACTTAACATTGTCACTAACGTTGCCATGCACCCCTTTGCCTCACGTTAAAGCCCACGTTAACTGGGTTAACGTGGCTTTTAACGTTGCCTTGTTATCCTTCGAGAACGTTAGTGACACTCAACATTGCACTAACGTTCAAATGTGCCCCTTCTTATTCAGGTTAAAGCTCACGTTAACTAGGTTAACGTGGCTTTTGCCATCCTTCGAGAACGTTAGTGACACTCAACATTGTCACTAACGTTCAAGTGTGCCCCTAGGTCTCACGTTAGAGTCCACGTTAACTAGGTTAACGTGGCTTCTAACGTGGCCATTCTTAGCCATCCCAACGTTAGTGACAATGTTGAGTGTCACTAACGTTGGCTCATTCTTCATTCCTCATCGTTAGCTTCCATGTTAACCAAGTTAACGTGAAGGTTAACGTGGCTCTTGGGGGTTGTGTGGTTGCTCCAACGTTAGTGACAATATTGAGTGTCACTAACGTTGTCGACAACTCTCCATCTCTTACGTTAGCTCCCACGTTAACCAAGTTAACGTGAGAGTTAACGTGGCTCTTTGCACCTTAGGCCAACGTTAGTGACAATGTTGAGTGTCACTAACGTTGGCTTCTCTTCCCCCTTTAACGTTAGAGGCCACGTTAACCTAACGTGGCTTCTAACGTGGCCATTTGTGAGTAATTGCCAACGTTAGTGACAATGTTAAGTGTCACTAACGTTGGCTCAACTTCTCTTCTCCACGTTAGAGTTCACGTTAACTTAGTTAACGTGACTCTTTAACGTGGGTGTTGATGGCTTTTGAGAGTGTTTTTGGCAATTACTTTTCTCCTTAACTTTGTAAGTTACCTCCCATTCCTTGCTTCCTTTTGGTCCTGAAATCAAGCAATAGAGTGCATCAAAGTTCTAGTCCAAGTCATGGGTAATGCAATATACAATTTTGTCATTAAAATCATGCAAAATTCTCATGAAATAATGTAAAATGCACAATGTATGCTTGAATCATGGTCTGAGTGAATATTTGCCCAAAACAAACTTATTTACTAAGAAAATGCATGAAATTACCTAAAAACAGTAAAGAAATGGTCAATGAAACTGGCCAAAATGCCCTGGCATCAATTGTCAAGCACTGAGCAAAGTAGAAAAAGAAAATTTAAAATTTTTACTCCACTATAGACACCAAATGTTCTTATTTAGTTGATCTTTTTGTGGTATAACTTGTCCAATCTTAGTTTGAGCTCTTCAATCTTTCTAAGGTGGATGAGATATATTTCAGTTGATAAAAAACACGACGCATGGATACATATAAAAGATATTTGGATGCTTAAGTTTCTTGTATTTTTTTACTTATGTAGAGTTTTCAACATACCTTTTTCCCTGTTTGAGTCGTTCTTTTATAGATAGATAGTATGAAATTTTTGTATCCATTAGTCAATTACTATCTTTTCAATCAAACAATTATGTATCTGAAATGAGGTCATTACTACTGTGTAGAACGAAAATTCGTTCTATATGTGTAGAAGACAGATGTCGACCTCTCATGCAATAATATAAAGAGAGAATAGTGATACCGCAGGTGACCATTACTACAATGAAACAGTAGAGTACAACCCCAATCCTAAGTACACAACACACCCACATACTCTTCACATATTTTATCATATTTTTTTTTCAATTGCATTCTCTAAGGTTTGAATCCTAGACTTTTGAGATAGGGAGAGGGAGAAATGTCATTAGAGCCAAAGTTAATACAGAGCTTTGTGTAATTTAACAAGATTTAAGTGTCGTAGTTAATTGTTTTATTGTTTAATTTATCAGGCTTTGATTATTGGCTTTAAAACTTTAAAGTTTAAATGGTTCGGGATGGCGTCACTGTGTGCTGGGTGGGTCTAGGCTGATTGTTTACTAACATATGCAGTTATGCACCATGGAAAACTATATGATGTGTTCAGAATAGTAATCTTTATCGTATTCAAATATTGGAATACTAACAAAATTATGCCAGGTTAATTTTGGATATAAAGAAGATTAAGAGTTCGTCTCAAAAATAGTGATGTTGGAATAGCGACAGCTCATAAAGTTTATTAGGCTAAGTCAAGACAGTAAAAAACTCAATAATATTTTTTAAATTCAATGGAAGGCATAATTTATCATAAAAAAATTCAAATTTTATAAGCCTTTATTTTAGTTTGTTTTGCGGTTAAAATTTGTTAGAAGATTTGTTTTAGTTTTGATTTATTTAGTAGTATTTTTAGGAATGTTAAATTTTAAATTAAATCTGATCTAATTCATTAAGATCAAATCTGATTTAAATTTTAAAATCTTACCTTATCTTTTTGTTAGTTTGTTAGAAACCTATTTAAACACCTTTGGTGAGACAATTTGGAAAACTTTTTGATAAATTAAAACTTCCTTAGTGCTTTATGCAGGTTTTATTGTGTGAGAAGTGAGGTGAGTGATTCGCTTCGCTTGTAGCATGGAGAAAATTGAGTAATTCAATTTTCGTCCTTTTGATCTAGGTTGTCAAGTACAGATTCTTTGAAAGTCTAATAGGAAAAATCCTTCCGGTGATTTAGGTTGTTAAGAACAGGTTTCTTAGAGGTTTAATAGGAAAACTCCCTTTATCTATCTTTCTTATCACTATAGTTGAGGTGAAGCCAACATGTTTGTAATATTAACTAGTGTAAGATCTGTGTTAGGCACGAATCAAATGTTATTTTTAAATAGGAAAGAATCTCGTATATAAAAATAGGGGTGTTCATGGATCGGATCCGATCCGCATATTCGCGGTGTTTATCCGAATCCGATCTGAAAATTGCGGATATGGATCCGATCCGCAAGGCTTTCGGATCGGATCGGATTGCGGATTTTGTGTTGCTATCCGCATATCTAATCCGCATATCCACGTATCCGCAAAAATAAAAAAATTAATAAATAAATACTCTTTTTTTGTTTTATTTCAACTAATAATTATCATATATATTATATTATTTTAATTTATTATTTAAGAAAAGTATGTTTAATATTATTTTAAGAGTAACTATATTTAAAAGAATAGAAAAAATGAATTTTATTGACATTTTTTAATAAAAATAAGCTTTTAAAAATATTTTTATGTTTTGTGGATATATCCGATCCGATCCGATCCGCAAATGTGCGGATCGGATTGGATCGGATCCAACCTTAAAAATTGCAGATATTGGATTCGATCCGATCCGATGATTTTAGTGCGGATCGGATCGAAATTTTGGCCATATCCAATCCGATCCATGTTCACCCTATATGAAAATCTAAAAAAATCTATTATAAAGATTCATTCTTTTCTTTATGGAAGTCTAAAAATGATGATATTTTCCATGTTTATATTTGTAAATACCACTTAAATAATGATCTATTATATTTTTGTATTAAAGTATATTTTGTTGTACTATTTAGCTAATCGAAAATCTTTGGTATTTAAAAAAAATTAGCTAAAAATAATCATAATTTATTTTATTTAATATTTATTAATTATTGTAATAATATAAATGTTAAATAAAATAATTTTTGACTGTTTTTTTTATTTTTCTAACATTATCGTTAACCGATATACTCTCAGAAATACTTAAAATTTTAATACAAATGGTTTAATTTGATCTCACACAGACAATGAATACTAAAAAAAGTAAAAATGAGACATCAAATTATATTATTAGACCATAATTTAAATTACCGTGTTTATGATAAGTGTGTTATTAAGCGATAAAGATAACATACAACAGAAAATAATTGTATTGTGTGTATCGTTTAATATATAGCAATAGTGTTGCTTTGTTTGCATGTGCTTAGATTAGACCGTTTTTATTTACGTCATCTCATGTTAAAAACATAAATAAATTCCATATACACGTTCTACTTGATTTTGCAAGTTTAATGACATAAAATCACAAATTCATATCGAAGGATTACTGTGTACTCATAACACGTAATAAAAAAAGAAAGTAATCTTAAAAATTTATTTTGTATTTAAATTTTATTTTAATAATAAATATATAGTAGATCAGATTTAAATACTTGAGTATGCTAGTAAAAATCTTTTTTTTCTTCGATTGTACAAAGGCGCTATGCGTATCCACACCGAGGCCAATCTTTGCTGTCAACTCTTTGACCACTGGATATCTGATCTAAATTGAGAATCTCTTTGCAACTTTTTGCACACTATAAAATTCTTCTAAGAATTAGGCTCACATACATTTATGTGTGTAAAAGTAAAAGAATAAAACTCTTGTTATTCTTATCTCCGTCTCCTTTCTTTACGCTTGGCATACATATATATAATATGAGATTTGTTATTAATTTTAAATTTGAATCTTAATTCAAATTTAAATTATATCTTAAAATTTTAAATCTGAATCCTTCAAATTTATGAATCATATCATAACTCAATTTGAAACAGAATCAGTAGGATCTCATCCAAATTTAGAATTTAAATTTTGAAATAAAATAACTAATTATTCTCAAATCTCATTTAATATTCTCAATTATCATATTATTATTCTATTCTTGGTGCTAGCAAAAAATATAATAATATTCCATTTGAATTGATATAATTATTTATTTGATCAAATCAAATTAATAATTAAATAAGTCTATAGCAAATATTAGAACACTCGTTATTGTGTGACCCCATAAGTTCAATACTAAGCGGGTAGTAAATTAGTCATATTAAATTTACTAATCAAGTTTGGCGTTTAACAACACTCCTCAATGACCCGAAAGTATGAAGTAATATATTTTTACTAAGAACCTTAGAAGAATAAAGTATAATTCATTCCATCTTTCCAGCTCTTGGTTAACCCTTAGAGTATGGTTTAATTGTCAAACTCTAACTTGTTACCATTATTATAATGAACTGTGAATGACCTAAGAAACTCATTTCTTCATTCATTCAATCCCCTTGGCCAAGGTTTTATTCATCTTAGTCATTATAATCATAGAGCTCAAACTCTTTACCGAGAGTTGACGGATTCCTTATTGACTAATCATTAATTCTACAAATATTTAGATCATACCCAATATCCATTCAACTAGCACCCTAGGGTATTAGGTGTCCGATATCAAAGTATAATAAATACATTATTAATTACTATGATAGTCGCAGGTCAAAAGAAACTTTATTACTATGTTCATCTTGAGAATATCCTATTGACAAATATGCGGTAATTATAACCATTAAAAATTCTCAAATTGAGCCAGTTCTATATATATATATATAATTTAATAAAAGAGACCTTATTATATTAACATTTTAATATAATAACAATAACAATAACAAATTATTTGACACATGATTGATTGGATTGTGGTCATACTCCTTATTCCCAACAGTCTCTCACTTGTACGAGAGCCAATCATGATAGATCCATGGACATACTATTAACTCAATAATCTCCCACTTGCACGGGAACCAATCAATCACGTGTATAATTTTTCAATGCACATTTATGTTTATCAAAACTCTTTTAACCTTAAACACCTTACTTTTTGAGTACATGTGCTTGACCTTTTGCAAAATACGCCTACTGCCTAATGAATATCACGTTTTCTCAAAACATGAAATCTTCCACTACAATAGTGCATAATTTTATTTTAAGGATAATCCTTATTGAACATGATTATAAAAAATCTAAGTAACCATTAGATCTATCTTTATAGAATTGTATCATTATACAAATAGGCTACTTTTCAAAAATTTAGTTTGACAATCAAATTTTTTATACTTTTAGAATACTGAAATTATATCCTTCATTGAGTGGTAAACAATTTTAATAAAAGTAATTGTACTCTCACTTTTTCTTTGTAAATACAAAGTTTCTCTTAACATTTTATAAATTAAAATTTTCGATTGTCTTGACTTTATTAAGATTTATTTGTTCACCTTATCTTTCTTTGAGAGGAAATTCCTTTTTTCTAAAAAAAAAAAGAGTTCAATCTCTCATCACAAACACTTTGTCTTAAAAAAGATGATAGAAATAATACTCATTATTTCTTTAGAGTACCCAATAAATCTCATTTATCAGATCTAACATCAATTTATTATTGTGTAATTTCTTAACACATATAAGACATCTCCAAACTCTAATGTTCTTGAGTTTCATCTTATGCCTTTTTCATATTTCATATGGGTAAAAAAATTAATTTAATGAGAAATTTGTTAATTTAGCAATATTTTTAAAATGTAGTCCAAATATTTAACAAACAATAATACTCAACTAAATCAAATTTCATGTTTCTTTAAACATGATGGAGTACATAGAGTTTTAGTATTTGTGCATTGAGAGAATCTCATTCTCTATTCAATAGAATATTAATTAGATATTAGAGATTTTACTTTAAACTTTTTAATAAAAATACTCAATATCTTTATTATTGGTCAAACCAACCCGTAAGAGCAATTTTGATTGGCATCCTTAATACGTATATTGAGTTTTTCTAAAATGATTACAAACATTAATCATATTAAGGCCAATTATAAATTATTTGTAACAAAATAAATCTCCAAAAATGCTTGCAAGAACAATTCTCGCAAAAGTTATTTGCCTAATGACATTCCAACTTCTAAAGTTATTTAATTCAAAATATATTGCCCAATACTCCCACTAGTTTAAATAAAATCTTTGATAGTTATATTATCTTGCTTTGGGCATCATATATCTTCTCAAGATATTTAATAATAAATAGTAGGTTATTTTTGAAATTGGAACTCATGATTGTCAAAACAACCCATATTGCAATAAAGCAATATTCTAAATTTTTCACAACTTCTAACCATTCCATAACCAAATTTATTGGAGAATATTATTTCAGTAGAATTGTCATCTCAATGATAACCTTTTGAAAATACAATTCTCAAATTGTATTTAATATATTACTTTCAAGTATGCCACACAAAAGGTGGACATGTTTAAAATGAAAGTAAATTAAGAAATCTATATTTCTGTTAAAAATTATTTAAAATCATGAATGAATATCTTGGTTGTCAAGTTGTTACTCATACCTATTCCAAATAAATATGATTAAATTGTATCACATACAATTATAATCCTAAATAATTATCTGGTTGTCAGACAATTATTTAACCGAATTATATTTTATACCCCTAGATTGTCTAGGTTTAAGTATAAAATTAATTCTCCTTATACATCATCATATGAATAAATAAATTCTGTTTTTGAGTACAAGTCTCCTGGTTGTCAGGTTTGCTCCTTGTAAACAAGAGATACATTTATTTTTTGGTAAACTCCTAACTTTTAGGATTTATCTCAGTTGTTAGAGAATTTCTACCAATATTTATAGATTAAATTTTATACTCCCAAGTAGTCTAGGTAAAAATATAAAATTAAATCCTTAATACATCAAATGTATACACTGGTTATTATCTGAAAAATAAAATTCATGGTTGTTAGGCCTTTATTTATAATCAAGAACATTAGAAAAAACTAATTTTTAAACTTATAGGTTCAAAACACATCAATCAAATCAAAATTTGATTTTTTATGTACTAATGTTTAGCCTTAAAAATTATCATAAATCAAATTTGACCTTTATATATACACTTATATATATAAGAAACAAACAAAAGATATTGTGCATCTTATTCTTTTTATTGTGATCAAAATCACACTAAAATTTAATAAATAAATAAAATTAAACAAAATATTTAATTATAAATATAACTTTTATATTAAAAAAATAATAATTTAATCACAATTAAATAATTAACATTGAAATAAATTAACTATTAATTTATTAAAAAATTATCCCAATGGAAATAACTGCATTGCATGCTTAAAAATATTTTTTGAATTAATCCTATTAATTCATAAATTTAAAAAAATTGGGAATGAAATTTAAACACAAAATGCTAAAGCTCTGATACCACTGAGGGATTACTATGTGTTCATAACACGCAGGTGAAGAAAAGAAAATACTCCTAAAGATCTATTTTGTGCTTAAACTTTATTCCAATAATAAATATATAGTAAATCAGATCTAAATACATGAGTACGCTAGTAAAAATCTTTTTCTCCTTCGATGGTATGAAATCGCTATGCGTATCCACATCGAGACCAACCTTTGCTATCAACTCTTTGATCAATGGATATCTGATCTAAATTGAGAACCTCTTTGTAACTTTTTGCACACCATAAAATTCTTCTCCAAGAATTAGGCTCACATATATTTATGTGTGTAGAGGTAAAATAATAAAACTCTTATTTTTTATTCTCATCTCCGTCACCTTCCTTTACTCTTGGCATACATATATATAGTATGAGATTTGTTATTGATTTTAAATTTGAATCTTAGTTCAAATTTAAATTATATCTTAAAATTCTAAATCTAAATCCTTCAAATTTATGAATCATATCATAACTCAATTTGAAACAGAATCAGTAAGATCTCATACAAATTTAGAATTCAAATTTAGAAATAGAATAACTAATTATTCTCAAATCTTATTTAATATTCTCAATTATCATATTATTATTATATTCTTGGTACTAGCAAAAAATATAATAATATTCTATTTGAATTAATATAATTATTTATTTGATCAAATCAAATTAATAATTAAATAATTCTATAGCAAAGATTAGAACACTCGTTAGTGTGTAACCCAATAGGCTCAATACTAAGCGTATAGTAAATTAGTCATACTAAATTTACTAATCAAGGTTGGCGTCTAGCAACACTCCTCAACGACCCGATAGTATGAAGTAATATATTTTTACTAAGAACCTTAGAAGAACAACGTATAATTCTTTCCATCTTTCCAGCTCTTGGTTAACCCTTAGAGCATGGTTTAACTGTCAAACTCTAACTTGTTACCATTATTATAATGAAAAGTGAATGACCTAAGAACCTCATTTCTTCATTCATTCAATTTCCTTTACCAAGGTTTTATTCATCTCAGTCATTATAATCATAGAGCTAAAACTCTTTACCGAGAGTTGACGGATTCCTTATTGAGTAATCATTAATTCTACAAGTATTTAAATCGTACCCAATATCTATTCTGTAAGACCCCTAATTTTTAAAAGTTATCAATAAATTATTTATGATGTATTATATTTATTTAAGACTATTTTAGAGATTTTTATATAAAAGTTGAGTAAACTCTTATTTATTATTTAGAGTTCTTATAATTGAGAAATAATTAGTATTTTGTATGTCTTAATTTTAATATATAATTTTTTAACCTTATTTTATAAATAAAGAAGAATTAATTTACTTATCTCCAATTTTTATTAAATTGGTATTTAACTTAAAATTATTTAAAGAGTATTAATTAAAAGATATTTTTAAAGATGGATATGTTATATTTAATTTAATGTTTACTATTATCTTACCTTCTATTTATTTCATAAAATTACACTACTATCCCTATTTTTAATAAAAAATACCTAAATTAAAACCCTGACCTAATCCTAATTTTATCTAAACCTAATTTTTACCCTAACTCTCTAACACACAAAAAGCACCCACACCCCACCCTTCACCCACGGCTCACCCTCACACACACAGATACCCACACCCCCAAAAGGAAGAAAGAAAAATAAAAGAAAAGGGAAGAGGGAAGGGGACCGAAGAAGGAAAGAGAGGAGGGAGAAGGGAAGGTGGCGCGGTGGGTGTCACTGCCACCCTCGCCGCTGCTGTTAACAGAAAGAGATCCGAGAGAGGGAAAGGAAGAGAAGCTGCGTCGTCGCTACTCCACGCGTCGCCGTCATCGGACCTTGGAGGAAGACCACGACGCTGAACCATCCTTGAGCCGCTGTTGAGCAACAGAACTACGAGGAGAGGAAGACGCGTGGGGAAGAGAGGACCACAACCAGTCCGGCCGCCGTGTCCAGTTGCCGTTCCTTCGTCACCGCCACAGCTGGGTCACTGGGAGAAGGAGAACCCGACACGAAGAGGGTGAAGAGCCACTATGTTAGGTTGCTCCCAGCTCACTCTCACCACTGCCTGTGCGTCGTTCATGCTGTCGCCGTTCTGTTCACTACCGCCGAGGATCCCGTTGCTGGCGGAGTCATGTCATCGTTGTGAATTGCCGCCGTTCTGACTATCAGAAACTGCCATCGAGCCTTTGCCTTCTTGGTGAGCATTTTTATTTCCGAAATCTTTGAAAATTAGTATTTCAATATAGGTTGTTAGAGATTCTGAGTTGTTGATACCTTAGGGATTCGGTTCTGGTGATTGCATGTCAAAATTAAGATTGCTGCTGAACCATCAAAGCTTCCGGCCGCTATCACAGCTGTTGTCCGGTCAATTTGGAAGCTGCTACTGTGTCATTCTCTTCTATTTATCGTGGTGAGATTATTCGGTTATGTTCTTGTTTATCACAATACTTTATTATCAATTATGTTCTAATATCGCTCAATATCCATTCCGTGTTAATTCTAAATTATACAGATATGTGGTTGTCAGAATTTCTGCGGTTGCTGCTGATTAACATGAGAATAAGGATTTAATGGGTTTAATTATGCAACTTGCGACTAATGGAGGTAGGGACTTTTTTAAAAACTTAATTTTGTAATTGGAATTGTTATAAATTGATATGGATGTGCAAAAATGTATTTTTAGTGGTTATGCAAGTCTTATGAATCGCCTGGCTTGTTTTGGATGAATACGGTTGTGTATTGATTGAATTATTAATTGATTTGTTAAAATTGGAGATTTCTGAATTGGTTTGGTTTGATGTGATTTTTAAAGTTTGGATGTTTGGATTTTGTTTTATTGGAAACAAGTTTGGTTTTGAACCCGTTGGAAATGGTTGCAGAATTTTTGGTTGGAACCCGGAAAGGGTGGCAAGGTCCTAGTTGGAAATGGTTGCAGAATTTTTTGTTGGAACCCGGAAAGGGTGGCAAGGTCCAAGTCTTAGGGGGAGGTGCTACCAAAATTTCTATAAAATCCAAGACTTTATTTGAAAAGTTATTCAGAAAATCTGGACTTAAGATTTATATCATTTTATTTGAACTATTTAAGAAAGTGATGAATTACGTCTTGAATTGAATTATTGCAAAGAGAATTGTGGTGGAGCTTTGCTTCTTAAGAAAAGGATTACATTTTGAGTGCAAACCATTTAGAGAAGACTTATGTTTTGAGGCTATTTTAATTGTGAGAAGGGTTTATATTTTTTAATTTGACTTAAGGATTTCATTCGGAAGAGCTTCAGTAAATTTGTAAATGGACTTTAATCGACTGACTCCGCTTGTAATGTTTTGGAAAAATTAAGGAATTGGTTTTAAGGAATAAAATTTAAAATTATTTTGGTTCAAATGAATGGATTTTCGATTCTAAATGATTTGGTTTTATTTGGATTTTGCTTGATTTAATTCAAACCACGAAAACATGATTTTTCAAGAATTTTAATAAATTTAAGAAAAGGGGTTTGGTTGTTCTCCCTTAAAGACTTGAGACCTTGCCGGAATAATTAATTAATAACTCTGTTTAAAAATAGTTAAAAGGATGGTTTCAAAGAGGAGGATTTTAAGTCTTTCAAAGAAAACTTCCATTTGATATGATTTTGGAAATTTTTGTAAGTTTTGAGAAAATGTTACATAAAGTAGATTTCTTTTAAAAAAGGGAATTGAGTTTGAGGAAAAAGTGGCTTGGAAGCTTGACATAGCTTGAGATATGAGAATAATTTTGAAATCGAGACAAAAATGAGTTTGATTGTTGTTTTCAAAGAAAAGTGATTTGAGGAAAAAGTAATATATGGCATGAATGATGATTTACTTGATGTGGATTGTTCAGAAAGTGTGAAAATGATTATGAATGGTTATGAATGAGATGGAATGAATAAATATATGTTTGAGATTCCTGGGTAGTAGCAAGGATGGTGGTTCGTCCTGCTTGCTCCAGGATGAGCTTTCAAATACCCGCTTGGGTAGTAGCCGCAGTAGTGGTTATTCCACTGGTTTTGGGTTAAGCGAGTAGTAGTGAGGGGGTTGTAGCTCAAACCCACTGGCTCTGCATGGGTGTTTCAGTCCATGGTTAACTACCAGGACGTGTCGGGTTGGCTATATAACCGACAAATGATATCATTAGCCATAGGGCAGGCATTCATCATATGCATTTTTGTGACATTGTTTGGGTGTGCATATTGTAATTGGTTTGTCTATGTGAATAAACATGTTTAACTGCTAATTGCTCTACTTGACTTAACTACTTGTTTGTGTTTGAATCTTTTTATTTGTGTTTGTGACTGAAATTTATTGGATTATGGTGAGTTGGTTGTTGGTTGATTTGTTTGGGCCTAGGGCCGTGATTGATTATATGATGGGCTGGAGGCCGTGTTTGGTTTGTGTTTCTGGTTTAGTAAAGTATGAAAAACTATGCTGGTTCAGCATAGACTTAATGAACCTATGCTTAGAAAAGCTTGGTCATTCATGTTGTCTAGGAAAAACCTTTAAAGAAGTTTTGGATTTTTTTGAAGAATTGACGGATTTCTCTTTTAAAAAGGATTTCGGGTTTTTGGAACATAGTATTTGGTTTTAAAAAGATTCATAAAGCGTCTATTAATCACTGTACTTTAAAGACAGTTTTATTTCTACGTATCTTATTATAGCAATTCTCTAATCCCATAGTGAGAAACAGCGAGGACAATGTTCTCACTCCCCTACAGGTCTTTTCTTTTTCAGGATATGGACGACGAAGTTTGGAAGAGTTTTACTTTTGCGTTTACACAATATTTTTGTATTGTTTTTGTGATGTTTTCCCTCGCCTTTGACCTTTCACATTTTGTATGAGGGATAGGATCTTGTATTATGTAACGCTTGTAAAGTAATAATATGTATATATATATATATATGTATTCTTTGTAAGTATAGATGTATGTTTTGAAAAATACGGTTTTAGTTTTAGACAGGCTCATATTTTAGTATTAAATAAATTAAGAGTCGTCGTAATACCTGAGCTATCATAGTGGCGTAGTCGGAAGCATGATATTCTGATAGTTAGGGTGTTACATTATGGTATCAGAGCGGTCCTTCCTGTAGAGCTTGAGGAATGGACCGACTATGCTTCAATTGCATACTCTGAGCGTCTGTCATGTAATAGGTCTTGTTCTAGTAATGAGAATTAGAGCTTTATGTACATGACGGTCTATTGATTAATGCCATTAGTCTCGCATTTCATAATTCCTTGTATTAAGTTTGACCTGCTTAACACTAGTGAATTATGTATATGAAAGCACTAATGGGTTATCACAGACAATATACAAGTTATAGATAATGCGAATCGCGGGTTTTGGGAACGTTAGAAATTAATTTTCAAGGTTACTCGGCTATGTGTCTGGTTTTGTGCTGAAGTCATGTGACGTGTTCTTTCATGGTTTACCTTGAATTTCTTGTTTGCTATTTTTCTTTTGGAAAGTAGTTTGATTGTTCCAACCCTCTTCCTCTGCTCATATGCTTTCTCCTTTGATTCCAACCGCATATGTTTGCCTAACGTCCTTGGTGTGTTTGCCTTCCTTTGTTTAAACTATTTTCTTGATCTATATATTCTTTGGTACAACTTTGGTCTTGTTGAGGCAGTGTATTCCTTTAATCTCCTATTCCAAGTTCTTTTTAAAGAAATTGTGATTTAACATTTCTCTTACTTGACTATATCTACATCCATTATTCTTAAAGCCTTTATAAAATCGTTTTTGATTCGGAATAACCTTCCCTAAATGGGACTTTGAAATTTCTTTATGCAGTTTAGAAACTATTTACTCTTAATACCTCGCCAGTTCTTTTACTGGTTTATGAAAATATACTTATTCAAAAATATATGTATACAACTTGATTTTCTAACAACTATATTACAATTTTTTATGAATATTTTTGCTTGATTATGTATTTAGATACAAGGAAGATTTTTGTCTCTTTCTAATTGATTTTCGTTTAATAAACTTCACCTGGTCTATTTTTAATTTGAATTTGGTTTAGCATAACACGTTAATTAAGCATTCTTTGCTCTTTTGAAATTGTTGGATTCATATCTTCCCTTTCAAGAACGGACCAATTCCTTTTTGAGCCTTTCACTTCTATGAATGTCATATTTGACTCTGTATTTAATTACTCTCTTACTTTTGTGAATGTCACCGTTAGTCTTAATTTTCCTTCTCTTATGAATCTCACACTCATCCGAGTCAGCTTGACTTTATTTCCATCTAATGCACTGTTTACCCTCTTAATTGTCTTTCTTTAGTCAAAGGTTCTTTCTTGAGAATTTTCTATTGATTCAATTGTCTTTCCTTGCGCATTTTTTATTCCTTTGGATCATTTGAAAACTTGTTTGATATTCCAAGCCTAGTGAATTTTGTTTGAATTCCTTTGATTTAAAGATCCTTTCTCATATGGGCTGATTTCCTTTTAAGTGCACCTTAATCTCTTGGATATTCTTGTGAAGGTGGTAATTTCAAGTATACTTTTAGAATTTTGTTTTAAACTATTTTGAAGAAGTTTTAAATTTTTTTTAAGAAGTTTCAAACTCAGTTTTTATTGCTTGATTGTAACTGAAAACCATTTATTAAATTTTGATAAGGTTGTTTTGACTTAGCGTACACTTCTTTACGTGAAATTCTAAAAACCTTATCGTGTATATGGTGGACGAAATTGTGATCCCTATTTTGTGCCTTTTGGTATCATTGTAAAATTATGGAATTTAAGAAATTGGCATGAGTGGACACAACTCTGTTCAACTAACCAGCAAGTGTACTGGGTCGTCCAAGTAATAAACCTTACGTGAGTAAGGGTCGAATCCACAGAGATTGTTGGTATGAAGCAAGCTATGGTCACCTTGCAAATCTCAGTTAGGCAGATTAAAAATGGTTTATGGGTTTTCGAATAATTAATAATAAAAAGAAGAAATAATAAAAGGGATAGAACACTTATGCAGATTCATTGGTGGGAATTTCAGATAAGCGGATGGAGATGCTGTAGAGCTCTTGGACGCCTGCTCTCCTACTCCTTCTACTCAGTCCTTCTTACTCCTTTCCATGGCAAGCTTTGTATAGGGGTTCACTATCAACTGTGGCTACTTTCATTCCTCACGGGGAAATAACCTGTGCGGCTGTCACTCGCACAGCTAACCAGTCTGAAGGCATCACCCATGGCTGATGGCTACATCCCATCCTCGCAGTGAAAACTATGCTAACGCACTCTGTCACAGTACGGCTAATCACCGGTTGGTTCCCGCTCCTACTGGAATAGAATCCCTCTTTTGCGTTTGTCACTAACGCCCAGCAGGTTAAAGTTTGAAGCACGTCACGATCATTCATTACCGGAATCCTACTCGGAACACCACAGACAAGGTTGGACTTTCCGGATTCCCAGGATCCTACTCGGAATACCACAGACAAGGTGAGACTTTCCGGACCCTCATAAATGCCGCCATCTATCTAGCTTATACCACGAAGATTCTGTTGGGGAATCTAAGAGATACGCATTCAAGCTCTGTTGCATGTAGAACGGACATGGTTGTCAATCACGCACATTCATAAGTGAGAATGATAATGAGGGTAATTTGACTCATCACATTCATCATGTTCTTGGGTACGAATGAATATCTTGGAATAAGAACAAGAGAGATTTGAATAAAAGAAAATAGAACTTCATTAATACTTGAGGTACAGCAGAGCTCCACACCCTTAATCTATGGTGTGCAGAAACTCCACCGTTGAAAATACATAAGCAAAGAGTTCAGGCATGGCCGAATGGCCAGCCCTCTCTAACGTGATCAATGATCTCCTAAGATGAAGAATAAAACAAAACTGAGATCAAAGATGAGACCAAAGATGTCTAATACAATAGATAAATGTCCTATATATACTAGACTAGCTACTAGGGTTTACATGAGTAAGTAATTGATGCATAAATCCACTTCCGGGGCCCACTTGGTGTATGCTTGGGCTGATCTTGATCATTCCACGAGCTAAGGCATTTCTTGGCGTCAAACTCCAGGTTATGACGTGTTTTGGGCGTTCAACTCCGGATCATGACGTTTTTCTGGCGTTTAACTCCAGACAGCAGCGTGTACTTGGCGTTTAACGCCAAGTTACGTCGTCATTCTTCGAATAAAGTATGGACTATTATATATTGCTGGAAAGCCCTGGATGTCTACTTTCCAACGCCGTTGAGAGCGCGCCAATTGGAGTTCTGTAGCTCCAGAAAATCCATTTCGAGTGCAGGGAGGTCAGATTCCAACAGCATCAGCAGTCCTTTTGTCAGCCTTCTTCAGAGTTTAGCTCAAATCCCTCAATTTCAGTCAGAATTTACCTGAAATCACAGAAAAACACACAAACTCATAGTAAAGTCCAGAAATGTGAATTTAACATAAAAACTAATGAAAACATCCCTAAAAGTAGCTTAAACTCTAAAAACTATATAAAAACAATGCCAAAAAGCGTATAAATTATCCGCTCATCACAACACCAAACTTAAATTGTTGCTTGTCCCCAAGCAACTGAAAATCAATTAGGATAAAAAGAAGAGAATATACTATAAAGTCCAAAATATCAATGAATATTAATTTAATTAGATGAGCGGGACTTGTAGCTTTTTGCTTCTGAACAGTTTTGGCATCTCACTTTTTCCTTTGTAGTTTAGAGTGATTGGTATCTCTAGGAACTTAGAATTTCGGATAGTGTTATTGACTTTCCTAGTTAAGCATGTTGATTCTTGAACACAGCTACTTTATGAGTCTTGGCCTTGGCCCTAAGCACTTTGTCTTCCAGTATTACCACCGGATACACAAATGCCACAGACACATAACTGGGTGAACCTTTTCAGATTGTGACTCAGCTTTGCTAAAGTCCCCAGTTAGTGGTGTCCAGAGCTCTTAAGCACACTCTTTTGCCTTGGATCACGACTTTAACCACTTAGTCTCAAGCTTTTCACGTGGACCTTCATGACACAAGCACATGGTTAGGGACAGCTTGATTTAGCCGCTTAGGCCTGGATTTAATTTCCTTGGGCCCTCCTATCCATTGATGCTCAAAGCCTTGGATCCTTTTTACCTTTGCCTTTTGGTTTTAAGGGCTATTGGCTTTTTCTATTGCTCCTTCTTTTTTTTCTATTTTTTTTTTCGCCACTTTTTTTTTTCGCAAGCTTACTTTTTCACTGCTTTCTCTTGCTTCAAGAATCAATTCATGAATTTTTCAGTTCATCAATAACATTTCTCTTTGTTCATCATTCTTTCAAGAGCCAACAATTTTAACACTCATAAACAACAAGATAAAAAATATGCACTGTTCAAGCATTCATTCAGAAAACAAAAAGTATTGCCACCACATCAATATAATTAAATTAAATTCAATAATAATTTCGAAAATTCATGTACTTCTTGTTCTTTTGAATTAAAATATTTTTTCTTTTAAGAGAGGTGAAGGACTAATGGATTTTATTCATAGCTTTAAGGCATGGTTTACACACTAATGATCATGAAGTAGAAACACAAAAACATAGACAAACATAATACTTAAAAACAGAAAACAGAAAGAAAATAAAGAACAAGGAATGAATCCACCTCTTAGTGGCGTCTTCTTCTTGAAGGACCAATGATGTTCTTCAACTCTTCTATGTCCCTTCCTTGCCTTTGTTGCTCCTCCCTCATTGCTCTTTGATCTTCCCTTATTTCTTGGAGAGTGAGGGCGTGTTCATGATGTTCCACCCTTAGTTGTTCCATATTATGGCTCAAGTCTTCTAAGGAGGTACTGAGTTGCTCCCAATAGTTGTTGGGAGGAAAGTGCATTCCATGAGGCATTTGTTGATGATGAACTTCCTCATGTTCTCCTTGGGGGCCGTGAGGAACTTCCCTTGTTTGCTCCATCCTTTTCTTGGTGATGGACTTGTCTTCTTCAATGGAGACATCTCCATTTATGATAACTCCAGCTGAGTAGCATAAATGGCATATGAGGTGGGGGAAGGCTAGCCGTGCCAAGTATGAAGGCTTGTCAGCTATTTTGTAGAGTTCATTAGAGATGACTTCATGAACCTCTACTTCCTCTCCAATCATGATGCTATGAATCATGATGGCCCGATCCACAGTAACTTCGGATCGGTTGCTTGTAGGGATGATGGATCTTTGGATGAATTCCAACCATCCTCTAGCTACAGGCTTGAGGTCCAGTCTTCTTAGTTGGACTGGTTTGCCTTTGGAGTCTACTCTCCATTGGGCGCCTTCCACACAAATGTCCATTAGGACTTGGTCCAACCTTTGGTTGAAGTTGACCCTCCTTGTGTAGGGGCGTTCATCACCTTGCATCATGGGTAGATGAAACGCCAATCTCACATTTTCCGGACTGAAATCTAAGTATTTCCCCCGAACCATTGTGAGGTAGTTCTTCGGATTCGGGTTCATACTTTGATCATGGTTCCTTGTGATCCATGCATTAGCATAGAACTCTTGAACCATCAATATTCCGACTTGTTGCATGGGGTTGGTTATGACTTCCCACCCTCTTCTTTGGATCTCATGTCGGATTTCCGGATACTCATTCTTTTTGAGCTTGAAGGGGACCTCAGGGATCACCCTTTTCTTTGCCACAACATCATAGAAGTGGTCTTGGTGGCTCTTGGAGATGAATCTCTCCTTTTCCCATGATTCGGAAGTGGAAGCTTTTGCCTTCCCTTTTCCTTTTCTTGAGGAAACTCCGGTCTTGGGTGCCATTGATGGTGAATGAAAAATAAAAAGCTAGGCTTTTTACCACACCAAACTTAAAATTTGCTCGTCCTCGAGCAAAAAGAAAAAAAGAGTAGAAGAAGAAGAAGAAGAGAAATTGGAAGAGAGGGAGAGAAGTGGGTTCGGCTATATGAGAGAAGAATGGGTAGTGTTGTGTGAAAATGAAGAAGAAAGGAGAAGTATTTATAGGGAGGGGGGAGGGTTAGGTTTCGGCCATTTTGGGTGGGAAAGGGTGGGAAATTGAATTTGAATGTAGTGGGGGTAGGTGGGGTTTATGGGGAAGAGGAGGTTGATGTGAATGGTGCATGGGGTAATTGGGAAGAGGAATTGAGGTGATTGGTGAAGGGTATAGGGAATTGTGACATGGATATTCAAATCACAAAAATAGGATTAAGAGGGAAGGTGAGAATAGGGTAGGTGGGGATCCTGTGGGGTCCACAGATCCTGAGGTGGGGATCCTGTGGGGTCCACAGATCCTGTGGTGAAAAGAAATACCATTCCTTCACCCTATAGGCGTGTAAATTGCCTTCATGCACCATTCTGGCGTTCAAACGCCCATTGGTGCATGTTCTGGGCGTTAAACGCCCATGTGATGCTTGTTTCTGGCGTTGAACGCCAGTTTCAAGCTTGTTTCTGGCGTTCAGCGCCAGATTGTCCTCTGTGTGCGCATCCTGGCGTTAAACGCCAGGATGTAGCTTGTTTTGGGCGTTCAGCGCCAGAAAGATGCTCTGTTCTGGCGTTGAACGCCAGCCAGATGCATCTGCTGGGCGTTGAACGCCGGCCCGTGCGTCCTCCAGGGTGAAAATTTTTTTCTTCTGTTTTTGACTCTGTTTTTAATTTTTTTGATTTTTTTTCGTGACTCCTCATGATCATGTACCTAATTCAACACAAAAATAACACCAAAACAAAATAAAATAAAATTAGATAAATAAAATTGGGTTGCCTCCCAACAAGCGCTTTTTTAATGTCAATAGCTTGACAGTGGCTCTCATGGAGCCACAGAGTGATCAAGTCAATGTTGTCTCCACACCAAACTTAGAGTTTGGATATGGAGTTTGAACACCAAACTTAGAGTTTGGTTGTGGCCTCACAACACCAAACTTAGAGTTTGACTGTGTGGGCTCTTCTTGACTCTGAACTGAGAGAAGCTCTTCATGCTTGCTCTCTTTTGTCACAGAGGGATTTCCATGTGCTTGAAACACAAGGTATTCTCCATTCAATTGAAGGACTAACTCTCCTCTGTTGACATCTATCACAGCTTCTGCTGTGGCTAGGAAAGGTCTTCCTAGGATGATGCATTCATCATTTTCCTTCCTAGTATCTAGGATTATGAAGTCAGCAGGGATGTAAAAGTCTTCAACTTTCACTAGCATGTCCTCTACCATTCCATAAGCTTGTCTTATGGATTTATCTGCCAATTGTAATGAGAACAAGGCAGGTTGTACCTCAATGATCCCTAGCTTCTCCATTACAGAGAGTGGCATAAGGTTTATTTCTGACCCAAGATCACATAGAGCTTTTTCAAAGCTCAGAGTGCCAATGGTGCAAGGTATTACGAACTTGCCAGGATCTTGTCCCTTTTGAGGTAGAGTTTCCTGAATCCAAGTATCCAGATCACTAATGAGCAAGGGGGGTTCACTGTCCCAAGTCTCATTACCAAATAGCTTGGCATTCAGTTTCATGATAGCTCCTAGATATTGAGCAACTTGCTCACCAGTCACATCTTCATCCTCTTCAGAGGATGAATAATAGTCAGAGCTCATGAATGGCAGAAGGAGATTTAATGGAATCTCTATGGTCTCTGTATGAGCCTCAGATTCCTCAGGATCCTTAATAGGAAGCTCCTTCTTGCTTGGAGGACGTCCCAGGAGGTCTTCCTCACTGGGATTTTCGTCCTCCTCCTCCATAGTGCATTCGGCCATGTTGACTAAGTCAATGGCTTTGCATTCTCCTTTTGGATTTTCTTCTGTATTGCTTGGGAGAGTACTGGGAGGAGTTTCAATAACTTTCTTACTCAGCTGGCCTACTTGTGCCTCCAAATTTCTAATGGAGGATCTGGTTTCATTCATGAAACTGAATGTGGCCTTTGACAGATCAGAGACTATATTAGCTAAATTAGAATTATTTTGTTCAGAGTTCTCTGTCTGTTGCTGAGAAGATGATGGATATGGCTTACTATTATTCAGCCTATTGCGTCCACCATTGTTAAAGCCTTGTTGAGGCTTTTGTTGATCCTTCCAGGAGAAATTTGGGTGATTTCTCCATGATGGGTTATAAGTGTTTCCATAAGGTTCACCCAAATAATTAACCTCTGCCATGGCAGGGTTCTCAGGATCATAAGCTTCTTCAGAAGCTGCCTCTCTAGTATTGTTGGATGCATGTTGCAATCCATTCAGATTTTGAGAGATTATGTTGACCTGTTGAGTCAACATTTTGTTCTGAGCCAATATGGCATTCAGAGCATCAATTTCAAGAACTCCTTTCTTCTGAGATATCCCATTATTCACAGAATTCCTCTCAGAGGTATACATGAACTGGTTGTTAGCAACCATGTCAATGAGTTCTTGAGCCTCTTCAGGCGTTTTCTTCAGGTGAATAGATCCACCTGCAGAATGGTCCAGTGACATTTTCGAAAATTCAGAGAGACCATAATAGAATATATCTAATAGGGTCCATTCTGAAAACATGTCAGATGGACATCTCTTGGTCAGCTGCTTGTATCTTTCCCAAGCTTCATAGAGGGATTCACCATCTTTTTGTTTGAAGGTTTGAACATCCACTCTCAGCTTGCTCAGCTTTTGAGGAGGAAAGAATTTATCTAAGAAGGCAGTGACCAGCTTATCCCAGGAGTCCAGGCTATCCTTAGGTTGTGAATCCAACCATATTCTAGCTCTGTCTCTTACAGCAAAAGGGAAAAGCATAAGTCTGTAGACTTCAGGATTAATTCCATTCGTCTTTACAGTATCACAGACCTGCAAGAACTCAGTTAAGAACTGATAAGGATCTTCAGATGGAAGTCCATAAAACTTGCAGTTTTGTTGCATTAAAGCAACTAGTTGAGGCTTAAGCTCAAAGTTATTGGCTCCAATGGCAGGAATGGAGATGCTTCTTCCATCAAACTTGGACGTTGGCTTTGTGAAGTCACCAAGCATTCTCCTTGCATTATTATTATTATTATTTTCGGCTGCCATGTCCTTCTCCTGTTCGAAAATTTCTGAAAGGTTGTTTCTGGATTGTTGTAATTTAGCTTCTCTTAATTTTTTCTTCAGAGTCCTTTCAGGTTCTGGATCAGCTTCAACAAGAGTGCCTTTATCCTTGTTCCTGCTCATAAGAAAGAGAGAAGAAAACAAGAAAAGAAAGAGGAATCCTCTATGTCACAGTATAGAGATTCCCTTATGTTAGTAGAAGAAGAAAGGGGTAGAAGAATGAAGAGGGAGATTCGGATTTGTGGATGAAGAGAGGTGAAGAGAAGTGTTAGTAATTAATTAATTAAATAGAAGAAGAGAAGAGAGGGAAGGGATTTTCGAAAATAATTTTGAAAAAAAGGGGTTAGTAATTTTCGAAAATCAAAGACAAAGTATAATTAAAATTAAAATTTAAAACAAAAAGAATTTTTTGAAAAAGAGAGGGAGAATTTTCGAAAATTAGAGAGGGAAAAGTAGTTAGGTGGTTTTGAAAAAGATAAGAAACAAACAAAAAGTTAGTTAGTTGATTGAAAAAGATTTGAAATCCAATTTTGAAAAAGATAAGAAGATAAGAAGTTAGATAAGATATTTTGAAATTAAATTTTGAAAAAGATAAATTTTTTTTTTTTGAAAAAGATAAGATAAAAGATAAAAAGATATAATAAAAAAGATATTTTGAAAAAGATTTAAATTTTAAAATTACTTAACTAACAAGAAACTACAAGATAAGATTCTAGAACTTAAAGATTGAACCTTTCTTAACAAGAAAGTAACAAACTTCAAATTTTTGAACCAATCACATTACTTGTTAGTTAATTTTCGAAAATTAGATAAAAGATAAGAAAAAGATTTTGAAAATATTTTGAAAAATAATTTTGAAATTTTCGAAAATTATATAAAAAATGAAAAAGATATGATTTTTGAAAAAGAATTGAAAAGATAAGATTTTTAAATTTGAAATTTTGACTTTGACTTGTAAGAAACAACTAATTTTAAAAATTTTTGACCAAGTCAACCCAAAATTTCGAAAATTTGGAGGGAAATAAGGAAAGATATTTTTGAATTTTAAATTTTTAAAGAAAAACACAAAAATGACCCAAAACATGAAAATTTTGGATCAAGACACAAGATGCATGCAAGAATGCTATGAATGTCAAGATGAACACCAAGAACACTATGAAGATCATGATGAACATCAAGAACATAATTTTGAAAAATTTTTTATGCAAAGAAAACATGCAAGACACCAAACTTAGAAATCTTTAATGCATGAAAAATATGAATGCAAAAATGCACATGAAAAACAACAAAAGACACAAAACAAGAAATCATCAAGATCAAACAAGAAGACTTGTCAAGAACAACTTGAAGATCATGAAGAACACTATGAATGCATGAGATTTTCGAAAAATGCAAGAAAAATTTAAAAGCATGCAATTGACACCAAACTTAAAAATTAACACAAGACTCAAACAAGAAACACAAAATATTTTTTTATTTTTATGATTTTATGATTTTTTTGTATTTTTATTAATTTTTCGAAAATAAGGTTTGTAAAAACGAAAAATAAAAGAAAATTTTTGAAAAAGATTTTTGAAAAGAAAAGTACCTAATCTGAGCAACAAGATGAACCGTCAGTTGTCCATACTCGAACAATCCCCGGCAACGGCGCCAAAAACTTGGTGGACGAAATTGTGATCCCTATTTTGTGCCTTTTGGTATCATTGTAAAATTATGGAATTTAAGAAATTGGCATGAGTGGACACAACTCCGTTCAACTAACCAGCAAGTGTACTGGGTCGTCCAAGTAATAAACCTTACGTGAGTAAGGGTCGAATCCACAGAGATTGTTGGTATGAAGCAAGCTATGGTCACCTTGCAAATCTCAGTTAGGCAGATTAAAAATGGTTTATGGGTTTTCGAATAATTAATAATAAAAAGAAGAAATAATAAAAGGGATAGAACACTTATGCAGATTCATTGGTGGGAATTTCAGATAAGCGGATGGAGATGCTGTAGAGCTCTTGGACGCCTGCTCTCCTACTCCTTCTACTCAGTCCTTCTTACTCCTTTCCATGGCAAGCTTTGTATAGGGGTTCACTATCAACTGTGGCTACTTTCATTCCTCACGGGGAAATAACCTGTGCGGCTGTCACTCGCACAGCTAACCAGTCTGGAGGCATCACCCATGGCTGATGGCTACATCCCATCCTCGCAGTGAAAACTATGCTAACGCACTCTGTCACAGTACGGCTAATCACCGGTTGGTTCCCGCTCCTACTGGAATAGAATCCCTCTTTTGCGTTTGTCACTAACGCCCAGCAGGTTAAAGTTTGAAGCACGTCACGATCATTCATTACCGGAATCCTACTCGGAACACCACAGACAAGGTTGGACTTTCCGGATTCCCAGGATCCTACTCGGAATACCACAGACAAGGTGAGACTTTCCGGACCCTCATAAATGCCGCCATCTATCTAGCTTATACCACGAAGATTCTGTTGGGGAATCTAAGAGATACGCATTCAAGCTCTGTTGCATGTAGAACGGACATGGTTGTCAATCACGCACATTCATAAGTGAGAATGATAATGAGGGTAATTTGACTCATCACATTCATCATGTTCTTGGGTACGAATGAATATCTTGGAATAAGAACAAGAGAGATTTGAATAAAAGAAAATAGAACTTCATTAATACTTGAGGTACAGCAGAGCTCCACACCCTTAATCTATGGTGTGCAGAAACTCCACCGTTGAAAATACATAAGCAAAGAGTTCAGGCATGGCCGAATGGCCAGCCCTCTCTAACGTGATCAATGATCTCCTAAGATGAAGAATAAAACAAAACTGAGATCAAAGATGAGACCAAAGATTTCTAATACAATAGATAAATGTCCTATATATACTAGACTAGCTACTAGGGTTTACATGAGTAAGTAATTGATGCATAAATCCACTTCCGGGGCCCACTTGGTGTATGCTTGGGCTGAGCTTGATCATTCCACGAGCTAAGGCATTTCTTGGCGTCAAACTCCAGGTTATGACGTGTTTTGGGCGTTCAACTCCGGATCATGACGTTTTTCTGGCGTTTAACTCCAGACAGCAGCGTGTACTTGGCGTTTAACGCCAAGTTACGTCGTCATTCTTCGAATAAAGTATGGACTATTATATATTGCTGGAAAGCCCTGGATGTCTACTTTCCAACGCCGTTGAGAGCGCGCCAATTGGAGTTCTGTAGCTCCAGAAAATCCATTTCGAGTGCAGGGAGGTCAGATTCCAACAGCATCAGCAGTCCTTTTGTCAGCCTTCTTCAGAGTTTAGCTCAAATCCCTCAATTTCAGTCAGAATTTACCTGAAATCACAGAAAAACACACAAACTCATAGTAAAGTCCAGAAATGTGAATTTAACATAAAAACTAATGAAAACATCCCTAAAAGTAGCTTAAACTTACTAAAAACTATATAAAAACAATGCCAAAAAGCGTATAAATTATCCGCTCATCAGTATACGCGGAACCCTGCTTTTGATAGAAGTGTATTTACGAAATTTTTACCTCGGATTTTTCTTTTCTAAATAGAGTTTGACTCCTTCTATTATTGCTATAACTTTCATGCAAGTTTGATTGAATACGAACCTTAGAGAAATTTTTGAACGAACCTTTGATTTTTCTCCGAGTTTTATGCATACTTTTGATTAATTTGTGCACCTAACTACCTTTCTAAATATTTGAGGAAATAACTTACTTTTAGTCAAACTAGTGTTCATTTTGTTTAAAAACTCTACATAATCCATTTCAACATGAAATTTGCATTAAAGTAATGCCACATTTATACTTTTGCTATTCTAAGAGGTGTTTGTTGTGCACATTTTTCTTTGAGAATGTGAAATAATTTTTGAAAAAGTTTTCATTCTTTATGAGCAATGCATTCGAAAGTATTCTTAATTCTACTCGAGTCTTATGAGTTTTGTCTTTGGTCTTAAACATTCTTTGTCTGTAAACCTCATATTCCTTGCCTCGACTTGATTTTGTTTGAAACTACTGCACTACTTTTCCTTTTGTTATTCCTATCAGATTTTGTTGATTTGGGAGCCATTCTTAAAGTTGCCAAACTAATTTTACTTTTTGGCACTCTTCATTCCTTGGACATCCTTGATTACTTATGACCTCAATGATCCTCTCAAGCTCTTGCGGATATTGTCTTTGTTGCTTGCCCTTTTCCAAGATCCTATATTCCTCTAAGCGAACTCGAAAATTGTTTTAATGTCATGTGCGATCCTTAGGTATAATAATGCGATGCGTTAGTTCTTTAAGAAGTAGGTTAAGAATATAGAGGGTAAAGCGGTAAGAGTACAACATTATGAGAGGTTGTGAGAGTTTTGTTCCTTAAGAAAGAGTTGCGGATGATTAGGCTTGTGACGGGTTAGGAGGTGGTAAAGTGACTAATGGAGTTGGAAGGTTGAGGTTTTGAAGTTGGTACGAGGTCTGTACGCAGATGTTATCCTGTTTGTTTATGTCAACCTGTTTTCAAACTTTTACCTCCTAGATACCCCTTTGTTTTTGCAAACGCCTAACTAGAACACTTGCACCTACTTGTGCTTCAAGTTTTGGTAAAATAGTAGCCCCATGTAACATCTTTGTTTTGAATCATCTTGTAACTTTTGCTTTAGACTATACTTTTTCCTTACACCTAAGTTTTACGAGTTATCTAGTATTTGGAAAATTATATACATATATATGCCAAGACCTCTGGTTTTCTAATGTACACAAAAGTAAAGTATTTAAAACTATTTTAGTATTTTGTGTATTAAGTTAATTTTCGAGGACGAAAATTTTTATAAGTGGGGTAGGATGTAAGACCCCTAATTTTTAAAAGTTATCAATAAATTATTTATGATGTATTATATTTATTTAAGACTATTTTAGAGATTTTTATATAAAAGTTGAGTAAACTCTTCTTTATTATTTAGAGTTCTTATAATTGAGAAATAATTAGTATTTTGTATGTCTTAATTTTAATATATAAATTTTTAACCTTATTTTATAAATAAAGGAAAATTCATTTACTTATCTCCAATTTTTATTAAATTGGTATTTAACTGAAAATTATTTAAAGAGTATTAATTAAAAGGTATTTTTAAAGTTGGATACGTTATATTTAATTTGATGTTTACTATTATCTTACCTTCTATTTATTTCATAAAATTACACTACTATCCCTATTTTTAATAAAAAATACCTTTAT
Source organism: Arachis hypogaea (assembly GCF_003086295.3). Lineage (NCBI taxonomy): Eukaryota > Viridiplantae > Streptophyta > Magnoliopsida > Fabales > Fabaceae > Arachis > Arachis hypogaea. The sequence continues at coordinate 98,726,102 of NC_092039.1, forward strand.
TAAAACCCTAACCTAATCCAAGTTTTATCTAAACCTAATTTTTACCCTAACCCTCTAATACACAAACAGCACCCACACCCCACCCTTCACCCACGGCTTACCCTCACACACACATACAAATACCCACACCCACAAAAAGAAGAAAGAAAAATAAAAGAAAAGGGAAGAGGGAAGGGGACCGAAGAAGGAAGGAGAGGGGGAGAAGGGAAGGCGGCGTGGTGGGTGTCACTGCACTGTCGCCGCTACTGTTAACAGAAAGAGATTCGAGAGAGGGAAAGGAAGAGAAGTTGCGCCGTCGCTGCTCCATGCCTCGCCGCCACCGTTGCACCGTCATCAAACCTTGGAGGAAGACCCCGCCGCCGAACCGTCCTTGAGCCGCCGTTGAGCAATAGAACCGCGAGGAGAGGAAGACGCGCGGGGAAGAGAGGACCACGACTAGTCCAGCTGCCGTGTCTAGTCGTCGTTCCTTCGTCACCGCCGCAGCTGGGTCACCGGGAGAAGGAGAACCCGACACGAAGAGGGTGAAGAGCCACTGTGGTTCATTGCTCCCAGCTCGCTCTCACCACTACCTGTGCGCCGTTCATGCTGCCGCCGTTCTTTTCGTTGCCGCTGAGGATCTCGTCACTGCCAGAGTCATGTCACCGTTGTGAACTGCCGCCGTTCTGACTATTGGAAGCTGCCATCGAGCTTTTTCCTTCTTGGTGAGCATTTTTATTTCCAATACCTTTGAAAATGAGTATTTCAACATAAGTTGTTAGAGATTTTGAGCTATTGATACCTTAGGGATTCGGTTCTAGTAATTGCATGTCAAAATTAAGGTTGCTACTGAACCATCAGAGCTTCCGGCCGCAATCAGAGCTGCTGTTCGGTCAATTTGGAAGCTGCTACTGTGTCGTTCTATTCTGTTTATCGTGGTGAGATTATTCGGTTTCGTTCTTATTTATCGCAATACTCTATTATGAATTATGTTCTAATATCGCTCAATATCCATTCCATGTTAATTCTAAATTATGTCAGATATGTGGTTGTCGGAATTTCTGCGGTTGCGGCCGATTAACATGAGAATAAGGATTTAAAGGGTTTAATTATGCAACTTGCGACTAATGGAGGTAGGGACTTTTCTAAAAACTTAATTTTGTAATTGGAATTGTTATAAATTGATATGGATGTGCAAAAATGCATTTTTAGTGGTTATGCAAGTCTTATGAATCGCCTGGCTTGTTTTGGATGAATACGATTGTGTATTGATTGAATTATTAATTGATTTGTTAAAATTGGAGATTTCTGAATTGGTTTGGTTTGATGTGATTTTTAAAGTTTGGAAGTTTGGATTTTCTTTTATTAGAAACTAGTTTGGTTTTGAACCCGTTGAAAATGGTTGCGGAATGTTTTGGTTGGGACCCGAAAAGGGTGGCAATGTCCAAGTTTTATGGGAGGTGCTGCTAAAATTTCTATAAAATCCAAGACTTTATTTGAAAAGTTATTCAAAAAATTTGAACTTAGCACTTATATTATTTTATTTGAACTATTCAAGAAAGTGATGAATTACGTCTTGAATTGAATTATTGCAAAGAGAATTGTGGTGGAGCTTTGCTTCTTAAGAAAAGTATTACATTTTGAGTGCAAACCATTTAGAGAAGACTTATGTTTTGAGACTGTTTTAAATGTGAGAAGGGTTTATGTTTTTGAATTTGACTTAAGATTTCATTCGGAGGAGTTTCAGTGAATTTGTAAATGGACTTTAATCGACTGACTCCGCTTGTAATGTTTTGGAAAAGTTAAGGAATTGGTTTTAAGGAATGAAATTAAAAATTATTTTGGCTCAAATGGATGGATTTTCGGTTCTAAATGATTTGGTTTTATTTGGATTTCGCTTGATTTAATTCAAACCACAAAAACATGATTTTTCAAGAATTTTAATAAATTTAAGAAAATGGGTTTGGTTGTTCTCCCTTAAAGACTTTAGACCTTGCTAGAATAATTAATTGATAACTCTGTTTAAAAGTAGTTAAAAGGATGGTTTCAAATAGGAGGATTTTAAGTCTTTTCGAAGAAAACGTCCATTTGATATGATTTCGGAAATTTTTGTAAGTTTTGAGAAAATGTTACATAAAGTAGCTTTCTTTTAAAAAAGGAAATTGAGTTTGAGGAAAATGTGGCTTGGAAGCTTAACATAGCTTGAGATATGAGAAGGATTTTGAAATCGAGACAAAGATGAGTTTGATTGTTGTTTTCAAAGAAAAGCGATTTGAGAAAAAATTAATATATGGCATGAATGATGATTTACTTGAAGTGGATTGTTCAGAAAGTGTGAAAATGATTATTAATGGTTATGAATGAGATGGAATGAATAAATGTATGTTTGAGATACTTGGGTAGTAGCAAGGATGGTGGTTCGTCCCGCTTGCTCCAGGTTGAGTTTTCAAACACCCGCCTGAGTAGTAGCCGCAATAGTAGTTATTGCACTGGCTCTGGGTTAAGCGGGTAGTAGCGAGGGGGTTGTAGCTCAAACCCACTAGCTCTGCATGGGTGTTTCAGTGCATGGTTAGCTACCAGGACGAGTCGGGTTGGCTATATAACCGACAGATGATATCATCAGCCATAGTACAGGCATTCATCATATGCATTTATGTGACATTGTTTGGGTGTGCATATTGTAATTGGTTTGTCTATGTGAATAACCATGTTTAACTGCTAATTGCTCTACTTGACTTAACTGCTTGTTTGTGTTTGAATCTTTTTATTTGTGTTTGTGACTGAAATTGGTTGGATTATGGTGAGTTGGATGTTGGTTGATTTGTTTGGACCTAGGGCCATGATTGATTATATGATGGGTCGGGGGCCATGTTTGATTTGTGTTTCTGGTTTAGTAAAGTATGATAAACTATGCTGGTTCAGCATAGACTTAATGAACCTATGCTTGGAAAAGCTTGGTCATTCATGCTATCTAGGAAAAACCTTTAAAGAAGTTTTGGATTTTTTTTTTTTGAAGAATTGACAGATTTCTCTTTTAAAAAAGATTTCGAGTTTTTGGAACATAGTCTTTGGTTTTAAAAAGATTCATAAGACGTTTATTAATTACTGTACTTTAAAGACAGTTTTATTTCTACGTATCTTATTATAGCAATTCTCTAACCCCATAGTGAGAACCAACGAGGATAATGTTCTCACTTCCCAACATGTCTTTTCTTTTTCAGGATATGGACGACGAAGTTTGGAAGAGTTTTACTTTTGCGTTTACACGATATTTTTATATTGTTTTAGTGATGTTTTTCCTCGCCTTTGACCTTTCACATTTTGTATGAGGGATAGGATCTTGTATTATGTAACGCTTGTAAAGTAATAATATATATATATATTAAGTATAGACGTATGTTTTGAAAAATACAGTTTAAGTTTTAGACATGCTCATATTTTAGTATTAAATAAATTAAGAGTCGTCATAATACTCGAGCTATCAGAGTGACACAGCCGGAAGCGTGACATTCTGATAGTTAGGGTGTTACACATTCAACTAGAACCCTAGGGTATTAGGTGTCCGGAATCAAAGTATAATAAATACGTTGTTAATTACTATGGTAGTCGCAGGTCAAAAGAAACTCTATTACTATGTTAATCTTGAAAATATTCTATTGACAAATATGCGGTAATTATAACCATTAGAAATTCTCAAATTGAGTCAGTTCAATGGTCATATCTCTATATGCACCGTCTATATATATAATTTAATAAAAGAGATCTATTAATCTCCAACAAATGAAGACTATTATATATATATATATATATATATATATATATATATATATATATTGATCTTTGCGGATTATAATGTCATTTTTAATAATTCTATAACCAAGAACAATTTAGATTAAAATATAAAAGATTTATCTCTCAATATTATGATCACTATCACAATAATATATCCCTAAATTTAATCATGGACCTTATTATATTAACATTTTAATATAATAACAATAACAAATTATTTAACACATGATTGATTAGATTGTGGTCAAACTTCTTGTTTCCAACACATATTATAAAAAATATTTTAATTAGTTGCTACAATTTCTTTTCTAAAAGAAACTTAATATGCGATAAAATTACAGGTTACTGCAAATTCTTCACAATTTTTTTAAAACGCTAATTTTTAATTTTGATACTAAGGATTCTTTTAAAACTTCCTTCAATTGAGATACTGAATTTGCTCTAATTATAATTCTTCCAAAAAAATATGCATAATTCTTGATATAGTGCATTTTGACCTTCACTTTGTCATTAATAAAAACACTAAAATAATAGTTATAAACATAATTTTCACGACATTTTTTATTTTCTAATAAAAATATTGTTACTATGTACTAACTGGTATTTCCAAATGAATGTGCAAAATTTTTTACATGCAATTGATGAGCGGATAATTTATACACTTTTTAGCATTGTTTTTAGGTAGTTTTTAGCATGTTTTATTCACTTTTTATTATTTTTATTAGTTTTTGTGCAAAATTTACATTTCTGAACTTTACTATGAGTTTGTGCATTTTTCTGTGATTTCAGGTATTTTCTGGCTGAAATTGAGGGACCTAAGCAAAAATCTTATTCAGAGGTTGTTAAAGGACTGCAGATGCTGTTGGATTCTGACCTCCCTGCACTCGAAATGAATTTTTTGGAGCTACAGAAGTCCAATTGGCGCTCTCTTAATTGCGTTGGAAAGTAGACATCCAGGGCTTTCCAGGAATATATAATAGTCTATACTTTACCCGAGTTTTGACAACGCAAACTGGCGTTTAACGCCAACTTCTTGCCCTATTCTGACGTTAAACGCCAGAAACATACAGGTTACAAACTAGAGTTAAACGCCAGAAATAGGTTACAAGCTAGAGTTAAATGTCAAAAACAAGTGGGCCCCGGAAGTGGATTTCTGCACTATCTATCATAGTTTACTCATTTTCTGTAAACCTAGGTTACTAGTTGAGTATAAAGACTACTTTTAGAGATTTTTTTCGTACCTCATGACATTTTATATCTGAATTTATATCTTTGACGGCATGAGTCTTTAAACCCCATGGTTGGGGGTGAGGAGCTCTGCTGTGTCTCGATGAATTAATGCAATCATTTCTGTTTTCTATTCAATCACGCTTGTTTCTATTCTAAGGTATCCATTCGCACTTCAACATGATGAATGTGATGATCCGTGACACTCATTACCATTCTCAACCTATGAACGTGTGCCTGACAACCACTTCCGTTCTACCTTAGATTAAATGTTTATCTCTTGGGTTTCTGGTTCACGAGTTTGACTGCCTCTCCTGACAACAGAGCGTTCAATCTGTGAGTCTAGAGTCTTCGTGGTATAAGCTAGAACCAATTGGCAGCATTCCTAAGATCCAGAAAGTCTAAACCTTATCTGTGGTATTCCGAGTAGGATCTGGGAGGGGGTTGTCTGTGACGAGCTTCAAACTCACGAGGGGGTTGAACAGTGCATATTTTTTATCTTGTTGTTTATGAATGTTAAATTTGTTGGCTCTTGAAAGAATGATGAAAAAGAGAAATGTTATTTTTAATCTGAAAAATTATAAAATTGATTCTTGAAGCAAGAAAAAGCAGTGAATAACAAGGCTTGCAAAAAAAATTTAGAGAAAAAGAAAAAGAAAGAAAAAGAAAAAGCAAGCAGAAAAAGTCAATAGCTCTTTAAACCAAAAGGCAACAGCAAAAAGCCAATATCCCTTTAAACCAAAAGGCAAGGGTAAAAAGGATCCAAGGCTTTGAATATTAATGGATAGGAGGGCCTAAAGGAATAAAATCCTGGCCTAAGCGGTTGAATCAAGCTGTCCCTAAACCATGTGCTTGTGGCATGCAAGTCCAAGTGAAAAGCTTGAGACTGAGTGGTTAAAGTCGTGATCCAAAGCAAAAAGAGTGTGCTTAAGAACTCTGGACACCTATAACTGGGGACTTTAGCAAAGCTGAGTCACAATCTGAAAAGATTCACCCAGTCATGTGTCTGTGGTATTTATGTATCCGGTGGTAATATTGGAAAACAAAGTGCTTAGGGCCACGACCAAGACTCATAAAGTAGCTGTGTTCAAGAATAAACATACTAAACTAGGAGAATCAATAACACTATCTAAATTCTGAGTTCCTATAGATGTCAATCATTCTGAACTTCAAGGGATAAAGTGGGATGCCAAAACTATTCAGAAGCAAAAAGCTACTAGTCCCGCTCATCTAATTGGAGCTAAGTTTCACAGATATTTTGAAATTTATTGTATATTCTCTTTTTTTTATCCTATTCGATTTCAGTTGCTTGGGGACAAGCAACAATTTAAGTTTGGTGTTGTGATGAGCGGATAATTTATACGCTTTTTGGCATTGTTTTTAGGTAGCTTTTAGTATGTTTTATTCACTCTTTATTATGTTTTTATTAGTTTTTGTGCAAAATTTACATTTCTGGATTTTACTATGAGTTTGTGTATTTTTCTGTGATTTCAGGTATTTTCTGGCTGAAATTGAGGGACCTGAGCAAAAATCTGATTCAGAGGCTGTTAAAGGACTATAGATGCTGTTGGATTCTGACCTTCCTGCACTAGAAATAGATTTTTTGGAGCTACAGAAGTCCAATTAGTGCGCTCTCAATTGTTTTGGAAAGTAGACAACCAGGGCTTTCCAGCAATATATAATAGTTCATACTTTGCCCGAGTTTTGATGACACAAACTGGTGTTTAACGCCAACTTCCTGTCCTATTCTAGCGTTCAGGTTACAAATTAGGATTAAACGCCAGAAACAGGTTACAAGCTAGAGTTAAATGCCAGAAATAGGCTGCAACTTGGCGTTTAACTCCAGGACAATTCTCTACACATGGAAGCTTCAATGCTCAACCCAAACACACACCAAGTGGGCCCCAGAAGTGGATTTCTGCACTATCTATCATAGTTTACTCATTTTCTGTAAACCTAGGTTACTAGTTGAGTATAAAAACTACTTTTAGAGATTTTTTCGTATCTCATGATATTTTACATCTGAATTTGTATCTTTGACGGCATGAGTCTCTAATCCCCATGGTTGGGGGTGAGGAGCTCTGCTGTGTCTCGATGAATTAATGCAATCATTTCTGTTTTCTATTCAATTACGCTTGTTTCTATTCTAAGGTATCTATTCGCACTTCAACATGATGAATGTGATGATCCGTGACACTCATCACTATTCTCAACCTATGAACGCGTGCCTGACAACCACTTTCGTTCTACCTTAGATTGAACGTTTATCTCTTGGGTTTCTGGTTCACAAGTTTAACTGCCTCTCTTGACAATAAAGCGTTCAATTCGTGAGTCTAGAGTCTTCGTGGTATAAGCTAGAACCAATTGGCAACATTCCTGAGATCCAGAAAGTCTAAACCTTATCTGTGGTATTCCGAGTAGGATCTGGGAGGGGTTGTCTGTGACGAGCTTCAAACTCACGAACGTTGGGCGTAGTGACAGACGCAAAAGGATCACTGGATCCTATTCCAACACAAGTGAGAACCAACAGATGATTAGCCATGTACATGGACCCTTTTCACTGAGAGGATGGCTAGTAGCCATTGACAACGGTGATCCACCAACATATAACTTGCCATGGGAGGAGACCTACGTGCGTGAAGAAGAAGACAGTAAGAAAGCAGAAATTCAGATGACAGAGCATCTCCAAAACTCCAACCTATTCTCCATTACTGCATAACAAGTATTTTTTCATGCTCTTTTACTTTTCGCAATTAAAACTAAGAACCACTATTGATATCCTGACTAAGAATAATAAGATAACTATAGCTTGCTTCAAGCCGGCAATCTCCGTGGGATCGACCCTTACTCACGTAAGGTATTACTTGGACGACCCAGTGCACATGCTAGTTAGTTGTGCGGAATTACAAAGTGTGAGTGTAATTTTCGTGCACCAAGTTTTTGGCGCCGTTGCCGGGGATTGTTCGAGTTTGGACAACTGACGGTTCATCTTATTTCTTATATTAGGAAAAATTTAGTATTGTTGCTATAGAGTCATCAAATCTGAGTCCTTTATTTTCTTTTTTAAAAAATTTTTATTTTTCCTTATTAATTTTTAATTTTTCTTTGAGTCTTTTATTTGAGTTTAGTTTCATATTTTAAGTTTGGTGTCAATTGTATGTTTTTATTTTTCTTCATAATTTTTGAATTGCATGTTCTTATTTTTCTTCATATTTTTCATTACTTGTTCTTAATTATTTTTCTTGTTTGATCTTTAGTTTTTCTTATTCTGTGTCTTTTCTTTTTTTTTTCTTGTGATTTTCGAAAAAGTTCAAAAAAATGATTCTTCAAGAAAAACTTTTTCTTTCATAGCTCAATTGGTTAAAGTGTTGGCTTATGTTTTTGGTATCTGCTTTTCAAAAATAATTTTTCTTTGATTAAATCTTGTGTCAAAATTTTAAGTTTGGTGTTCTTTTTATGTTCTTGAATCTTTGAATTTTGTTCTTGTTATTCTTGTAAGTCTTCAAAGTGTTCTTGAGTCTTCCTTGTGTTTTAATCTTAAAATTTTTAAGTTTGGTGTCCCTTGGTGTTTCCCTCCAAAAATTTTCGAAAAACAAGGGTGTCAGATCTAAAAATTTTAAGTCTTGTATCTTTTGTCTGTTTTTCTCTTTCATCATAAAATTCAAAAATAAAAAAATATCTTCTCTAACTATTTTTAAGCAAAAATTTCGAAATTGTTGATAAAAATTTCAGATTTCAATTTCAAAATTTTATCTTATCATATCTTAGCAGTCAAGTTTTCAAAAATCATATCTTTTTCAAATCTTTTCTTTTAATTATTTTTCATACAAGTATCTTTTAAGACATACCTTTTTCAAAACTTCCTAACCACTTTCTCTCTCTTCATTTTTCGAAAATCCTTATCCCAATTTTTTAAATCTTTTTAATTAATTAATTAATTATTTTAGTTTTGAATTTTCCTTTAATTTTTTTTCTAATTTTTGAATTTTTATTTTATTTTTCATTTATTCTATTTTACTTTATTTTAATCTCGGTATATAAAAAAATTATATATATATATATATATATATATATATATATATATATATATATAATATTTTTATCTCCAATCCATATCATCTCCCTTTCTTCATCATGGACCTAAGTGAAAATGTACAGTCCAGAAGGACTCTGGAGTCATATGCTAACCCCACTACTGCTTCATATGGGAGTAGTATCTGTATACCCTCCATCGGAGTCAGTAGTTTTGAGTTGAATCCTCAGCTCATTATCATGGTGCAGCAAAATTGCCATTATTCCGGTCTTCCACAGGAAGAACCTACTGAGTTTCTGGCACAGTTCTTACAAATTGCTGACACAGTACATGATAAGGAAGTAGATCAGAATGTCTACAGATTATTACTATTTCCATTTGCTGTAAAAGACCAAGCTAAAAGGTGGTTAAATAACCAACCTAAAGCTAGCATAAGAACATGGAAACAGTTGTCAGACAAATTTCTGAATCAATATTTCCCTCCTAAGAGGATGACACAGCTAAGGCTAGACATCCAAGGCTTTAAACAAGAGGATAATGAATCCCTTTACAATGCCTGGGAGAGGTACAGAGAGATGCTAAGGAAATGTCCCTCTGAAATATTTTCAAAATGGGTGCAGTTAGACATCTTCTACTACGGGCTTACAACAAAGGCTCCAATATCTCTAGACCCCTCAGCTGGTGGATCTATACACATGAGAAAAACAATTGAATAGGCTCAAGAGCTCATTGATACAGTTGCTAGAAATCAGCATCTGTACTTAAGTAGTGAGGCTTCCATAAAAGAAGAGGCTAAGGCAGTATCCACTGAACTTAGTCCTCTAGAACAAGTTGCTGAAATCAATAAGCAATTATGTTATCTGACAGAACAGTTGGCAGAATTTAAAGAGATGTTGCAAGACACTAAGGATGCTAACAGGAACATGAAAGCACAACTTGACCAGACAAGACAGCAGTTATCAAAATAGATAACAGAAGAGTGCCAAGCAGTTTAATTAAAGAGTGAAAAAATATTGAATACCTCAACTCAAAGTAGCAGAAAGCCAAGAAAAGAACAAATAATAGAGGATGAGCAAACTGCTACCCAAAATCCCTCTGAGAACAGTAAGAGCCTAGAGAGGAATGATTCTGGTGTTCAAACACCAGAAAAGGGTGAAAACTGGCGTTAAATGCCCAGTGGACGCCCAGTTCTGGCATTCAAACGCCAGAAAAGGGAGAAAAATTGGTGTTAAATACCCAACCCATGTTCAGTTCTGGTGTTCAAACGCCAGAAAAGGGAGGGAATCTGGCATTAAACGCCAATCCAGCCCCCAATCCTGGCGTTCAAACGCCTATGAGGGCTCAGACACTTGCAAGTGCTGATAATAACTCCCACAAGAAGGCTTCTCAACCTACCTCTGTAGGAAATAAACCTGCAGCAACCAAGATTGAAGAATACAAAGCTAAAATACCTTATCCTCAGAAACTCCGCCAAGCAGAACAGGATAAATAATTTGCCGCTTTGCAGACTATCTCAGGACTCTTGAAATCAAGATTCCGTTTGCAGAGGCACTTGAGCAAATACCCTCTTATGCTAAGTTCATGAAAGAGATCTTAAGTCATAAGAAGGATTGGAGAGAAACTGAAAAAGTTTTTCTCATTGAAGAATGCAATGCAATCATTTTAAAGAGCTTACCAGAGAAGCTTAAGGATCCTGGAAGCTTTATGATACCATGCACATTAGAGAGTACCTGTACCAAGACAGCTTTATGTGATCTTGGGACAAGTATCAACCTAATTCCTGCATCCACTATTAGAAAGATTGGGTTAACTGAAGAGGTCAAACCAACCCAGATTTGTCTTCAACTTGCTGATGGCTCCATTAAATACCCATCAGGCATAATTGAGAATATGAATGTCACAGTTGGGCCATTTGCCTTTCCCAATGACTTTGTAGTGCTAGAAATGGAGGAGCACAAGAGTGCAACCCTCATTTTAGGAAGACCTTTCCTAGCAACTGGACGAACCCTCATTGACGTCCAAAAAAAGGGAAGTAACCCTGAGAGTCAATGAGGATGAGTTTAGGCTGAATTTTGTTGAAGCAATGAAGCATCTAGACACATCAAAGGACTGCATGAGAGTTGATATTATTGACTCCCTGGTAAAGGAGATCAGTATGGCTGAGAGTCTCGAATCAGAACTAGAGGACATCTTTAAAGATGTTCAACCTGATCTAGAGGTACCAGAGGAAATAAAAGAACCTCTGAAAACTCCTCAGGAATAGAAGAAACCTCCTAAACCCGAGCTCAAATCACTACCACTATTCCTAAAATATGTATTTCTGGGAGAAGGTGAAATTTTTCCTGTAATCATAAGCTCTGCCTTAGAGCCACAGTAAGAGAAAGCACTAATTCAGGTGCTAAGAACACATAAGACAGCTCTTGGGTGGTCCATTAGTGAACTCAAGGGCATTAGCCCAACCAGATGCATGCACAAGATCCTACTGGAGGATAATGCCAAACCAGTGGTTCAACCACAAAGGCAGTTGAATCCAGCCATGAAGGAGGTGGTGCAGAAATAGGTCACTAAATTACTAGAGGTTGGGATTATTTATCCTATTTTTGATAGCCCCTGGGTGAGCCCTGTCCAAGTTATACCCAAAAAGGGAGGCATGACAGTGGTTCATAATGAAAAAATGAACTGGTTCCTACAAGAACAGTTACAGGGTGGCGTATGTGTATTAACTACAGAAGACTCAATACAGCCACCAGAAAGGATCATTTTCCTTTACCATTCATAGACCAAATGCTAGAAAGGCTAGCAGGTCATGACTATTACTGCTTTCTGGATGGCTACTCAGGCTACAACCAAATTGCAGTAGATCCCAGGATCAAGAGAAAACAGCATTCACATGTCCATCTGGAGTATTTGTCTACAGAAGGATGCCATTTGGTCTGTGTAATGCACCGGCAACCTTTCAGAGATGCATGCTCTCTATTTTCTCTGATATGGTAGAAAAATTTCAGGAAGTCTTCATGGACGACTTCTCAGTATTTGGAGATTCATTCAGCTCCTGTCTTGACCATCTAGCACTTGTTCTGAAAAGGTGCCAAGAGACCAACTTGGTTTTAAACTGGGAGAAATGTCACTTTATGGTGACTGAAGGAATTGTCCTTGGATACAAAATTTCGAACAAGGGGATAGAGGTGGATCAAGCCAAGGTAGAGGTAATTGAAAAATTACCACCACCTACCAATGTCAAGGCAATCAGAAGCTTTCTGGGACATGCAGGATTCTATAGGAGGTTTATAAAGGATTTTTCAAAAAATTGCAAAACCCCTAAGCAACCTGCTAGCTACTGACACGCCATTTATCTTTGACACAAAGTGTCTGCAAGCTTTTGAGACTCTGAAGGCTAAGTTGATCACAGCACCTGTCATATCTGCACCAGACTGGACATTACCATTTGAATTAATGTGTGGTGCCAGTGACCATGCTATTGGTGCAGTATTAGGATAGAGGCATAATAAGCTTTTTCACGTCATTTACTATGGTAGCCGTGTTCTAAATGACGCACAGAAGAATTACACAACCACATAAAAAGAGCTGCTTGCAGTAGTTTATGCCATTGACAAGTTTAGATCCTATCTAGTAGGATCAAAAGTGATTTTGTACACTGACCATGCTGCTCTTAAATATCTACTCACAAAGCAAGATTCAAAACCCAGGCTCATAAGATGGGTCTTGCTTTTGCAAAAGTTTGATATAGAAATAAGAGGGACAGAGAATCAAGTAGCAGACCACCTGTCCCGGATAAAACCAGTAGAAAGGATATCTCTCTCCCTCACTGAGATCTCTGAAACCTTTCCGGATGAGCAACACTTTACCATTCAGGAAGTGTTATGGTTTGCAGACATTGCAAACTATAAAGCTGCTAGATTCATTCCCAAGGAGTTCAGCAGGCAGCAAAAGAAAAAACTACTTTCTGATGCGAAGTACTACTTGTGGGATGACCCATATCAAGAGATGCGCAGACGGACTAATCCGTAGGTGCGTGCCTAGAAAAGAGGCACAAAAGATCCTATGGCATTGCCATGGATCACAATATGGAGGATATTTCAGAGGTGAGCAAACAGCCACCAAAGTCCTCCAATGTGGCTTCTACTGGCCTACAATCTATAGAGACTCCCGAGAGTTTGTACGTAACTGTGACAGCTGCCAGCGAGCTGGTAATCTGCCTCATGGTTACGCCATGCCTCAACAAGGGATCTTAGAGATTGAGTTGTTTGATGTATGGGGTATTGACTTCATGGGGCCTTTCCCACCATTATACTCAAACACTTACATTCTGGTGGCAGTAGACTATGTATCTAAATGGGTGGAGGCAATTGCAACACCCACTAACGATACTAAGACAGTATTGAAGTTCCTCCAGAAACATATCTTTAGCAGATTTGGTGTCCCTAGAGCACTAATCAGTGATGGAGGCACTCATTTCTATATAAACAGCTTTATACTGCTATGGTCCGATATGGAATTAGCCACAAGGTGGAAACTCCATATCATCCACAGACCAATGGGCAACCTGAAGTCTCTAATAGAGAACTAAAGAGAATCCTAGAACGGACTGTAATTGCCCGTAGAAAGGATTGGGCAAAGAGCTTGGATGATGCTCTATGGGCATACAGAACAGCATTTAAGACTCCTATAGGAACTTCTCCATACCAGCTTGTGTATGGGAAGGCCTGTCACCTGCCCGTGGAACTGGAGCATAAAGTCTACTAGGCAACCATATTCCTAAACCTTGATGCCAAATTAGCTGGAGAGAAAAGATTGTTCCAGCTAAATGAGCTAAAGGAATTCAGACTCAATACTTTCGAAAATGCAAAAATTTGCAAGGAGAAAGCAAAAAGGTGGCATGACAAGAAACTGTCATCCAGAGTCCTTGAGCCAGGACAAAAGGTTTTGTTGTTTAACTCTAGGCTCAGGCTATTCCCTGGAAAATTAAAATCCTGGTGGAGAGGACCATATGTGATTACAGGTGTGTCGCCATATGGATATGTAGAGCTTCAGGATATTGACTCTAACAAAAAGTTCATTGTTAATGGACAGAGAGTTAAGCATTATCTTGAAAGCAATGTTGAGCAAGAATGCTCAAAATTGAGACTAGATTAAAGCTCAGTAAAAGTCCAGCTAAAGACAATAAAGAAGTGCTTATTGGGAGGCAACCCAATCTTATTTATCTATGTTAATCACTTTCTCATTTCATTTTCCATTGTTATTTTATGTTTTCTTTAGGTTGATGATCATGTGGAGTCACAAAAACAACTGCAGAATTAAAGCAAAATCAAAAACATCATTAAAAATAACACACCCTGGAGGAGGAGCTTAAACGCCAGTAAGGGTAGCAGAATGGGCGTTAAATGCCCAGTCTGGCACCATTCTGGGCATTTAACGCCAGAAAGAAGCACCAGACTGGCGTTTAATGCCAGAAAGAAGCATCAAGCTGGCGTTTAACGCCAGAAACAAGCAACAACTTGGCGTTAAACACCAAGAAAGGTATAAAAGTTGGCGTTTAACGCCAGAAACAGGCAGCGGTCTGGCGTTAAACACCAGAATTGCACTCTAAGGGCATTTTTTAACGCCTAAATAGAGCAGGGATACTAAGTCCTTGACCCCTTAGGATCTGTGGACCCCACAGGATCCCCACCAACCTCAACTCACCCTCTTTCTTCTTCACACCTGCCCATAACACCCTTCCCCAACTACCCTTCACCAATCACCTCCATCTCTCTCCCTCTATCTCCTCCATTTTCTTCTTCTTCCCCTTCTTTCTTTCTTCTTTTGCTCGAGGACGAGCAAACCTTTTAAGTTTGGTGTGGTAAAAGCATTGCTTTTTTGTTTTTCCATAACCATTTATGGCACCTAAGGCCGGATAAACCTCTAGAAAGAGGAAAGGGAAGGCAGTTGCTTCCACCTCCGAGTCATGAGAGATGGAGATGTTCATCTCAAAGGTCCATAACTCAGTAATAGAGCATTTGACTGCACATCAAGGAGCCATGAAGGAAGAGCAACAAAGACAAGGAAGAGACATTGAGGAGCTCAAGCACTCCATAGGATCTTTAAGAAGGAGAACTAGTCGTCATCACTAAGGTGGACTCGTTCTTTAATTTCCTTATTCTTATTTTTCTGCTTTTCGAATTTTCATGCTTTGTGTTTGTCTATGTTTGTGTCTTCACTACATGATCATTAGTGTCTAGTGTCTATGTCTTAAAGCTATGAATGTCCTATGAATCCTTCACCTTTCTTAAAATAAAAAATATTCTAAATACAAAAGAACAAGAAGTACATGAATTTCGAATTCATCTTTGAAATTAGTTTAATTATTTTGATGTGGTGGCAATACTTTTTGTTTTCTGAATGAATGCTTGAACAATGCATATTTTTTATCTTGTTGTTTATGAATGTTAAATTTGTTGGCTCTTGAAAGAATGATGAAAAAGAGAAATGTTATTTTTAATCTGAAAAATCATAAAATTGATTCTTGAAGCAAGAAAAAGCAGTGAATAACAAGGCTTGCAAAAAAAAAATTAGAGAAAAAGAAAAAGAAAGAAAAAGAAAAAGCAAGCAGAAAAAGTCAATAGCTCTTTAAACCAAAAGGCAAGAGCGAAAAGCCAATATCCCTTTAAACCAAAAGGCAAGGGTAAAAAGGATCCAAGGCTTTGAATATTAATGGATAGGAGGGCCTAAAGGAATAAAATCCTGGCCTAAGCGGTTGAATCAAGTTGTCCCTAAACCATGTGCTTGTGGCATGCAAGTCCAAGTGAAAAGCTTGAGACTGAGTGGTTAAAGTCGTGATCCAAAGCAAAAAGAGTGTGCTTAAGAACTCTGGACACCTATAACTGGGGACTTTAGCAAAGCTGAGTCACAATCTGAAAAGATTCACCCAGTCATGTGTCTGTGGTATTTATGTATCCGGTGGTAATATTGGAAAACAAAGTGCTTAGGGCCACGACCAAGACTCATAAAGTAGCTGTGTTCAAGAATAAACATACTAAACTAGGAGAATCAATAACACTATCTAAATTCTGAGTTCCTATAGATGCCAATCATTCTGAACTTCAAGGGATAAAGTGGGATGCCAAAACTATTCAGAAGCAAAAAGCTACTAGTCCCGCTCATCTAATTGGAGCTAAGTTTCACAGATATTTTGAAATTTATTGTATATTCTCTTTTTTTTATCCTATTCGATTTCAGTTGCTTGGGGACAAGCAACAATTTAAGTTTGGTGTTGTGATGAGTGGATAATTTATACGCTTTTTGGCATTGTTTTTAGGTAGCTTTTAGTATGTTTTATTCACTCTTTATTATGTTTTTATTAGTTTTTGTGCAAAATTCACATTTCTGGATTTTACTATGAGTTTGTGTATTTTTCTGTGATTTCAGGTATTTTCTGGCTGAAATTGAGGGACCTGAGCAAAAATCTGATTCAGAGGCTGTTAAAGGACTATAGATGCTGTTGGATTCTGACCTTCCTGCACTAGAAATGGACTTTTTGGAGCTACAGAAGTCCAATTAGTGCGCTCTCAATTGTTTTGGAAAGTAGACAACCAGGGCTTTCCAGCAATATATAATAGTTCATACTTTGCCCGAGTTTTGATGACACAAACTGGTGTTTAACGCCAACTTTTTGTCCTATTCTGGCGTTCATGTTACAAATTAGGATTAAACGCCAGAAACAGGTTACAAGCTAGAGTTAAATGCCAGAAATAGGCTGCAACTTGGCGTTTAACTCCAGGACAATTCTCTACACATGGAAGCTTCAATGCTCAGCCCAAACACACACCAAGTGGGCCCTAGAAGTGGATTTCTGCACTATCTATCATAGTTTACTCATTTTCTGTAAACCTAGGTTACTAGTTGAGTATAAAAACTACTTTTAGAGATTTTTTTCGTATCTCATGATATTTTACATCTGAATTTGTATCTTTGACGGCATGAGTCTCTAATCCCCATGGTTGGGGGTGAGGAGCTCTGCTGTGTCTCGATGAATTAATGCAATCATTTCTGTTTTCTATTCAATCACGCTTGTTTCTATTCTAAGGTATCTATTCGCACTTCAACATGATGAATGTGATGATCCGTGACACTCATCACTATTCTCAACCTATGAACGCGTGCTTGACAACCACTTTCATTCTACCTTAGATTGAATGTTTATCTCTTGGGTTTCTGGTTCACAAGTTTAACTGCCTCTCCTGACAATAAAGCGTTCAATTCGTGAGTCTAGAGTCTTCGTGGTATAAGCTAGAACCAATTGGCAACATTCCTGAGATCCAAAAAGTCTAAACCTTATCTGTGGTATTCCGAGTAGGATCTGGGAGGGGTTGTCTGTGACGAGCTTCAAACTCACGAACGTTGGGCGTAGTGACAGACGCAAAAGGATCACTGGATCCTATTCTAACACAAGTGAGAACCAACAGATGATTAGCCATGTACATGGACCCTTTTCACTGAAAGGACGGCTGGTAGCCATTGACAACGGTGATCCACCAACATACAGCTTGCCATGGGAGGAGATCTGCGTGCGTGAAGAAGAAGACAGTAGGAAAGCAAAAATTCAGACGACAGAGCATCTCCAAAACTCCAACCTATTCTCCATTACTGCATAACAAGTATTTATTTCATGCTCTTTTACTTTTTGCAATTAAAACTAAGAACCACTGTTGATATCCTGACTAAGAATAATAAGATAACCATAGCTTGCTTCAAGCCGGCAATCTCTGTGGGATCGACCCTTACTCACGTAAGGTATTATTTGGACGACCCAGTGCACTTGTTGGTTAGTTGTGCGGAATTACAAAGTGTGAGTGTAATTTTCGTGCACCAGCAATGCATGTAAACCCTGTTCTAGAAAGTTTTTTTTTTATAATAAGATTAGTTAATTTAGTCATATGACCTCCTAAAAAGTAGCAATTGTTGACTTAAATTCAATCTAAATAGTTTTAAGTACACTTATCTATTTGAACATAAATTTCTAATTCAAGATAATTTTTTTTACTGCAATGATGCTAAAGACTCAATGATTTCACTTAAATACTTTTAAATATGTAAAATTTGTTAGAAATGAGAGACTAAATTGAAGAAAGGATTGTGTATTATTCAAAGTTGTATCTAAAGTACAATGTATAAGGGGTATATATAGTCGTTAAAAGAATCAAAGTAATAAAAGCACAGAATCTTATAATTAATATACAGATATGCTATATAAATATAAATGATACTAATTGATTCTCTAACATTCCCCCTCAAACTCAAGTGAGAGCCAAGGATACCATCTTGAGTGTGGATAATAGAGTTCGAAAACGAGTCAGATGATGAGCTTTTGTGAAGATATCAGCAGTCTGATCTTGTGTTCCAACAGCGATGAGACGAACAACATCAATAAGGATACGTTGCCAAACAAAGTGACAATCAATCTCAATATGTTTGGTGTGTTCATGAAACACATCATTATGGGTAATCTGAATAGCACTGCGGTTGTCATAAAAAACATCAGCAGGGGACGACTGAGGAACACCCAAATCTTCGAGAAGCCAATGAATCGAGACAACTTCAGCAGTGGTGTCAGCGAGAGCACGGTACTCAACTTCTGTGCTTGATCGAACAGTGAACATTTGCTTCTTAGCATGCCAAGAAATGAGGGTGGTGCGCGAAATTGTGAACAACACTTTTCACAACTCTCATAATCCCCGGTCATGAACCCCAAAAACTTGGTAGCTCAATACCATGGCATTACACAACTTCGCACAACTAACCAGCAAGTGCACTGGGTCGTCCAAGTAATAAACCTTACGCGAGTAAGGGTCGATCCCACGGAGATTGTTAGTATTGAAGCAAGCTATGGTCATCTTGTAAATCTTAGTCAGGCAAACTCAAATGTATATGGTGATGAACGAAAATAACACAAAGGTAAAGATAGAGATACTTATGTAATTCATTGGTAGGAACTTCAGATAAGCGCATGAAGATGCCTTCCCTTCCGTCTCTCTGCTTTCCTGCTGTCTTCATCCAATCCTTCTTATTCCTTTCCATGGCAAGCTTGTGTAGGGTTTTACCGTTGTCAATGGCTACCTCCCATCCTCTCAGTGAAAACGATTGCATATGCTCTGTCACAGCACGCGGAATTCAGCTGTCGGTTCTCGGTCAGGCCGGAATAGAATCCATCGATCCTTTTGCGTCTGTCACTAACGCCCCGCCTGCTAGGAGTTTGAAGCACGTCACAGTCATTCAATCATTGAATCCTACTCAG
Organism: Arachis hypogaea; assembly: GCF_003086295.3. Lineage (NCBI taxonomy): Eukaryota > Viridiplantae > Streptophyta > Magnoliopsida > Fabales > Fabaceae > Arachis > Arachis hypogaea. Next base: position 98,745,421 of record NC_092039.1, read on the forward strand.
AATACCACAGACAAGGTGAGACCTTCCGGATTCTCTTGAATGCCGCCATCAGTTCTTGCCTATACCACGAAGACTCTGATCTCACGGAATGGTTGGCTCGTTTGTCAGACGAGCACTCGGTTGTCAGGCGATCAACCATGCATCGTGCAATCAGGAATCCAAGAGATATTCACCCAATCGAAGGTAGAACGGAGGTGGTTGTCAGTCACACGTTCATAGGTGAGAATGATGATGAGTGTCACGGATCATCACATTCATCAAGTTGAAGAACAAGTGATATCTTAGAACAAGAACAAGTGGAATTGAATGGAAGAACAATAGTAATTGCATTAATACTCGAGGTACAGCAGAGCTCCACACCTTAATCTATGGTGTGTAGAAACTCCACCGTTGAAAATACATAAGAACAAGGTCTAGGCATGGCCGTGAGGCCAGCCTCCCAGTGATCTATGAACTAGATGTCCAAAGATGATCTAGAGATCTAAAGTGATCAAAAAATCAAAATACAATAGTAAAAGGTCCTACTTATAGAAAACTAGTAGCCTAGGGTGTACAGAGATGAGTAAAAGACATAAAAATCCACTTCCGGGCCCACTTGGTGTGTGCTTGGGCTGAGCAATGAAGCATTTTCGTGTAGAGACTCTTCTTGGAGTTAAACGCCAGCTTTAGTGCCAGTTTGGGCGTTTAACTCCCATTTGGGTGCCAGTTCCGGCGTTTAACGCTGGGATTTCTGAGGGTGACTTTGTACGCCGGTTTGGGCCATCAAATCTTGGACAAAGTATGGACTATCATATATTGCTGGAAAGCCCAGGATGTCTACTTTCCAACGCCGTTGAGAGTGCGCCAATTGGGCTTCTGTAGCTCCAGAAAATCCACTTCGAGTGCAGGGAGGTCAGAATCCAACAGCATCTGCAGTCCTTTTTGGTCTCTGAATCAGATTTTTGCTCAGGTCCCTCAATTTCAGCCAGAAAATACCTAAAATTACAGAAAAACACACAAACTCATAGTAAAGTCCAGAAAAGTGAATTTTAACTAAAAACTAATAAAAATATACTAAAAACTAACTATATCATATCAAAAACATACTAAAAACAATGCCAAAAAGCATACAAATTATCCGCTCATCAGAGGGCGTCACCAAGAAACAAACAGTAACCAGTAGTAGAACAACGATGAATGGGCAGAAAAATAAAGGCCATGAAATAGGATGCCTTTGATGTAGCGAAGAATACGAAGAACTGCCGCATAGTGAATAGTATGAGGAGTTTATAAGAACTAACTAAGTACATGAACCGGATAGGCGATGTCTGGTCGGGTGACAGTCAAGTAGACGAGACCTCCAACCATCTATTGATAGAGGGTAGGATTATCCAAAACAGTGTCATCCATAGGGGTAAATTGAACATTAGGCTCAAGGGGAGTATACTCAGTGCGACTGTCTGTAATTCCAGCACGAGCAAGAAGATCTGAAGCATACTTTACCTGAGAGAGATATATGCCATCATCTGTGGATATAACCTCGAGACCAAGAAAATAGCTGAGGCAACCAAGATCTTTCATCTCAAAGGTATGGTGAAGAGAGGCTTTGAGATTAGTGATACCATCAACATCATCTCCAGTAATTATCATGTCATCAACATACAAAAGCAGAAGAACAACTCCACGTTCACTTTTACGAATGAAAAGCACATTCTCATGAGGGCTGCAAGTGAAACTGAGATTGCAGATAGTGGTGCTGAACTTGTCAAACCATTCATGAGGAGCTTGCTTAAGACCATAAAGTGCCTTACGAAGCAAACAGACTTTGCTAGAAAGACAAGGATAACCTGGAGGTGGTTTCATATAGACCTTATTTTTCAAATCTCCATTAAAAAATGCATTCTTCACGTCCATCTGACTGTGAGACCATTTTTTAGCCGCAGTAATGGCAAGAAGAGCTCGGATAGATGTGAGACGAGCAACATGAGCAAAAGTCTCTTCATAGTCGATACCATACTCTTGCATATAACCTTGAGCAGCTAAGTGTGCCTTATAACGGTCAATAAAGCCAACAGAGTGAGTCTTGATCTTGTATACCCATCTACTGCCCACAACTTTCTGATTAGAAGGAGGATTAAACAAGTCCCAAGTGTGTGCTTTTTCAACTGCCTGTATTCTTCCTACATTGCTTGTTGCCAATTTGGATTTGTGGAGGCTTCTCTGAATGACTTAGGTTCATATTGATGAAGAATAGTAGAAAAGTAATGATAATCAAGAAGATGAGGAGGTGAATTTTTTACCCTAGAAGAACAAGTGGTAGGAGGAGGCAAGACGGTAGGAGCAGGATCGACATCCAGTTTGGAATCATCGGAAGATGGAGAAGGTAGAAGAGCAGGAGGCTGTAGAGAGTGATCCGGGATAGAACCTGTAGAATCAACACTAGGAAAAAGGTCAACATTGGGGTTAGTGAAGAAAGGTAATTGAGTAGGAGGAATAGACTCAAAGGAGGAAAATTGAGAAAACATGTGATGGTCCCAGCAGACAACATGACGAGATATACGAATATGTTTAGAGAAAGGATTCCAACAATGATAACCCTTGTATTCAGTGCCATAACCAAGAAAACAACACATGTGAGCTCGAGGTTCAAGCTTGCTATGTTCATGAGGCTGAAGAAGAACGAAACAGACACAACCGAAAACTAGAAAAGAACTGTAATCTGGAAAGGTATGAAAAAGATGCTCAAAGGGAGTAACATTACCAAGAACAGAAAAAGGAAGTCTATTGATAACATGAACATCAGTAAGAACGGCCTCACCCCAAGTACACTCAGGACATGAAGAAGAAAGAAGCATTGCACGAATAGAGTCAAGAATATGACGGTGTTTGCGTTCAGCTCGGCCATTTTGTTGAGAGGTACCAGGGCAAGAAAACTCAGACAAAGTATCCTGTTCTGCAAGAAAGGTTAAAAGGTTAGAATCACGGTATTCCATAGCATTATCACGTCGAAAAACCTTAATGACCCTGAAAAACTGAGTTTTAATCATAGTAGCAAAGTTAATATAAATATGAGGTAACTCATGGCGATTAGCCCTCAAATAAACCCAAGTATAGCATGAATAATCATCAATAAAAATGACAAAGTATCGAGCTTGCCCTATAGAAGCGGTGGGAGCGGGGCCCTAAACATTAGAGTGAATAAGATCAAAAGGAGAGCAAGCAAGAGAGGAATTATTGTGAAAAGATAAAGTAGGTTGTTTGGCAGTTTGACAAGAAATGCAATCAAAAGATTCATTAGGAACCTGACCCAAGACACCCTGAGACACAAGAGGACGTAATTTTTCTAAGGAGCTGTGGGCAAGACGTTGATGCCATAAGTGAAGGGTATATGGAGAAGAAGCAGTATAGAGATTTGGCACAGGAGGAATATGAAGATTCTCGAGTTCAAACAACCTTCCAACCTTACATCCAGTCCCGATGATTTGTCTCGTCCGACGATCCTATACACGACAACCAGAACTGGAAAAAGTGACATCAAATTGAGATCAACAAGTTGACCAACATAAATAAGGTTAAAGTTCAACTTGGGAATATAATAAGTATCGGGGAGATTAAGAGTTGACTGGAAAATAGAACCCTTGTGTGTTGCGTACAAGAGCGAACTATTAGCAGTATTAACAAAAGGTACATTTGTAGTAATAGATAAAGACGAGAAGAGATGACGCAAAGGTGACATGTTTAAATCAACCGGAATCAAAGTACCATGTAGAATTACCTGGAGGAGCCGAAAAAGCAGCAGGAGTATTACCAAAAAGGGAGAGAAGATGCTTAAGAAGAAACGTAATATCAGAGAGAGAGAGACAGGAGACGGGTTGAGAGGAGCAGAGGTGGTAGATTCAGTAGTAGTAGCAGCAATAGTAGAAGCAGACACATTCTTGGAGAAGCTGGGATGACAAGCATGCTTGAGGTGATCAAGACGTGATGGGCGAGTAGGACAGGAAGTAATCAAATGTCCCAAGAGCTTGCAAATGGCAAAATAGCTGTGAATAATGGTAGCTAATGTGACCTTTCTGGTGGCATGTGCGACATTCAACAGAAGAACAGTCTGAGAAGAAGTACCCGAAACAGTTACAGTTTTGACAGAATTTACCCTTTCTGTCTGTGGCAGCAAAAGCATCTGACTTTTCCATAATAGTAAATAGAGATCAAAGAGAGGAGAGAAAACTGCAATTTCGAAGCAGAAAATGAGAAAACGAAGTGCAAAATCGGAAAGAGCTCACCAAAAACCTTAGAGAGGGTCCCACTGTCTACCACGTCAACAGCCACGTCAGCAGATGGATGCCACGTGGCGATGTCTGAATGGAGGAAGGAACCACGTCAGCGCTGATGCAGACGCCCGGATCAACCAACGGGCCGGGTCGGGTTCAGGCGCCGGTCTGTCGGGGTGGAGCGGATGCGGTTGCGGATTGGATGTGGACGAGCGTGGGCACGACACGTAAAAGCATCTGGGCCGTTGATCGAGGCCCGATCCGATGGCATGGAATAAATCTGGAATGAAGAAGAAACTGGTGATGGCAGGGACTTCCGGCGGCACATGAGGAGGTTTCCGGCGATGTTTCGGGACTTGTTGAACTTGTGACGACGAGACAAAGACGATGGTAAGGGGCGTGACGAACCAAAGCATCGGGAAATAAACAAAAATCAAGGAGAAAAATACTGCCGGAAGAGAAAAAACAAAGAGGCTATAGACGAATTTCTAAAAACCTATGCTCTTGATACCATGTTAGGAACAAGAGGGTCATCCTGATATTTTCACACCAGAACAAAAATGTATACGAATTCAAATATCAATTTTCAAAAATAAAAATTACTGTTCAAAATTTAAAGGATAAATTGTCTTCATTATACACATCAAATTTAATTGAAAATAAAAAAGGATCAATTTATTATCTTAATGGTTCTATTATTCCACTAACATCTTTGAGAATCTGAATTTCTCTCTTGGGGTGCAAGGTGAAATAATCTCAAAATGCTTTGTAGTTTAAATGAATGAAAGGTGAAACATTCAGTCTTTTGCAATAATTGAAAAAATACTAAAGCATTAAGAATTCACATAGACAACAAAATACCTTTTTAAATTCAGTTTCAAGATCTTTCTTTTAATGTTGGAGTCCCGATATCTCAGCTGTTAATTTCCCAAAAAAAGCAGTGCAAAAATAAAATCAGCAGTCCCTCAATAACCAATGAATGCTCAATATTGTCGAAGCAACGTTGAATGGGTTCCAACTTCTAAGCAATATGTTCAACAATTAATGGCATCTAATATAATAATTAAGTTACCATGAAATAATTGACAAATGCTTCCCCTTTCTACTTGCAACTGTAAGTGCCAAAATTTCAGCACGTGGATAAGGAACTAACTCCAAACTTATCGAACCTAAGAATAAAAAGGAAAGAGTGATATATAAGTACAATAATCCTATAAAAATTAGACAAAAAAATTTATATCATCTGAAGTTTCAACTTAATTAATGCCACACATTAGTATAGTTTGAATGAATGTTGTAGACAGCAAGAGTTTTACCATCAGTTTCTATCAAGTTATTTTTCGGCCCTTCTTTTTCCTCAATTTTAGCCTTGACATTATTAATTGTTTCGAAACTTTAATTTCAACCTCCAGGGTGAAAGTCTTTTCCGTGAAGGCTTTCACGAAGATTTGTATCTGTTTAAAACAAAAGCCACAATTTTTATCAACCCAGAGTACATAGGCATCAAATTGAAAATTAAATTACAACTCTATTTGTAAGAAAACCATAATCGCAACCAGTTCAGAAACCATCACTATGATAAAAACACCCGAAAATCACAAACTAATCGCGAGACTCACTGATCTGATTTTTCCGTTGAGTACTCTTGCTACAGTATTAAAGAGCGAGAGAAAGCGTGATGAGAAGAAAAAATTGCAAAACATGATATGTGAGGATAATGAAAATGAATATATACAAATGAATTCTTTTAAACCAATTTTCAGTTTAAAATTTAAATTTTGAAACACTAAAATTTGTAGATTAAACAAATAATAATCATTTAGATAATTTATCTATTTGATTAATTAAAACATAAAAAATCACAACCATGCAAATCTGCTTTGGCCACCGGTTAGATCTCACCGCTCTGTTCTGGTCGTTGTTGTTGTGTTCTCTGCTTTCATAGTCTTACTGCATGTACTCTTTGTGGCCACCACTCAATACTTTCCAGCTATCTACTCTCTTCTGTCGCTTCTCTGCATCCATCACTGTAACCTCGATAACCACCACGAACTCCACCGCAACCATTGCGACCACCATAGGAGTCACTACCTCATCCACCGCTGTAACCCTACCACCACCATTGGCGTTGTCTCCAATGCGACGATTTCCTTGAAGGTTGGAGCCATCAGGTATAGTGACTTCGTACAATGACATCGTCTACCTTGATGTGTACATAAACTTTATAATCTCCACATTCCACTTAAATTAAGAACAATAAGAATAAAAAGAAGAGCAGAATCGATGAATAGAAAAACAAACTGAAGAAGAGAAAAACAAAAATGGAAGAACTGAAGATAAAACCGAAAAAGAAGAGGAGGAAGAGAAAAATAGAAACAAAAAAATTATGATATCTTTGAAATATTTTGAATTTAAAAAATTTTAAAATTTAAAAGTTTTGAAATAAAATAACAGTAGACATAATTGGATAATGAATAAAAGAAAATACACAAGAATGTGTAGTTTTAAGAATGGACCATATGTAATAGGATGCACATTAAAAATAATTTGTAAGAATTAATTTGGTAAATGACATGTAAAAATGTCACTATGAGAATAACCTTTTTTTCAAGGAACTAGCAGTCGGTCTGCGCGATGCGCAGTAAATAGTGAAACAGTGAAATTATATATATATGGGAAGAAAACATGATCATGGCAAAATAGTTATAATGTAAAAAAGCATGTATTATTGTCCCTAAAATGAAAATATTGGAAGTGTCTCTTAAATAGGTTGATAACGAGGATATTTATGGTGTTAATATCCAACCAATTCTGTGTTATTATTATAATATATTTTAATTAAATTTAAATATGTGTTTTATTATGTGATGAATAAGTTATAGATAAATATTATTTATTTATGTTTGCAAAAGTTTTCTTTGAATAAAATGGTTCTGCACTATTAATTAATATTACAAACCATAAATGTATAAGCACACATAGGTATTACCTCATTGTTGTTCAAAGAAAACATGTAATGATTCACTTTAACAATGTTAGTAGTTGGAGTCAATTTTGTCCGACTTTAAAGATGCTTGATATTAGTGAGCGTTATAAATAGCTTAGACAATTACCTCACTTAAAAAAAATTGTTTATCAACATTAGTAAAAAAAATATATTGATAATGAAATAATCCTTCATGGTTGACTTTGGTTATTAAATAAAACAAACTCCAATTTTATAGTACCTGTATATAAAAGCGTTGAATCATTATTAATTAAATAATATGAATTAATAGCTAATATGATTAATTTTAATCTTGTTATCACCTTACCTAAATTTTTGCTTGAAAAAAAATTTCTATTTAATCCTTTGATATTTATCTATCTCAAAAAATTAATTAAATAAAAATATTTTAGACCTGTCTAGAAACCGAATTAGCATTATGCTTAAAACAATTGATTCCCTTTTATATTACACCTTTAATAATTATAATAGGATGCACAAATATTATATTTTATATGGTAAAATGACTCAAATTAAGGTAGAAATTAAAGTCATTATATATGCAAGCTTAACTCACAACTTACTAAGTTTATTTCTACTATTATATTCTTATTTTATAATGAAGCTTTAAAAGTTAAAGATGGTAAATATTTTTAGTGTAGTATCAATTTTTTTTATGTCATCTAACTTATAATAATTTTAGAAATAAAACTAAGACACACTTATTAGTATGATAGATATTAATAAAACATGAAATCAATAAATATTATGAAATTTAACAATGATAACGTAAAATATTTTTTTAATGATTTTATCAACCACATTAATTTTATTAGAGATGAAGTCTCAGGCATAACATAGTGAAGTTACATAACCAACACTTCAAAACAAAATTAAAAAAACTACTCTACTTGCACTACATCAATTATCTAATTATAGAACTAAAGATCATCACATGCCAACCATCTTTTCCACCGCTATTTGATATTACCATTGCTAGAAAAATAGAATTAGATAAAAAGGATAATGAATGGTAGCCTTTTGAATGAAGACAAAAGTGCAACCATCAAAATACAATTGCATGAAATAGGTTAATTTTTTAATGTACCAATTCAGTAAATGAAACAATAGTAATAGGTACCTCCAATGTAGGAACCTCAATAGTTGCAGTTGATGTAATCGAAAAAGTGAGTTCTAAAATAGCACCATCTTCATAAGAGAACTTAGAATTATCTTATTTTCCTCTTGAAACCATAATATTCTGAGATCTCAACTGAAAAATATCTATTTGACATAAAATTAATTATTAATCAAAATCATTTGATGTGCTCTTTAAAAAAAATAAAAAAGAAATGATGTGAAGTTATTTCATTGTTCTAAGGATTCTATATTTCTATTCACAGTAAATCCGATAAAAAAAAAGTACTTTCTTGTAACACTAAACCTAAATTTTGAAACAATTAAGGAATAAGGACATTTAGTAATGCATATCAAGAGTAAAAAATATCATACCATATACCGCTTTGATTAGAGTTTTCTTGCCTGCTTGATTTAATAGCTTCTCCTTCCATCCTTCTAATTTATTCCTTATTTTCTCTTCAATCCATGCTAAATCTTTGCTTTGAGATCCTGAAAGACCAAGGTACTTTCCAGGTGTCTCCCACGATGCCATGCTTAGTATCTCCTCAATGTCAAACCTTTTCTGAATTGACACATGACTCTCAAAAGTGATATCCGAATTATTCAGATTTATCATATATCCAGATGCCTCTGTATATTCATTCAGCACTGAAATAATTTGATATGCTTCTTCCTCTTTAACTTCTGCAAAAATAATACAGTCGTCTGCAAACAAAAGATGAGTAATTATACAGGCTGTAGGAGTAATCTTTATTCCAAAGTTGTTGCCTTCATTATGTGCTTTCTGTATTAAAATAGTAAAAACTTTGGCTGCCAAAATGAATAGGTAGGGAGATAAAGGGTCACCCTGTCTTAGGCCTCTTTGCAGCTTGATTTTTTTGGACAACTCGTCATTGACCTTAAATCTGTAATTGGCACTTCTAACACAGTTCATCACTAATTCCACCCATCTTTCATTAAATCCAAACTTCTTTAATACATTCTCAAAAAAAAATCCATTCTAATCTATTATACGCTTTATTCATGTCTAACTTGATTGCCATGTTATTATATCCTCCTCTTCCCTTTCTGTTTAGGCTATGATATATCTCTTGCACGATCACCACATTATCTTATATCAATCTCCCTCCTATAAATGCACTTTGAATTGGTGAAATTATATCCTCTATTAGTCCTTTCAGCCTCAACACCGAGATCCTTGATATAATCTTGTGTATGAAATTACAACAGCTAATAGGTGTTAGCTGGTTAAGTCCTTCTGAATTTTTAATTTTCGGAATTAAGACCATTGTAGTTTCACTAATGTCTTCTAGTAGTAGTCCGCTTCTGAAAAATTCTTTGACAACCTCACATACCTCTTTCTTGATCACCTGCCAATATTTCTGATAGAATAACCGGTTTAAGCCATCTAGTCCTGGGGCTTTGAGACTTCCAATGATGAAAACTGCATTCTTTATCTCATCGTCTAAGACCTCAGAAATCAACCTTCTATTCATTTCTTCCGTGACCCTCACTGGTATCTTACTTAGGATGTTGTCATACCTTTATCTTATAGTCGAAGTGAAGAATGCTTCAAAATGCTCTTCAATATGCCTTATTATTTCTTCCCTCTCTTCCAACCAATAACCTACTTCATTTTTCAATCTTTCAACGTGGTTTCTCTCTCTTCTCTGGATGATTATTGCATGAAAAAAGGATGTGTTCTTATCGTCCCACTTCAACCACTTTAATCTGGATCTCTGGCCCCAAAATTTTTCCTCTTGCTTCCGTAATGTTGTTATTTTATCCTATAAAACTTGTACCTGATTCCGCTTCTCTTCGGTGAAATTTGAATCTTGTAACTTCTTCAACTCTTCTTTCAGCCTATTTATTTTCTTATCTGCCCGTTTGAATGTGGATTTATTCCACTTTTTCAGTTCTTCCTTGCAATTATTCATCATCTTTATTATCCTTGTTCATTAGCAGCTCTGTGAAACCTCTTTCTCCCATCCCGTAACAATATTTTCACATTTCTCATGGTCAGTCCAAAATGCCTCAAATTTAAAGCTCTTACTTATCCTATATATCGGTTTTGGGTCCAAAATTAACGAGCAATGATCTGAGCTTATAGCAGGCATAGTAAAAAATGAAGAATTCTCAAACAAAATTTTTCATTCCCAATTAACTAATGCCCTATCAATCCTTTCTCTAGTTATAAATTCGTTTCTCGGATTACTAAACTAAGTGAATCTACCCCCCTTTCAGATCTAAATTCATAAAAAAGTTAGAATCAACAAAGTTTTTGAACTCTCTTACTTGGCTATGTGGCTTTAGGTGTAAACCCCTCTTCTCCGCCTGAGTTAAAATGTCATTAAAATTGCCTATAAAGAGTTGAGGTTCCACCTTGTTATAATTAGTTGCTGTGGTTTCCCTTCATTGCTCTCTCCTCTTACCAAAATTAGGATTGCCATGAATAAAATTACATACCTATGCATTTTTCTTTCTATCAACAATACGAACTTTTATGTATCTATCACACCAAAAGTAAACATCAATGTTATATCTATCATTCCAAAAGAGACATAGCCCTCCGAACAAATCACGGGATTCTATACAAAAAGTATTCTTGAAATGTAGTTTCTTCTTTAATTTCTTAATAGATTTTTTTTCGCTCTTGTTTCAATAAGAAAAACTAAAGCTGGCTTGATTTGCTTGCACATTTTGTGCAATTCAGAAACTGTTGCAGGGGCTGCTACCCCGCGACAGTTCCAGCTTATGATACTCATGGCTGAGTTGGGGCATGTTTAGGCTCGCCTCCTCAGCCATTGAGTCTTCTATTATCTCTTCTCTATTCTACTGGTCTTCCTCTATTGGCATTGTTCCAGCTGGTCCTGATGATTGCTTGCTTCTTTTACCAGCTTTCCAAACTTGTAGGGCAGCCTTCTCTCCGAACATATCTCCCATCAGCAATTTTAGCTCATCCTCCCTTTTTCTTTTAATTTTTAGCTTTTTCTCCATTTCTTGTACAATTTTCATTTCACATTCTGTAGCCACTACTAATGCTTTGCTATTGTTGGGCTCTAATTCTTCATCTTCATTTGTAAGTTTGATGTAATAAACACCCCCGTTAGCTGCTATATATATCTGCTTGTTATCCTATTCTAACTCTCTGTTTTTAACCCAATAGTCTCTGCCTGCACTCATATGACCCCTTTTGTTATTATGATGGGCTCCAATAGCATTGTTTTCTCTTGTAACTCCTTTCATTCTCTCCTTTGTCATGTTGTTATTGAGCCTTTTAAGTGGTTATCCAATAGTAAAATTATTATCTTTTTCTTGTGACCCAATTCTAAAAATATGAATATTTTCATTGGGCCTTTGGTAGAAGTCAACTCATGTACCTTTAATTGCAGCTTCCTCTCTTAACACACTTGGCTTACCCATTTCTTTGCCCTTCTCATACATCTTTTTGCTACCCTTAATAAATTTATTCTCCTTTACACAATTTCTAGCATCTCTCTCTACTTCTTCTAATTCAGTTTCTCTGACAAGCAGATCTTCTAGAATATTCTTCCCCCTTTTCACATCTCTATGATCTTCTTTTCCAGTTCTTCTAAGAGCTTCGGCTATACTATCCTCTTCTATTACCATTCTTTTTTCTGTGCACTGCCAGCTTTACTCCCTGCTTTCTCCTGTGTTGACTCACCTCCCTTCTTCCAATCATGTTCTTCACGCGCCACCTCTCTCTGATTCTTTCCTGAGCTACTCTCTTCCCTACTTACCCTGTATTCTTTTGGCTTTAACGGTTTTGCTTGTGCCACTCCCAAACTAGTCGAATACCTTAGTTCCTTTGAGTTCCAGGTTGACATTGTTGTTGAATTCTTGCGCTCCTTCTTGTTATGATCGAATACCACAGTTCAGACAATAACTCTTCAAGATTCTTTCATACTTAAACTGTATCCATTCCTTTGGTAGTCTGTTTCTATTCAAATAAAAACCAGTGAATATGAATTTTGAAACCGGTATTGCTGCTTTAACTCTAAGAAAAATTTTTTTTTTAGAGTGTCTCCCACCATTGGATCTTCAGCCTCTACTACCAAGCCTATTTTATTCCCAATCTCCTTTGCTGTTTTCACATTAATGAGCTCTTGGAAAAGTCCATGTATTTAGACCCAAATTTCCAAAAAATCATGTCTAACATCAGATATGGAATCTCCATGCATCCACATTTGTAAGTTTAGAATATGGCCTCTAACATTCTAAGGCCCTCCGTTTAATATTTGCAACCCTTTCGTCTTATTTTTGAAGCTGAATAAAATTTTGTTTTTGTCCACTTCAAAAATTAACATACCTTTAGGATTTTTTCAGACTCCAATCAGAGTATTTTTGATGGTTTTGAAAGTAAACACCTTGTTAGTGATCACTTTTTCAACTAAATTCAAGCAGTCTACCCTAAACTCTAGTTGCGTCATCTTCAGCAAAGAAATTGCTTTTCTTTCTATGGATTCAAGTCTAAAGTTCTCCATTGAAACTCAATAGGTTTTAGGATATTGTTGTTCAAGTATTTGTTGGTTTTGCAATTTGTATGCTGGTGATTTGTGGGTAACGGTGGATATTGTGTAAGAACAGATGTATTTGTTGATTGTGTGTAATGGTGGATATTGTATAGAAAAGGTTATATTTTGCTGGAAGAAGTATCAAATATTTGTGTAATATACTGGATAAGTCAGAAGATGTGCTTGTGTGATGTTTGATTAAGTGTGAATAGAAAGAATCATATGTTCTTAGAAAACTCTCCTATCCTAAAAGAAACATTCTCCTAGAGAGAAAATTGTGCCCTAATACCAATATAGTTACATACATTTAAAGGAGTATACAGGTAAAGTTTTTTTTAGAACTTATTACAACTTCAGGTAGGGTTTTGAGGTGTGACAGACTCCACTAAACTTTTGGGCTGCGGGTTCAATTGGAATTTCTGTACAAGATCATGTTGTCAGCTTCATTTTTACCCTAAAAATTGGGTTATCTATTTAAAAATTAATTTATGCAAAGCTGAATCGCAAAATTAAATTAAAAAATTGGATTAATTAAATTTTAAGAGGTGAAATTAAAAGTTAAAACACTTAATACATTAAAAATGAAAACAAATTAAAAGCATAAACCAAACTTACCCTTACATACTCCCCTAATATTTGAAGTTTTAAAACTCCATTATACTATTAATATTATAATGTGCGTTGGCACAGTATGCTAAAAGATATTCTATTAATAAAATTTTTATTGTATATTAATAATATCATTAAATAATTAATGTCAAAAAATTATATTTTTTAAAAAGTTAATACTTAAAAAATTAACATTAACTTAAAATTATACTTTTATATAAAAATTATAAAATAATCATAAAATATTAATTTCTCATCTTTACTTATTAACGTTTTTTTATTTTAGTATTTTATTAATGTTAATCTTTTTAGTGAAATAAAATAAAAAAAATTATTGTTTCCCATAACATTTTTTTATTTTTATCTTTTAAAATTTATTTTATTTTAGAATTTTATGAACTCATTGCAATACAATCTAAATCGTACTGGTATATTTTTATTTTGTTTTTTATTTAATCTAATTTTATTCACATAATTTAAAATGTTAAATTATAAAATTTTTAAATTAAAATTTAAATAAATATAATTTAATTAATAACTTAATTTAATTTGATAAAAATACACGTATTTGTATTATTATACTTGTATGATTAATTATATTTATTTGATTTTTAAAAAAATAACTATTTGTTTCTATTTTAGTGTTTTAAATTAAAATTCAAAATTTTACTTTCTAACTCATTTAAGTAGTCTAATATGATCCTAAAAGAACATCTTAATATTTAAATTTAATACTAAATAATATATTTGGTTCTATTAATTAAATTCAAATTCACATTTCCGTGTCTTAGTTATCCAAGAAAAAAATTCAAATTCAAATTTTTATTTTTTAATTTAATAAAACAACTTTAATTATTTAAAGAGTAAAGAATTATTTTTGTCCTCAACATTTGGGATAAGTCTCAAAATTATCCATAACGTTTAAATTGTCCTATTTAAGTCCCTAACGTTTTAAAATTGGCTCAACATTGTCCTGCTGTTAGAAATCTGTTAACAGAATTGACGACGAGAAAAAATTAAAACGTTTTTAAAACGTTAGGGACGTAAATATGACGAAAATATTGGGAACAAAAATAATACATAGAAATAAATTTTAATTTTATCTTTCAATAATATCAATTTTTTACGGTACATAATTATTCAATTATTTTTTAATCACATCTAATTAAATTACACTTAATCACATTACTTTCATTCTAAATAAATTTATTTTTTTATAATTTTACACTTAAAGTTATAAGTTAATATAAAAATAAAAAAATTTATTTAGAATGAAAGTAGTGTAATTAAATGTAATTTACTTAAATGTGATTAAAAAATAATTGAATAACTATGTTACGTAAAAAGTTGATATTATTAAAAGATAAAATTAGAATTTATTTTTATGTATCGTTTTTGTCCCCAACGTTTTCATTTTATTTAAGTCCCTAACGTTTTAAAATCATCTCAATTTTATCCCGCCGTCAATTCTGTTAACAGATCCCTAATGGCAGGACAACATTGAGCCAATTTTGAAACGTTAGGGACTTAAATAGGACGATTACAACGTTAGAGACCCCAAACGTTGGAGATAAAAACGATACTTTTTAAACATGATATTTTAACTTTTTAATATTAAATTCAAATTTTTAAATTTAAATATATTTAAACAAAATTAATATTAAAAATATATTTTTGTCTTTTTAATTAAATTTTAAATAGACATTTTAAAAGTTTAAGCTAAATCTTCAACAGGATAATTTTATCTTTTTTACATTCAAATATAATTTTTTTTTATTTTCTAAAAATCAAACAACTCTAATCTTGCTAATGAATTATAGTTCAAATAGCATAATATCTCTATACTCATATAAGAGGTTGCAGGTTTGAATCCCTCTATCTTTGAAAAAAAAAAACAACTCTAATCCTAAAAAAATATTTTCTCTTTTTGCAATTAATTAAAACATATTATACTTTTTTTTTTAATTCACTATAAAGAAGTATTTTGTCTTTTTAAAGTTTTTAACTTTTTTTTGGTTAAAAAATTTTTAATTTTTATTTCTATTATAATGTTGTAATGATCCAATAACAATTTAAAAATAAAAAAAATGTAAAACAAGCGCAACATTATTTAAACGGTTAAAAAAAAATATTATTTACCATAATTTATTCCTAACTTTCTAGAGGAGTTTTAATACTTCAAACAACTGAAGAGCACTAAATCGCGTCCCATTTTGATCTACCAAATTGGGTTTTCACTTTTCACTCCAAGCAAAATTTGTTGGGCCTACCAAAATACATTGACATAGTAATATAGTATAGGATTCTTCCTCTTCTACTTCTGCTACTTCTGCTACATGAATTCTGCCGGAAGTAACGTCATATAATCATCTTTCTCCCGTTTTCCTCTCCAATTATTGCAGATAACTTCCTCTTCTTCCTTCTTCTACTTTTCTGAAGAGAGTTGTTATGGGTGTCGACTACTACAAGATTCTTGATGTCGATAGAAACGCTAAAGACGATGATCTCAAGAAGGCGTATCGAAAGCTTGCAATGAAGTGGCACCCTGATAAGAACCCTAACAACAAGAAGGACGCTGAAGCCAAATTCAAGCAAATCTCTGAAGCCTATGATGTCTGCAAATGTTCAAAACTCTTCCCAATCTTCTCAATGCCCTGCCAATTGTTTTCTAAATTAAATTTTTAATTATAAATGATTATTTGTTATTGTTTTTGAATTTTCATAAGTGTGAAGCTTTTCTCTGCAACTCTTTCTTCCTTTTTTTTTCGTTCTAGAGTGAGATTTTTATGGCAGTTCAAGCTTTTGATCATTTTATTGCTGTGAAGTCCACAACGTTTTTTCATAAGGGTTTCAGCCACATAGTGGTTTAGAACTTGTGCGTGTAACCTCCTTAGTTTTCACTTGAATATTAGAAAATAGATGAGTAATTTAACTTGTCGAATTTGTTTTTATCCTACAAAGTTTGAACTTTTCGTAAGAATTTTTCAATTTTTAGCTCCTAGGGTTTCCTAATTTGGCTCTTGAGTGTGAGGTGCTGGGGTTTTAAGCCCAGTTTCAAATTTGATCTTTCGAGAAATTCCTCATTTCCTGTGGGGTTTAATGTTTTGAAGTGGAGGAGTTATTCATTTAATTATTAATTTGTTATGGTGGTTATTTCAATTTGAATTTTGAACAGATTTTGAGTGATCCTCAGAAGCGTGCAGTTTATGATCAGTATGGTGAGGAGGGGCTGAAGGGGCAGGTACCACCACCAGGTGGTGGCAGTGACAGCAGTTCTGCGAATTTCCAGTTCAATCCCAGAAGTGCAGATGATATATTTTCGGAGTTCTTTGGTTTCTCCAGTTCATTTGGTGGAATGGGGGACATGGGTGGTCGTGCTGGCGCATCTAGCTTTTCCAGGGGCGGCATGTTTGGTGATGATATCTTTTCTCAGTTTAGGAGTGGAGCTGGAGAGGGCTCTGCCCATATGCCAAGGAAAAGTGCACCAATAGAGATAATATTGCAATGTAGCTTGGAGGATTTGTATAAAGGGACATCGAAAAAGATGAAGATTTCGAGGGATGTTATTGATGCCAATGGGTGAGCTATCTACTTTTACTCATTAGCTGGGTTTTGTCTTTCTATTTCATGAAAAGATTATGTTATTGGTCATTGGAAGAATTTAAAATAGGCAGTTAGCCACTGTGTTATGAGGAAACTTTGTTCTTTATGTTTGTTGCTAGTGTCCTTCTGTTGTATCATATATTTGTTTATATGCTATGCTTTTGTAATATATCAATCTATATAATTTGAAACCAAAATTATGTGGCTTAATGTTTTATCTGGATTATTAAACTAAATGATGCGATGCAAGTCTAGTCGGTGATTAGCAATTCCGAGGAGCCCGAAGCATATAGTTTATAGAGCCAAATTTTGTTATACATATATAGATTGTTATGTTTGAAGTCAAGTTTGATAATTTGTTTTGGGTGAACTAATAATGTATTGTTATTTGGGGGGTCAGTTAGCTTGATCACCTTGATAGATTTGAATTTGTAGTACCGACATTTGCAGTCTTGGTGTTGCATTTTGGTTGCTGCTGTTAACAACATTGCTGGTTCATATTTTTTCTAGTAGTTCTTTAACTTGCATTTTTGTTATAGAACCCTGGAGTTTTTTATTTTGTTTATTTCTGGTAATATAAAATTTCTTGGATATTTCTGTTCAACTATCAGGAATTTTGACCAAACATTTTTTCTCTCTTGATCTTGTGCATCCAGCCTTGCATGAGTGAATCTAACATTAGACCCTTGCTGGCACAATAGTTTGTTAAATTTATCAGCAAAATTTGATGCCATGTGTCTAACATGGATGAAAACATTTCAGTAGCATAGGCCTCTTAGGCAGCCTGTGTATATTTTTAAAAGAAAGCATCAACTGCTATCAAATTATGTATTTGATTTCTTAAGGTTTCATAGATTTTTTATACTTCCAATGAATTTGGAATTTATGCCTAGATGTGTTGGTTTACTAATATCCTTTGTCAGCAATTATATGGAATACTGCTTTGAAAATTGCGGTGTTGATTTTGGAATACTGCATCATTAATTAATCGAAATAATGTTGGATTAGAAATTAAATTATGGAGGGAAATTGAATTATTATATATGGCAGCTACTTGTGGGGTGTAGGTTTTAGGGTTGATAATGACTAATTAATCTTGTTTTCTTATTGTGTAGAAAGCCCACCAAAGTAGAGGAAATCCTTACAATTGAGATCAAGCCAGGTTGGAAGAAAGGAACAAAAATAACTTTTCCAGCGAAGGGAAATGAGCAAAGAGGACATATCCCCGCAGACCTTGTGTTCATCATCGACGAGAAGCCGCATAGTGTCTTCAAGAGGGATGGCAATGATCTTGTTTTCACCCAGAAGGTATCCCTTGTAGAAGCTCTAACAGGTTACACGGTGCAGCTGACAACCCTTGACGGCCGAAACCTTACCATCCCCGTTAATTCAATCATTAGTCCGTCTTACGAAGAAGTCGTTAAAGGAGAGGGCATGCCAATTCCTAAAGAACCCTCCAAGAAAGGTAACTTGCGAATCAAGTTCAACATCAAGTTCCCGTCCAGGCTTACATCCGAGCAGAAAAACGGCATTAAGCGATTATTGACATCATATTCGTCTACATGAGTGAGGTGGGTGGAAGCCCTTTCTTCCAATTACCTAACATTACAAGATCACAACTATTTTCGGGTTTTTTGCTTTTTTTTTTTTTCCCTTCCCAATCCCATTTTGAAGGGAAGCATTGGAGCAACAGTTGAGTTGTTTCTGTGTGACATAAAAGTTACGGGTTCAAGCCTGGGAAACAGCCACCGATGTAATTTTCAAATTAGGTTGCGTACATTACCCCCTTTGGGTGTGGCTTTTCTCCGAACTTTGCGTTAATGCAGGAGGCTTGTACACCGAGTTTTCCAATCCCACTTTCAAATGAAATTCTTGCGATTGTGAACTGGATTCATTCAGAACCGTTTATTAGACTCTGGGTGGATGTTACAATACTCCTGTATTGTTTGGAGTTTGGAAACTCCTTTACATTATTAGTGTTATAATATGCATTGGCACAGTATTTTAAAGGGTAATTAATGGAGCTTTTATTGTACCTTGATAACATCATTAAACAATTAATGCTAAAAAATTATATTTTTTTTAAAAAAAGTTAATTTTAAAAATAACACTAACTTAAACTTATGCTTTTAAATAAAAATATAAAATAATCATAAAATATTAATCTCTCATATATTTATTTATTAAGTAACTTTTTTTTAATTTTAGTGTTTTATTAGTGTTAATTTTTTTATTTTTATCTTTTAAAATTTATTTTGTTTTAGAATTTCATAAATTTATTACAGTATAATCTAAATCGTACTGGTATATTTTTATTTTTATTTAATCTAATTTCATTTACATAATTTTAAATTTTAAATTATAAAACTTTTAAATTAAAATTTAAATAAATATAATTTAATTAATAACTTAATTTAATTTGATAAAAATAAATGTATTCATATTATTATACTTATATGATTAATTATATTTATTCGGTTTTAAAAAAGTAGCTATTTAAAACCGTTAATTATAAATTAAAAAATTAATATACTCATATTGTTTTTAATATGACTATGTTTACAATACTCTCTAATAGTTTGGTGAATCGACAGTCTATAAAGTTGTTAATTATTTAATGAATCAATACTCCATATATTTTTATTTTTAAATATTTTTAAATTAGTTTTTCGCAGTTAAAATTTTTATTATTTTCTTTATATTTATTTTACCTCTTTTGCTTTAAATTAAAAAATTCTTTATATTTATTTTACCTCATAGTATGAGTGGTGATGCTGTTGTACTCTTCTGTTGTTCTCCTATTTTAACTGGTCCGGTCTTCTATTTTTATTCCTATTTTAGTGTTTTAAATTAAAATTTAAAATTTTACTTTCTAACTCGTTTAAGTAATCTAATCTTAAAAGAACATTTTAATATTTAAACTTAATACTAAATAATATATTTAGTTCTATTAATTAAATTCAAATTCACATTCCCATGTTGTTTCTTTTAGTTACTAAAGAAAAAAAAGATTCAAATTCAAATTTTTATTTTTTAATTTAATAAAACAACTTTAATTATTTAAAGAGTATTTTATCATTTAAAATTATATAAAAAGTGCATGTTAGTCTTTTAAAATCAAATTTAAATTTTAACATTATAAATTTATTAAATGATATCAATCCAAATTAGAATTAGATTTTTAAATAAAAGAAAAAAAATTTTTACTACAAAAAAAATATGAATAAAAAAAATGAATGATAATTGAAGTGAAATTAGAATTAGATAAAAGTTATATAATTTATTGTTGGATTGGTTGTTCGCTTGTAAGTCGGTCCTTAATTTTTATAAGAATATTTTTGTCTTTATAAAATTATCTATAAAAATATTTGATAAATTAAAATTTAAAATTATTTTTTAATTCATTTAAACAAATTTAATTCTAAAATAATTTTTATTGTTATCTCAAGTTTTTTTATGCATTTAATCAATACCAAAACGATAATTTTGCCTTTTTATTACTATTTAAATAAATATTTTATAATTTTTAAATTAATCTTTAAAAAAGATAATTTTATCTTTTTAAAGTTAAATATAATTTTTTTAGTTTTGTTCTTTCTAAAATTAAATTAAATTATTAATTCAAATTAAATAACTTTAATCTTAAAAAATATTTTAAAATTTTAAAATTCATATAAAAAAATATATTTGACTTTTTAATTTTTTAAATCTTTTATAATAATATTATAATAATTTATTATTATAATAATTTAATATGAATAATATTAATCCAAAAATATACCGGGCTTAAAATGGCCCAAATTAAAATAATAGTCTTAGTCCAAACAAGTTTTAAATAAAAATAACAAAAAATAGGTATAAATGTTAACTTTTGTTTAACTCTTTTAAAAGGAGTTTTAATACTCTAAAGCTCCAAGGAGCATTAAATCAGGCGCCTAGAGTCTGGTATCTATTTCCTGTTTACATATTTTCCTTAGATGTTGGTATTGACATTTTTTTCTTCATGACCGCTTCCCCTTCCCCGGGTGCGCATGTAGGTAGGGGTGTCCGCGGATCGGATCGGATATGGCCGAAAATTCGATCCGATCTGCACAATTTTCATCGGATCAGATATGATATCCGCGGTTTTTAGTGCCAGATTCGATTCGGATATCGGATATATCCGCATAATTAAACCTTCTCTTTTAATCATATTTTTATGTAAAAAAATTCAATAAAAGTATTTCTTTTATACTTTTAAACTTATTTATTCTTAAAATATTTTTAATCGAACTCTTTTTAAATAACAAAAATAAAATAATACAATATATGAATAATAATTACTAACTAAAACATACAAACAAGTAAATATCATACCAAACATATATATTTATTTACTTTTAATTACTATTGTGCAGATCTGCGGATTCGCAAATCGGATACGCGGATGTAGAGCAGATATTCGCGATCCGATCCTATCAATTTGCGGATCGGATCGTATCCGCAATTTTCGGATCGAATGCGAATATTTACTGCGGATCTGCGGAAACGATCTGATCCATGGACACCCCTACATGCAGGGTCGCATTCGTTCTCTTGTTTCTTTTAGAAGTAAAGGTTGAATTTGTTTGTACTTGGTCAGTAGGATGTTTTTGCAAAGGTTGAATTTGTTTGTACTTGGTCAGTAGGATATTTTTGATATTGTGGCGTGACGAATTTTCTCTTAAGAGTGTGTTTGAGCCACGGAAATACTTGTTATTGTATATTTGTGTCCAATGTATAATTTTAAGTTTTTAATCATCCGTGTTACCAGAAAGCTAACTTGGAATCCATTTGATGGCTTCATTCTATTGATTTGCCCATTGTTGTCTAATTTTAGAGAAAATATAGGTAAATAATGCATATTGGGAACAACGTGAATAACGGTAAAAAAAAAAGATAAAATTAAAATTAAAATATCAATCTACAAAATTCTTAATCAATTTTTCTATTTAATTTGAATATATTGAATACATATAATTTTTTCCATTTTATGATTCAGTAAAACTATTATTTTAGTCTTTTTTTATTAGTTATCTGTTTCATTATTTACAGCATTTCTGGTTTATTTTAATTCCCTATTGTTGTTAATAAAAAAAAAAGAAAAAATAAAACCGTACCAAAAAAATCCTTATTAAACTCAATTTAATTAATTCATAAAATGTTTGTTGTTGTTGTTGTTGTTTTGTTTTTTTCTTTTTTTAGTAAGTGATTACGGAACAGGTGTTCATATTTTGTAGCCTGGAATTGTGAATTGTATCAGTCTTAAAATTTCAAAGTGATTCCTGAGATTGGGCGAGTTACTTATAATCGTTCTTGACTTTCAAAATTCTCTAAAAGTATCCCTTACATTCAGCTCTGGGATCCATAGTTGCCCTATTATCCTTTCCGGCGCACAGTTAGCAAACAGAGTAATGATGTGGCCCTTCCCATGCCATGCTGGAGCCAACAACGGCTAGCTGACGCGACAAATCTTCATTTTCTACCCAATGTGGTCTTGGTCCCCTTAAAACCCTAAAAGCTAAGAATCATTACTGTATGTAGTATCTCTTCTTCCCTTCTCCTTTGTCCCATAATTGTGATCCACTGTTGTGATCTAACAGAGATTCCATTGAAGCTCTGAAGAGATGTTTGGAGGTGAAGGGCAAGCCAATGGGAGCTCAATACGCTCAACAAGCAGTGGATACAGGGCAAAGACCCAAAATCGTAGCAGGGTTGCGCGTGTACCAGAATGGTGTGGTTGCGGCTGCTGACCTGTTCTCCGATGGTCAGGGACAAATTCCAACCCAAATAAGCCCCTTTTTTGGGTGCTCAAATTTTAATGTTAGCTGTAATAGTTGGTTTTTCATGATTTTTTATTCATTTCCCAACTTCTAATTTGGTTATTTAATCATTCATTGATTGCAAATAATTTGTAAAAGATGGTGTGGTTTTTTTGTTTGGGCGATGTCGGGCAAGAGGCTGTGCCTGCAAAATTAAAAAGTGTTAACTACAATGATGATCAGAAGATGACAGAAGGTTGGAGGCTAGAAACATTAGAATCTAATGTTAGGAGTCAAAAGTTTATGATTCAATTATTGTTTTTGGTTGTTTTTGTAATGTTGTTGTTCTTACTAATGGTATTTTGCAAACTTTGAACTCAATATTGAGTAATGATGCGATTGAGATAATATGTGTAATGTTTTTATGAATGAAAAAAAGTTGCTCAACATCTAACTGTATTAGCCAACCTTTCGGAAATATTAACTATTTTTGTACCACTAAAGGTAATCTGGATATATAGCAATAGCAAAATATAGTAATCATTTTAAATCAACAAAGTCAATACTCATAATTTTTGACTGAATTACAAAGCTATAAGCAAGGTTCTGCTAACAAAATAAACATAACCATATGTCTGCTAACAAATAGGGGTGGCAATGGGGCGGGTAGGGGCGGGTTTTTACTCTACCTGACCTCGCCTTGCCGTACAACAACTCGCATAGAATCCGCCCCACTTCTATCCGTGAGTAGTAAAACGTTGAACCCTAACCCGTCCCTGCGGGTACCCGCTCCGCCCCTATCCGCCCCTATAATTATTAAAATCCAATAAATTAAATTAAATTTCAAAATTTATATAACCATCACCACATACATAACATAAATTAAAGTAAAAATTTAAATATGATACAATATTATTAATCATTCACTAATTATTTTACATATATTATACATATTATATATTAAAATTATATATATTATATATATAGCGAGGCGAATAGGGGCGGGTATTACCTAAACCCGACCCCGTCCCGCCCCTCCCAAGAACCCGTCCCGCTAAAAACCCGCCCTGAGCGGGTAGGGGTGGAGTGGGTACCCGCTGGTTCAGGTGGTATTGCCATCCCTACTAACAAAGTAGTCATAAACACAAAGTTAACCTAACAGAATAGGCATGTGATACAAAATAACTTTCAAATTGCCATATACAAAATAACTCTTAACACAACAAGCATGTTATACAAAAGTCTTCAATTTTTCTTCCTGCCTTGAATTCTGGAGTGGGAATGAACTTGAAGATACTGCCAAGTCTTGCAGCTATTCTGGAGCTAGCACCTTGCATGGGATTAACTGGCGCATGGGCAGAAGTTGGTGAGTTAGACGATTTTCACTTTGGTGGCAGCTTATCCGGTTTTGACTTAGTGATGGTACATACTTCAGCAGCCTACAAGAAATATAGTATATCAGAAGATGCGCTTATAATTACATAACACTAAATAATTTACAGGTTGTCATTAGATAAAAAATAAATTGATTACCTGCTGCGACTCTTCTAGTTCAAAGTAAATTGGTTGAGAAAGCTCAACTTCAACTGGTTGTACATTAGTGTTTGTATAGTCAATTGGAGCATCTTCAACAACATTGGTGTCATCAGCAGCATTCAAATTAGGGTCAGCATTAAGGTCAGGTTCAGCAATATTCGGAGCATCTTCAACAACATTAGATTCAGTTCCACCTATTTTCATAGCAACAACTTCTGCTTCTACAACAGCAGCAGCAGCATCTGCTAATTTCTTCTCTTTACAACCCCTCTTTGTATGGCCCTTTCTCCCACAAAAGCTGCATGTGAATGGTGCAAGTTACCTCTTTAAATTTGTGTTGTCCTTGGTGGAAGTGGATTTGGGTTTCTTGTGGCCACCTTTAGCTTCATCTGTGTCCATCTGCCTTTTTTGTTGTAACTTACCTCGCCCCTTCTAGGAGGTTGGGGCTTAAGAGATTTTGAAACCTCCCAGAAGGTTTGCCCAGGAATGAAATTGATATGATGCTAAAATGCCTCCCTATATGATTCCATAGTAACTAGTTTATGGTAGAAATTCTCTAGATTTTTGTTTACTCTAACTAGTGCAGCATAGGCATGCACACACGGTATTCCTACATCCAAAATAGTAATGAATAAAGTTAGTAGAGAGTGTATGTTTGTAATGTATGAATAAATGTTACTTTCCACAAAATAAAATTCACCTGTCAGCATCCAAAATTAACATGTGCAAAGGTGCTTTCCTAGATCAACAACATGGTTGGCTGGGTAACCATGTACCTCAAATTTCTCATAACCAGTATCACCTATCCATATAGGGTGTTAGTGTTTTGACTCTTTTCTTACTTTCTTCAAACAACTGTGAATTACCGGCGGCAACTTACCCACATGATTAGCCAATTTAACCTTGTTCTTGGCTATTGTTCTCATAACAAATATTCTCACACCTTCAAGTAAAGTAATGATTGACTTGGCCCTGGCCTCTTTAATTTTTGAGTTGAACACCTCACACACATTATTACATATGTTATCCAATTTCGGCTTGTGACTGAATTGACTCTTCGTCCAATGTTCTCCTCCCCACTGCGATAGATATGCCCATGCATCCTCGTTGATGCGCTTGATCTTGTCTATATTGTCTCTGAACTCTTGATACATAGTGGCTCAAACACACTCGCACAATAAGGATCTTAGTTATAAATTCTTCCATTATTTGTTAAAATTCCTCCACAAGTGCCAAACGCAGAAGCGGTGATGAACACGTGGCATCACCTCTTCCATTGCCGGCAACAAATCCTGGGCAAAAATTGGGTACAAAACCATATACCATATTAGTATAATAGTCCCTAACTCTCATTGTCAATCACCATAATAGTCCCCGACTTTAGATAAGTTACACATAATAGTCCCTGATTTTGACAAACGATACTCATATAGGTCCATTATATCTGTCATTCCTTATTCTAAGTATTAAAATTCAGTGTAGACATGAATAACAATGCATACAATTTCCTGATGAATATATAGCATACATGTTCATAACATGGAATAATTAAATAACCAAGCAAGAATAACAATGCATACAATTTTCATGCATATTCATGGATAACAATACACCTTTTTCATACATACTCATGAATAACAAATTATCTTCTGCATGTTAGAGATAAAGCACCACCCATGTTGCTTGTAGTCTCCAAAGTTTTGGTGCAGAAACTCAAGAAACCACTTCTAATTCTTCTTGTTTTCTAGGCCAATAATTGCCCAAGCTATGATGTAGATATGTGATTAGCATCCTGCCCCACTGCTGACAGAATTTGTCCACCAAATTGAGTTTTTAGGAAAGCACCATCCAATCCAATCAACGGTCGGCATCCGGCTTTGAAACCATTCTTACATCCATTCAAGCACACATACATTTTCTCAAACACTGGATCAGATTCTAGTTAGGGAGTGCAACAAATTTCAATTGTTGATCCAAGATTAGTCTTAAGACGTGTAAGACCATAATCCTCAACATTTTGTATTGTTCATTTTCATCCCCAAACACCACATTTCTTGCATCAAAGAGGGCCCTTGATATTGAGTTCTTGTTCAAGGACAAGTCAAACCTTGACTTGAAGTAAGTAGCAGCATCACAATGCCTGAAATTTGGGTACTTCCTAACCTTCTTGACTAGTTTGTTCGCCACCCAATTTCTGTTAACTGCCCTATTCTTATCTTCCCTTGGGCACGTATGATCATTAACGAAGGTCTTTAATTGCCAACAAGTATCTTCATGATCCTTTGATGCATACGCCACCCATGGACATCCTTTCACTTTACAAGTAGCCATCATCCTCACATTGTCATTCTTCCTGAACCTAATCCATCTGCCCTCTTGGATTGTGAACCCCATAACAGCCTCCTTAAAGTCTCATTTTGTGTTGAATTTCATGCCAACTTCAAGTTGTAGTTCTCCAAACCTTATACCTTCTCTAAACATTAGACAAACATCTCACTCATCTGTCCCCTCATTCTCAAAATTTAGAGGAGTCTTCATTTCTTCAGAATGCTACAAATTTTTCCCATCTGAGCCAGCCCCTGGATCATATGCATTATATGCATCATCCCCTGTTCCTCCCACAAAGCATAGGTCTACATCCTTATCTGAGATCTCCTCAACAAATGCATCATCCTCAATAGTAACTTGGTCTTTATCCTTAGCAAATGCAGTAGCAGGAGCATGTTTAAATCTGGTGTCTTTTTTAATAGTCTTAGACTCACAAACATCATTAGCATAATCATCATCATCAGAAGAACTATCTTCGATTCCTGGCTTATATAAACTATCTTCGCCACTATCATATGAATCAGAGGATAGTGCATCACCTCCCTCCTATCGTGCTTCCATCACTACCTTTCCCTTAGCAACACTCCTCCTCGTACAAGGCCTAAAATTATGGGTGGTTGTTGTTGTTTTCTTTTTGGGGGTGGATTTGGGTGTTGCCGTCGACACACTTTTAGGGAAAATAGGCTTAATAGGAGGCTTTGGCTTTTGATTAGTAGGAGGCTTTGCCTGAGATTGAGCATTTGGATTGGTAGGAGGCTTCTCCTGACTTGGAGGTTTGAATTAGTGAGAGATTCTGGCTTAGTTGGAGGTGTTGGATCTGTAAGAGGTATTGGATTAATAGGAGCCTTTGGAATATCAATGGTGTTGACAAACGTTGGCTTGTTTTGGAGGAATTGATTAGTGGGATTCCTCGTTTTGTCATTCGGAGTGCCCATAGCACCTTCTCCTTCTACAACATCCACTCCTTTATTGTCCATGCATACCTTTTTCTCCCCACCTTGTAAATAATCTGGAAATGACACCCCATACTCAAAATACACATTCACCAATCCATTATTCTTGTGAGCAAGGAAACACATCTCCCTTAGCTCGTTGTCACTGTTTAGATTTTTTAATCCAGTTTCTAACGTCCTCTCAAGAACTAGCCACCAACAATAAAGGATCTTGTCATAGCCTAACTCATTGTAATAATTTCTTATGAAAAAAAGGTTCAAGGTATCCTCATCCAGATCACCTAGGCAAGTTAAGTTATCAAGGGTATATCTCAATTTTTCTTCATCATCTTTCTCAAAGTTTGCTCCATGATAA
The DNA here is from genome assembly GCF_003086295.3 of Arachis hypogaea. Taxonomy (NCBI): domain Eukaryota; kingdom Viridiplantae; phylum Streptophyta; class Magnoliopsida; order Fabales; family Fabaceae; genus Arachis; species Arachis hypogaea. Next base: position 98,773,493 of record NC_092039.1, read on the forward strand.
AACATTATATCCAATAACACATCCATCTGTACCAACAAATCAAAACCATTAGATCACACACAATCGTAACAAAGGACTTCAACATCATTCAACAAGTCCATCATATTAAAAACCTATAAATTAATATCACAGCTCTTCATCACCACCGTGCATTAACCCAATATTGAAAAAATCTATCTCATTACCAAAAAACAGAGCATATATACACCAAATCCTTTGTCCTAACAAAATTTCTTAAATAGAATCCTTTAAAGTAATGCAGCCATAAAATTCTAGGACAACCCAATACACTAACAATGCAATGATACACCTTCATCATATATTGATTCAGGAAAAAAAATTCAAAAATTATTCCAACCAACACATACCATCAACGACGCAAAAGACAGAAAAATCACTTGCCTCCAAAGAAATACCAAACTCTTCAAACGAAGTGTGAGAGTGGAAGAGACGAGAAAGATGAAATTAACAGTGCCATTGATGAGAGAATTGGAAGACGAAGACTAAGAGTGGAGGAGAGGAGACGAAGTGTGAGAGTGTCCAAATAAATGTGGTGAAGGCAAAACATTTTCAAAGGCTCCAACGCAGAAATGACGTTGTTTCTTTTTCATTGGGCGCCAAATCGGTACTGCGTCGTTTCACTTGGCTCTAACATGGCATGGGAGGTGCCAGATCATTAATCCGTTTGCTGACTGTGCACTGAAAAGGATAGCAGGGTAATTACGGGTCTCGGAACTGAATGTGAGGGATACTTTTAAAGAATTTTAAAAGTTGAGAACAATTATAAGTAATTCGTCTAATCTTAGGACTACTTTAGAGTTTTAGTTCAATTTTAAAGTAAAAGTAATACTATCTAAATTATATAATTTATTGTTATTTAGATTGAATTAATTTAATTTTATATTTCAATTTAGTTCAAATAAGTGCAATTTATTTTGAGATTTCAATTTTAAAAAATAAAGTAATTTTAATTTGAAAAAATTGATCAATTAATTAAGTAAGAATTACAATACAGTTGAATAAGATAAGATATATAATAAATTACCTGTTATGATCAAATTTTGGAAATAAAATAATAATGTTATGGAGTTTAAATTAGATTAATTTAAATTGGAGTCTAATACAAAATTATTATCTTAATTCTTTTTAATTTAAATAAAATTGGAAGTGGATTGAATTGGAGTTATTAGACGAGCTACTTTGTTTGGATTGGTTTGAAATTTTATTTTTGACCCTGTTAGTTAGAGATAGGTTTAAATTTAATTATTTTATTGGTTTCTATAATTTTGTAAAACTTTTAATTAAATTTTTATATTTTTTTTAATTAGGTCTCTGTATTATTTTTTTTAATTAGATCCATCTTAATAATAATTAGCTTAATTTTATAGGAATTTAATTAAAAAAAATTTGGTGTAAAGACCTAAATAAAAAAAAAGGTATAGAGATCCAATTAAAAAAATGTTAGTACAAGAAGCTAAGAACTCAATTGAAAGAAAAAAAAAATATAAAGACTATATTAAAAGTTTTATGAAAGTATAAGAAGCAACAAAATAATTAAACGTAAAAAATATTTGTATTTTTTAAAAGATATTTATACACGCATGCCCTTTTTTACCCTGGTATAATTTTTGGTACTCCTCCTCCACATTCTCTTTGTTTCCTCTCACTCTCTTGTTCTATTCTATCTACCCTTTTGATCTTATTCATGCTCTTCACTTACAACCCTTGTACCCAATTCAGTTCCCTCTACACTCTACACTCTACTTTCCCCTTCCTGTTGAACCCTATTTCCTCTTCTTTCTTCTTCCCTCAGATCTCAAATTGTGTTCATGGAAATGTCTTCGAGCCCTCGCACCGTTGAAGAGATCTTCAAGGACTACAGCGCTCGTAGAACCGCTGTTGTTCGTGCACTCACTCAAGGTTCCTAAATTACGCTTCTCTCTCTCTCTCTTCGCAATTTTTAGCTCAAAGTCGTTAATTTTCTCCTTATTTATTTGTTTAGTATTTTTTTGTTGTTGTTTCAGATGTTGATGAATTTTACGGCCTCTGTGATCCAGGTAAAGTGTAATTAATAACGGATCTGATTTTTTTTTCTGTGATCTGTTAAATTTTGTTGTGTTTTAATTTACGTTATGTGTATATAATGGAATTTCGGTTCTGGATTTGTTTATGTAATGTGTGAATTGTGAATTATGCATGCTTGTTGGAGTTAGTCAAAGTTGACTTTAATTGTGACACTCTGGAGAATTTAGAGTGAAACAAAATTGGGCAAAATTGAGAAGATACAGAATGTCAGTATGCTACATTTGATTAGTATTGTTTCAGTTTGGTTAATGTTATGAGTTTTAATATTGGTGATGCACTAAGAATATAAATGTTTTGCAAGGATATTCAATCAAATTATGTGTATTGTATTTAGTTCTCAAGTTTTTCTGTGTGATTGTTTAAGACAAGGAGAACTTGTGCCTTTATGGACATCCAAATGAATCATGGGAAGTAACTCTGCCAGCAGAGGAGGTTCCACCAGAGCTTCCTGAGCCAGCGCTTGGAATCAATTTTGCTAGAGATGGCATGAACCGCAGGGACTGGCTTTCTTTGGTTGCGGTTCACAGTGACTCGTGGCTGCTTTCTGTGGCCTTCTATCTTGGAGCTCGTCTTAACCGCAATGAGAGGTAAAATCTGGCTTTAGTGGAGAGGTGCACGCATGTTGTGATTCACTGTGACATGTTTAAGTATGTCATACAATGTTGACAAATATACATAATAAATTTGGCTTTATTGCTTAACATTGGTCTAACTTTTCATGGTTGATGAGTGTCGCAAGAAAAGTGTTATATGTACAACTTGGAGAAATAATTAGGTACTCCTACAGCAAACCGATTCTCTTACTCTGAGCCATTCGTATTTTCACATGTAAACAAATGCAGACCAGCCTTGTTTATTCAAATTAAATTAATTACTAAAATGAACTAACCATGGTTAAATTAACTAAAAATATGGCTAAAATTTCTACCACTCAAACATCCAGAACTTCTCGTAACTGTTGATGGTGTCATCATCGGTGTCTTTGCTGCAGTGGTTACCAACTTTTCCTTATACATGAAGAATTGAACGTGCATATCAATAAAATGATGAAAAACAGTTCCACTGCAAATATAGTTTTTTATAATGTTAAGACTAAGCCACTGATTTTTGTGATTTAAATGAAGGTTCTGATCTTTGCTTCTATTTGTATTGAATTTGTACCTTTTTGGTTTAAATATAACTATATAAGAATGAGGGCCAATTTTATGATTATAGTTGGTAGAATGTCATAAAGGTAATGGCGGTGCATGAAAGGTTATATATTTCTATGTATTGATCTTAAAGACTGACAAATTTTGGACTTTTAAATTTTACTTAAATGATTCTAAAAAGAAAAAAAAAAGGGAAAAAGAATGAAATGAAGAGGGATAAACGAAGATAGGAAAGAGAGCGATGAGGGGGGCATAAATGAACGCAGAGAGGGGGTAAGGGCCTGAGGGGTTAAAAATGGGGGATACATATAGTTTTTATGGGTTAGTTTATATGTATACTTCACTAAGGTTAGTTTGTTTTAGTAATTTTTTAAAAATTTAATTTAAAGAAATATGGCTGGCCCACAGTTGGCTGACATGTGAAAACATGAAAGGCTTAGAGCAAGAGAATCAATTGGCTCCAAGAACACCTAAGAACTTCTCATACATCTTGTATGTGGGACACCATGTTAGTTGACATTCCATCCACCATTGAGTAGGATATGGTGCCCACTTAAATTGTGTCCTGATGGAGAATACAAGAAAAAAAAAAAAAACAGAATAGCAAGAAAAGTAATGTTATTATCACCACTGAGAGCAAGATGATGAACTCAGCTTGTATGGAGAGAAAACTACGAGGAAAATTAGCAAAATAGAGATCCTGCGACTTGTAGCAGCTCATACTCCTAGCACAATCCTGAATTATGGGCAGCCTCTGTCCTCACTCCGTACACTACATATATGAATTTTTTTTTTAAGAATCACTACATATATGATTCTTTCCTCTAACACATTGCACACGGGCCCTCTGCGTCCAGCATAGCAGTAATCTTTCCTTCACTCTTCTGCTAGTTAGTTAGTTTAGGCCTCATCGGCCCACATGACTTCCATGATATCTATCATATTCTGGTATTGATCAATACCCAAACTTCAGGGACTTTATCTCTAATTCTAACAAGTCTGCATCCATTCAATGGTGGATGAAATATGAGCCACTGTAGTATCGCACAGCATGTGCATGCATTTGAAACTTGATGTCTTTAATGGAATTATATTTTTATATAAACTGGAAATGGTGTCTTCCTCTCTTTGGTCATTGGTGATGCTATAACCCTTTATACATGCATCCCTTAGATGGGAAGTATTTGAAAAAAACAAAATGTTAATTTGAAGCTGGCAATGTAAGTATAGATTGCCTTTGTGTGAAGATTTACATGTGTAATCAACCATCATCCTGAGAAATTTGATAAGCATTGGCAATTTGAATTTACCTTTTGATGTAGCATGAAGCTCTGAAAATGCTGCTCTATTGAATTAGAAATTGCTGCAGTTGAAGAGATGAAAAATTTAAAATAGATACAACTATTAGAATCTTTTAAATGTTGTAGCATTGTTAACGAATATGTTATGCAACTTTTTGTATCATTGTCTTCATTGAATGTTACCTGCTTATTTATGACAGGAAGCGTTTATTTAGCTTGATCAATGATCTTCCCACTGTTTTTGAGGTTGTGACTGACAGAAAACCAAGCAAGGACAAGCCCACTGTGGATAGTGGGAGCAAATCTCGGGGAAGCACCAAGGTTAGTGTCCACTCTCTCTGGATTGTTTCTTGTTGAGATTCTTTGTATTGCTTGTTCATTATAAAATTTGCTCCCAAAATCTTGTAATGAAAGTGAATATGCTAATATCATTAATTCATTATCACTGTATTGTTATATAATTAAAATATTCAATTTATGCTAGACAAAGGAGCAGATAACTTCTAAACTAATCTCCCAATAAAGGTAGACACATCCTGTTAACCTGTTTTTACGATCTTTTATCGGCTGCTCCAATCCCAATTTCAATGTGTAACTAGGACTTGGGGATGCTGAACAAGATCTCAAAATCATAGAGATGGGGTGATTTTCGTGAGCTAGCTATGCTCCATATCATTGTTATACTTTATTACTACCCTAAGCTTATATATATATATATATATATATATATATATATATATATATATATATATATATATATATATGAAAGAAAAATTGAAATCAAAGAGTATGTATGGACTAGATGTTAGAAACCTGTTGGTAGGCGATCTTTGTTTTTGCATATGATTTGCAGCATTATTGAAAAACTGTTAAGACTGATTTAAGGCTTTAAGAGGTGCATAGTCATTCCACAGCATATTGTATTCCCTATATGATGCTTTCTTGTATCTTTGTTCACAGAGATCAAGTGATGGGCAAGTTAAAAGCAACCCAAAGTTTGCAGATGAGGGTTACGAAGAGGATGAAGATGAGCACAGCGAAACCCTCTGTGGTAGCTGTGGTGGAAATTACAACGCAGATGAATTCTGGATTGGCTGTGATATTTGTGAGAGATGGTTCCATGGGAAATGTGTGAAGATTACCCCGGCAAAGGCTGAGAGCATAAAGCAATACAAATGCCCATCATGCAACATGAGGCGGGGCAGGCCCTAGGCCGAACGGTAATTCGCACACGGGGCAAATATTCGTGTCGTGGCTGACAAGGATACTGTAATATGTTTAATGACTTAGAGAGATGGGTATAGTATCTGTGTCTAATGAGGTAATGTCGCAGGGATTAAGTCTGTTTCAGCAACATGGATCCTTAGTGTGTTACATATTTTAAAGAATAGATAAACTCTAATTTAATCAATTTTTAAATTTGCTTGAATGTATACATTGTAAGATGCTTTTTTTTCTTTTTCAAAACCTGTTTCATAAAATTAAGGTGCCTAGTTTCTTCTAACTCCACACTGATTATTATGCTGTTTAATTTGTTGACCAAAGTTATATATGAATGGTGTGCCATGAAGCATGGTTGCTTGTTCAAAATATTGCATTGTCTTAATCTGCAGATATGTGTAATTTTAATATTTTGTTGTGAGATATTTTAAATCCTGTATTGCATCAAATGTGTAGATTTTACCTTGTTGAACCAATTGTGAACTTGAAATAGATATCTCCACATGCTGTCATCCAGAAATGAAGTTGTGCATATCAATTTGCTTGCCGAATTCTTGATTCCATTTGGAATATTTGAGTTCCATATATGACGAAATGAAGTGGCTAAATCATAAGGTAAGTCAAAATATCAAAGGATGAAAGGTGAAACGAATTTAGCGTTAGTTTCTTTTTGTACCTCTTCAATTATTTTAAAGATGGACGAGACGCGAAAATATATACCCTTTGCCCTTTATTGTCCAATTTGAACGAAGAAAAAATTTGGATTTCCAAGGATTCAAAGGGAACAATAACCTTATTAAAAATTGAAAAATATTATTTATACATTAAAATTAGCTACAACAATCAGTCATTAATGTATTTGTGTATAAATATATATTCAATTATTTTTAATTTGTTTTTCAATGTTTATTTTATACTAATAGTTAATTTTAGTAGTTGATTTTTGTATATATTTAGCATGATCGTAAAAATATACTTCAAACTTCAAATTATCTAAAAGCTTTTAGGTGCTTTGAGAGCGTTACGGGAATTGTTCTAATAACCCATAAAAAATTAGCTTAAAATCAAAGTTTGAGTAGTGAATTACATCCTAGAAGACCAAAGTTTAAGTTGGTATTTTATTAGCATACTCTTTGGGTGTAATCCTTTTTCGACGTGTAATGCGGGATGTTTGGTGTTTGGCACCTAGAAATTTTTTATAAGAATGCAGCCTTTTACTTTTGAATAAATGGACAAAACTACACAAAAAAATTTTAGAGTCACAAAAGTATACATGACAATCGAATTTTCAATGTGCACACTAAAATGGCTAACGATGGGCAAAATTAACCTGTCGTTAGAGGAGTTTAGTTTCTATTTATTTTAGTGCTGGCCAAGAAAACGGAAACTTGACACACTATCTTTATTTTGAGGGATTGAGGAAGGAATTAATAAATTTTATTTAAAAAGAAAAATTATTATTAAAAGGTGGAGTGTGCTTATTCTAAAGCATAAATCTAAAAAAAAGCGAATAAAAAACTATAAAGGAGTTGATGCGTCGTTGTTCATCATTGTCATCATCCTCCTTCATCCTTCCATCAAAGTAATCATCATTTGGAGTTTGCGTTAGTCAACGTGTCACTCGACATGGTTAGTGAGGCATTGTTGTTGATGTGTGATTCCCAAGGTTCGGAAAACCGAACCGGTCATCGAACCGCTTTAGTTATTAGTTTATTGGTCTAACCGGTCTAATCGGTAGTTCAACCGAAAAAATCGGTTTAGAATAAAATAATAAATAAATTATAAATAAACATCCTAAAATATAATTATAGTTTAATATATATCTTAAAATATTTTCCAAATTTATACCATGAAACCGGCCAAATAATAATCTCCATGAACTAAGAGCAATTAAGAAATCACTAGGAGACCAACAATAACAAACCAACCAATTATAGCAATTCATAACCCCCCTCCCCATGCAATATATTAGAGCCAGTGAAATGGTTACCTTTTATTTTTTACCCCCATTATGCTTGTAAAGAATAAGGTAGTATGGTACATTACATTAACAACAATATTATGGAACCCAAAGTTCCTATATGAATTTTTTATGACCACCAGCCAACAATTTAACAAGAACAACAACAGAGAGCCTCATCCCACTAAATGGGATCCATTACATAGATCAAATAACAACATTACATCTTATATGTACTTAGCACATTTAACATACCCCCGAAACTTAGGAGAAATTAGCACTATAAGATTAATATTAAGAGTTGAATGAATAACTTTAAAAACTATTTTTCATGTGATATGTAATGCTTGCTCACTTTTCCCAAAATACTGGGTAACAATTTCAGGTCCATTTATTTGGAAAAAAATTACCCCAATATCATGAGCACATAATTGAGCCAATGAAGTCTTCCCTAGTGGACTATGTTGAAGGACTCCTCTTGTGATACATAAACCAAATTATGAAGACAATCACCATCTAAGCATAATTAAGTCACAACTCACAACACAGTGAATAACAAACACAAAACAACAGCAATTGAATTTCCAACAGCACATCACTTCACAAAGAAAGCATAAAACACAAAATATCAGCACAACATAAAACAGTCAAGTAAAAGTGTAAAACACAACACAGCATGATCAATAATCAAAAGACATTCAATAATCAAACTGAAATCTGCTAACCAACAAACAGAAATATGCTAACCAACAAACAGAAATCTGCTAACTAACAAACAGATTATTTATTTCTCATGCTAACCAACAAACAGAGAAAGTTCACAATTAAACTGAAATCTGAGTTCACAGAGGAAGTCGAAGTTCACAGAGTATCAATTTCACAGAGAAAATTCACAGAGGCGAAGAACAAAGAAGATGAGCAGAGGACGAGTCACTCATCTGGGGTCGACGGAGGGCTACTCGTGTTGACTGTTGAGGATCGTGCGACGATGAAGACGATGAGACGGGCTACTGCTTGCTGGTGTTGAGAAGATGAAGACGATGGAGATGGAGGGCTACTGGGCAGGGAACCAGGCGAAGATGGAGGGTTACTTGGGCTGACGACCAGGCGACGGCGGTGGCGCTGATGACCGGAGACCGTGGCGACGAAGGAGGGCGACTGGGCGGCTAGGATTCAGGGCGGTTAGGGTTCACTCTTCTCTCACTGTGAGATGATTCATAATTAGATGAATCATGAATGAATGGGGTCGGGGGAAGAAAGAAGGGGTGGGGTGTAGGGTGCTCCACGAACGAGTAGGGTCGGGTTAAGAGTTTGTTTTAAAAAAAACAATAAAATAACGTCGTTTATGCAGAACCGGCCGATTACCGGTTGGCCCAACCGGCCGATTTTTGGCCGGTTTGCCGGTTCTTCTGCAGTTCTTTCCAGCACAGCTTCTACAAAAAGATCGGACCATTTGCATTGCCAGTTCGCAGTTAAACCGGTCAAACCGGCTGGTCCGATCCAATTTTCAAAACCTTGATGATTCCAGCAATAGGACTTCGTGTGGTCCTTGTGAGAGCGCTTCATTTATTACTCGGCAATAACAAAGATAAGTAAGTACTCACTCTCATCATCTCCATTGATATTGTTCAAGATTGATTAACTATATTTGTTGTATTGGGTTATTATTAGCGAAAATTTTAAATTTATTTTTGTTGATTTTTAATCTGAAATGGATGGGTACTTTAGGAGGGTTTTGATTGGTTTTGTTTTTATGTTTGCAAGAAATGACAGCTCTTGTGTATCATCATATGAGACTTATACTTTAGAATAAGGATACTTCATCCTTTAATAATATTTTTTTCTTACTTTCTTCATCCTTTAATAATATTTTTTTCTTACTTTCTAAAAAATTATTAATTTCTACCTTAGTTATCCAAAATAATGATAAAATGTATCAAAGTTATTGTTTTCTTGGCCACATATATATTAAACTAAACAGAAACGGAATTCTTTTAACGGCAGATTAGTTTTATGACTTTTATCTATCGTTAGTCAACTTTAATATGTATATTAGAATTTCGATTTTATAATGTATATTTTTATGATCTTAAAAATTTTTTATGTGTACTTTTGTCTATTTGCTCTTTTCTTTTCATTACCTCGTTAAATCCATTAAAACTTTTCAATTCATTCCACTCAACTATGACTGAATCACGTCATTCCATTTTTATTTCATTGTAGGTCACTTTCTTTCACTATGTATAATGTATTTAGAACACCCACACGTAACCATAGTAATCAAGGTAACGTGCATGGCATGCCTTTGTGTGGGATCTAAAACCTATGTTACTAACTATAGAAAGCCAAATCCACTTGCTACTGAATTTGAATTTCATGAGGAAACCACACGTTTTAACTTTTAAACATATATGGTGCCCCTAAGGACACCAAATCATAGACATTCTCGTCCAAAAAAAAAAAAAAAAGACAGAGAAAATAAATCCTTGCCTTATTACTGACAAAAATATATACAACTCGGACAAGAATATTTTAAACAATGTTTTAAAAATCAATTCGAATCGGCGGGTGGGACTAAAAACCGATAGCTTTAGCAATTCGGTTGATATGCAGAACCATCTTCTTTAAAAACTGTTGTTAAATCGGTCGAAAATATATTAGTCGAATTGAACCGAGATCTGATCGGTTTTTAACAAATTGCCCAATACGACGTCGTTTTGCTTCAAAATCCCCTGAATTTTTCCTCATCAGCTCACACTACTCTCATCTTGAATCTTTAAACGTAGCAAAGAGTCCACCCTAAGCCTCCATCTCCTCGCCTTTCTTCAAGCTGTTCAGCCACTGGCGTTGTCACATCTGCTTTGCCGTCGTCTACATTGCTCCAACGTCACATCAACGCGTCTATTCCGCCTCTTTTACCTACGCTTTTGTTGCTTTGCAGCTTATATTCCATCATGCTTCCGTCGATGTTCATCCTCTGCTCCGTCAAGTTTTTCATCTGTGCTCCCTCTTCTTTGTGTATTTGAGTTCCAACCCTCGTTTGTGCTCCGTCTCCCTCAACTATGAAAGGTGATTTCTCTTCGTTGTTCTTGCTGGTACTAGTTTTTTCTTTATTACCTTGTCTTTCTTGCTGCTATTTAAAGTTTAATTCATGCCTTTCTTCTCCTACCTTTCTTTTGCATGTAGTCTCAAATTCTTTGAAAAATGCAAAAAATTTTATGTTAGCACTATAATTTGACTATGTCAATTTTTTTATTCTACTTTAATGCAATGTTTTGATTTTTGCTTAATATTATTGTTTTTGTTGTTTGCAGTGAATTTGAGGTGTAGCAGGTTTCATCCTATTAAATCAGAGGTTGTGAGTTTATGCTAGTTTTGTAAAAAGGCTTATTTGATTTATATTTCTTTTGTTGAAATTTTTATATTCCTAAAGAACTTCTTTGTGAAGATTTTATCATAGTATATGTAACTGCTTATAAATGGAAACCAAATAAGCTCTAACTCCGTTGCATGCTTATTTCTTTTTTTTCTTTTTATTTGATAGAAGTGCTCGACTTATGTATTCTTAGGATATAGTGAACTTATATCAAGGTAAACTCGACTTATCCTTAAGTTATTTTGTGCATATGTTTAGAATTGAGTCTGTATGTTCAATAAACTAGGTTATATAATCTGAAAGATAATGTAAACAATGAATTAGCTATCAATAATATTTTGTATATATATAATTATATTTTAGTGTATTTATTTATATTTTATTATAAACATTTATTTCGATTGAACCATAGTCGAATTGGTTGAATCAATAAACCAACAAATTAATAGTTAGAATGGTTCAATGACCAGTTCGATTTAAATACTCAATTATATTTCGTACTTGGAACTAAAACACATGCTTTTATTATTACACAAAATGCTATTTAAATAAAATGCATTCTACCTCTCATTTAATCAAGATATACTCCAAAGTAGTTTTTTAGATTGGTTCTGTATACTAAAATAATTTTTAAAATTTTAATTATATTAATTACATTTTTTAGATTGAAAAAGTATGTTAGTTAATAGTCAAAATTGTCCCTGAAAGATATTCCGATCTCCATTTTCGTCTTCGAAAAATAAAATTAATCAAAAGCGTCCCCGAAAATTACTCACGTTGATCGAGTTCATCCTTCCGTCATCTCAGTTGCTAAGGTGTCTAATGTTTGCTGAGCTGGAACATTAAGTGCCAGCATGGCACACTCTAGTATGGCTACCGTTAATGCTGATAAGATATGTTTACTTATTTAACTCAAATTAGTCCTAATGTTACAACCCTAACCTAACCCCAATCTGAAGCATAAATGTGTGTGATTCTCGTAGTAGATGACTTTGTATGTTTGTTGAGTCGCTGTTATGATGAGTGGAAGCTGTAGTAGTGACTTGCCGTCTCAGTCTATTGGTAGCCATGGTTCCAACTCTTCCATGCGACGGAGGAGGAAGATCAAGGACCATACATACTTTTGCAGGTTGAAGATGACAATCAAGAAGTTCGGTATAAGAGAGAATCCAGATAGGTTGTTCCACACTTGTGCAAGATACCTAGTGAGTTATGTTAGGATAAATTAAGTTTGTTTTCCATTTTCCTATGTCTATTTTGCTGTGCAGTTGAAATTGACTTTTTTTTTGAAAATATTCAGAAGGGAAGCCACTGCAATTTTTTTAGGTGGGTTGATGATGATGGGTATGCAGCAGGGGCAGAAACTGATGCAGAGTTTGGTGGTGACTATGATGAATGGAGACTGAATGTGTCATGGAGATTGGGTAGCTTGGAGGGTGAAGTTAGAGCAATGAAGATGCTAATAATGTACGTCTCAGTTGCAATGGTTGTGGCTACTGTCTTTTGTGCATCACTGTTGTTCACATTAATCTCCAAGTAAAGCCACAGATGGAGTGTTATGTTGTTGTGTTTTAGAGGTGTTGTTAGAGTTTTAAGATTGAATTAGTTGATATGTAATGATGATGTGACTTATGAATAAAAGTAGGGTTTAATTGTGTTTAATTCAACATAAACTTGTTGTTTGAGCATGATGGGTTTCACTGAAAATACATGATGGTGATGTTTGAACCCTAAGTATTTATTCATCAAAAAGTTGAATACATCAGAATAGTCAAGATCATTATAATCCATAACAAACATCATAATCATATCATATTGTCTTAGTAGGCACGCCACATGGGTAGTCAAGGATCCAGAAGTTAACAGAGCAATCCAAAACAAAAGTTCCATAGCATTATTCACTTAAACCAAAAAAACATAATAGGCCTAACTAAAATGATCCTGATCACACAACCAGTTTACACAGCCCTGTTCCCAAAAAACAAAGTTGCAACTACATACAAAATATATTTCCTAGTTAAAGATGTTATTCTTTCTTTCTTGGACGTTTGAAGCCTTGGGTAGGCACGAATGTCATGAAGGTTTGCATCTTCTTTGCAGTTGCAGAAGTTGTTCCTTTCAATGTCTCAGCAGATATGGCCACAGGTGACTTGGTAGAGGCATTCAATCTTGCATTGCTTTTAATGACATACAATATGGGTGGCTTGCCTCTCTTTGCACCCTGCATAGGCCAGTTGCAAAACCATTATTTTTTAAGTAAATAAATGCAATTGGTCCAGAAGATAAAGCAATAAGTAAATAACCTGAGGGTCTTGAACAGGCGATTGGGTATCTTGCATTGGTGGGGTTTCTTTTGGTTGGCTGACTTCCACATCAGGTTGTGGCTGGACTGGTGGAGGAGGGAGAGAATGGGATTGAACTTCGTTGTTGGTTTTTGCTTCATCTGTAGGGGGAACATGCTCTTTAACAAGGGCAAGCTGAAGTTGCATTTGCCTAGTTTGCTCCTCGGCATCCTCTTTTTTCTTCTTTGCACAACTTCTCTTGTTGTGTCCAACTTCACCACAATACATGCACCTAATTGGCTTGTACTTCCTCTTTATCTTGGTTCTTGACCCAACTGACTATTCTCCCTTGTCTTTTCTCCCCTTCTTGATAGGCCTGCCGGGTTTTGGCTTAATTGGGGGTGGGACATGTAGGATTACCATGTGTTCATAACACGCAGCAGAAGGAAAGAAAGTAATCCTCAAGATCTATTTTGTGCTTAAACTTTATTCCAATAATAAACAATATATATATAGTAGATCAAATCTAAATACCTGAGTACGCTAGTAAAATCTTTTTCTCCTTCGATGGTACGAAGGCGCTATGCGTATCCACACCAAGACCAATCTTTGCTGTCAACTCCTTGACCAATGGACATCTGATCTAAATTGAGAAACCTCTTGTAACTCTTTGCACGCCATAAAATTCTTCTCCAAGAATCAGGCTCACATACATTTGTGTGTAGAGGTAAAGGAATAAAACCCTTGTGTTTTATTCTCATCTATTTTCCTGTACTCTTGACGTACATATATATAGTATGAGATTTGTTATTGATTTTAAATTTGAATCTCAATTCAAATTTAAATCATATCTTGAAATTCTAAATCTGAATCCTTCAAATTTATGAATCATATCATAATTCAATTTGAAACTGAATCAGTTAGGATCTCATCCAAATTTAGAATTCACGTTTAGAAATAGAATAACTAATTATTCTTAAATCTCATTTAATATTCTCAATTATCATATTATTATTATATTCTTAGTGCTAGCAAAGAATATAATAATATTCCATCTGAATTAATATAATTATTTATTTGATCAAATCAAAATAATAATTAAATAATTCTATAGCAAAGATTAGAACACTCGTTAGTATGTGACTCCATAGGTTCAATACTAAGTGGGTAGTAAATTAGTCATACTAAATTTACTAATCAAGGTTGGCGTCTAGCAACACTCCTCAACGACCCGATAGTATGAAGTAATATATTTTTACTAAGAACCTTAAAAGAACAAAGTATAATTCCTTCCATCTTTCCAGCTCTTGGTTAACCCTTAGAGTATGGTTTAATTGTCAAACTCTAACTTATTACCGTTATTATAATGAACTGTGAATGACTTAAGAAACTCATTTATTCATTCATTCAATCCCCTTGGTCAAGGTTTTGTTCATCTCAATCCTTATAATCATAGAGCTAAAACTCTTTACCGAGAGTTGATGGATTCCTTATTGACTAATCATTAATTCTACAAGTATTTAAATCATACCCAATATCCATTCAACTAGCACCTTAGGATATTAGGTGTCCAGAATCAAAGTATAATAAATATATTATTAATTACTATGACAATCGCAGGTCAAAGGAAACTCTATTACTATGTTCATCCTGAAAATATCCTATTGACAAATATATGATAATTATAACCATTAGGAATTCTCAAAGTAAGTCAATTCAATGTTCATATCTCTATATGCACCATATATATATATATATATATATATATATATATATATATATATATATATATATATATATATATATATATATATATATATATAATTTAATAAATGAGATCTATTAATCTTCATCCAATGAAGACCATTATGTATATATTGATCTTTCCAGATTATTAATGTCCTTTTTAATAATCCTATGATGAAGAACAATTTAGATTAAATTATAAAAGATATATCTCTCAATATTATGATCATCATCACAATGATAAATCTCTAAATTTAATCAAGGATGTTATTATATTAACATTTTAATATAATAACAATAACAAATTATTTGACACATGATTGATTGGATTGTGGTCATACTACTTATTTCCAACAGGACAAGGGTAGGTGACGATGTTTTCTCCCACAGATCTTGTCCTTTCACCGTGTTAACATTGAAACAATATGTCCTTTTATATGCCTCTATTGTCAACCATTCATGGCAATACTCCTCAGTCCTCTTACTATTTTTATCCTGAATAGCCAAAATTGCATGCATACATGGCATCCCTGCGGCCAGCACATACAAATGTAATGGAAAAATTAAAAATAACTCTGACTAAGTGAGGCTAAGGGAAGGAATGAAAGGGTTTGGTTGATTTACCTGTGAGTTGTCAGAACGTACAACTGCAAGTGTGCTTTTCCAAGTCCACCACCATGTTTGTGGGCCAGCCATGAACTTCAAATAATTCCTCTTTATCATTCCCACACCATTGGGGAGCCCAGTGACTAGATAACTTTGTCATGACTTTTAGTCCGCTTTGCTGAACCGGGGGTAAAATTCCTTGATAAGTGCTCAACTTGAGTTTGTTATCGACCATGCTCTTCATGATTATTCTTCTCACCTCTTCAGCCAAAGTCAAAATAGGCTTGGTCCTTTCATGCTTGAAAATAGGCTTGGTCCTTTCATGCTTGATTTTAGTATTAAATGATTCACAAGCATTGTTGCAAATGTTGTCATTCTTAGGATCCTCATTGAAGTACGCTTTCGTCCAAGCTTCCTTTGGCCACTTTTCAAGATACTGCCAAGCCTGCTCATTAATGACCTTAACTCTCTTCATGTTCCTCTTAAACTCATTGCGTGTTCTTGATCTAGCACACTCCCAGATCAGGTCTTTCCACTTTATGCTACCCCATTATTTTGAAAAATTCTGCCATAAATGCCACACACAGAATCTGTGCTGGACATTAGGCATGACTTCCTTGACTGCTGGAATAAGTCCCTGACCAAAAGAGACAAACCCGAAAAGAGTGTTAATCATATCAATCCCCTTAAAGATGATCATTAAATCAATTTAGTCCTACTAGTATATCTCATTAAATCAAATAAAACCCAAAACTATGTATATGAGTATGAAAATGGTCCTCACCTTCTGCATGTCTGAAATGATGCACAACTTGTTATCATTGTAGTTGCCAAGGTCTGACTGCAACAGATCCAGAAACCATTTCCAGTTGTCTTTATTTTCTACATCCATAATTGCATAGGCAAAGACAAAGATGTGATTGTTGGCATCTTGAACACACGCAGTCAATATTTGGTCACCCTGCAGGGTCTTAAGAAAAGTCCCATCCAATCTAATCATCGGTCTACACCCAGCTTTAAAACCTTTTTTACATGCATCAAGATACACATAAAATATCTCAAATTGAGGAGGACCCTCTGGCATCGGGATTACACCAACTTGAACTGTAGACCCGGGATTACTTGTCAACAATTCATTAGCATAGTCCCATACTAACCCATACTTAGCAATTTCATCCCCCTCTACCACTTTCCTAGTAGCTTTCAATGCTCTAGTGATGCAGGTGCTATTCAGATTTACATTACACTTCCTGACAAATCACTCATACACTTCACGATGTCTCATAGTAGGGTGCTTCCTAAGTTTTAGAACAAGTTTGCTCAGTGTCCACTATAGGGTGGCTGCCCTGTTTTTTCGCCTTCTAAGACAGATATGGTTGTCAACTAGGGTTTTAATCTGCCAGGACCCGTCTTGCTTACTACGTGCACAATATACTACCCAAGGACAGCCATCAGCCTTACACACAGCCCTAACCCGAACCTTGTCATTCTTTGTAAACAATATGTTTCTACCCAACTGGATTGTGTAATCCCTAGTTGCTTGCATAAAATGTTCCTTTGATTTGAATATCATACTAACCTCAAATTAGAGGTCTCCAAACTTTGCCTTGTCATTATACTGAGGATAGACAGTTGGTGATTCCTCATCAGAGTCCAATTCCTGGCCTGAGTCCTCTGAATGCCATGAGTTGAGATCCGAATGACCATCATCAACATCATTATCTTCTAGGTCTGCCAAATCAAAACGATAATGTAATTAGTCATTTTACCAAAATGAAATCACCAGCACATATCAATTGAGTTAGTCAAATAACTGAATCACAGTCATCCTCATCCTCAGAAGCTTCATAGCTCGAATCGTCAGTCTCTATTTCTTTTTCTATTAATATGGTTTTACCAGGCTTGTGCTTCTCTTTTACCTCACTTTTTTTGTTCACCCTTGTAGAGTTCATACCATCATCACTGTCACTGCTATATTCATCATCTCCTAGTACCTTTGGAGGTTTGTAAAGACTGTCCTCAGCACTCTCATAAGAGTCATGAGAGTCACTGTCTTCTTCAACCTCTAATGTCTTCACATGCCTTCCAGCTCTTGTGGTGGTAGTGACCTTGGTCTTTCCTTTGATCTGAGGTGGAGCAGCGGTAGACTTGGTAGGCTGACTATAGGGTTTTTTGGGCTGTGATGGAGTCTCAACAGGGTGATGTCACTTTTTGATGGGCTGAGATAATGGTCTAGTGGGCTTAGATGATGGTCCAGTAGACTTAGATGATGGTCCAATGGGCTCCTTAGTAGGCTGAATGGGTTGCTTAGTGGGTTGGGTATACAATTTAGTGGGCTGACTTTGTTCCTTTGTGGGTTGGGTAGGCAATTTAGTGGACCGAGAAGGAAACTTTGAGGGCTGAGAGGATAATTTGCTACCATCAGCTGAGGCCTTCGTGGATTCAGAGCATGCTTTTGGGTGGGATGGTAACTTGGTGGGTTGAGACTAATGTTTCTTGATTTGGGTTGGCTTAATTTTTTGCACATCTTCTTCCTGCTCATCAACCACAAATGGCTCTAAAACACCATGCTCGAAATACAGGTTGATCAAATTAAAGTTCCTCCTGTAATCCTTGACCATTGCAATCAAATCATGATTTGTGGCCAGCCTCCTCAGCCTATATTCAAGGGGAACTCCTGGAGATTTCCACCAACATTCCCTAGCCTCAGTATATCCCAGTTCCTTATAGTAACCCTTTACAAAGAACACATCAAGTGTGTCACCTTCAACTCCCATTAACACCTCTGTGTGATCCGGTTCATAGTACAGATTTTCACCCTCATCCTTTTTAAACTTCCCACCATGGTAAAATACAAACGTCATAGAAGGACCCTCCATCTACAAAAGCAAAAATCAAATAAATTTAGTCAACAACAAAATATGAAACAACTTCAGCCTAACAACTGCATGTAAACACAGCAAACAACATAATCATAATCATCGCAAACCCTTGATTAAGACCAAACACCAGAGTAACCCACAGCATAATAACAAAGAAACCCCTAACAGCAATCGCTTACAGAACATGTTCTTTCTAATCCGAACTCTAGTCTCACTAAATGGTTCTTAGAACTATGTCAACATAAACCAACGCACACCAACATTGCAAAATCAACAAAAACTGTCAAAAAAATTAAATCTTACCCTATGGCAGTTACTGTTCCTTCCTCCAACAATGTAAGTTCTCCGCGAGCTCCTCCAACTTTCCAATGTAGTAGCGCCAACTCCTCCACAAGTGTCGATACGCACAGAAACCGTCAAGTACACAGTGAGGTTCTGATCAAAGGCAAGTGTCTTAGGGCAGAGAGTCCCAGAGTAGAGAGAAGACGAGGGGTTTTGGAGCGAAAGTTGAAGAGGGTTGTTATGAGAGGAGGTGATGGAAGAACATTTGAATATCTCACTTTGGACCATAAATGACGTCGTTCCATTGATTTGGGGGTGGAGGATTGACACTACGTCGTTTTGGTTTGTGCCACGCTGGCATTTAATGTTCCAGTTCAGTAAACGTTAGACACCTCAGCAAGTGAGATGACGGAAGAACGAACTCGATCAACGTGAGTAACTTTCGGGAATGCTTTTGATTAATTTTATCTTTTGAGGACGAAAATGGAGATCAAAGTATCTTTCAGGGACGATTTTGACTATTAACTCAAAGTATGTCATATTAGTTTCTCAATCTTTTTTCATGAAGTGACTCATGTTAAAAATTAATAAAATATATTTTTATCTATCTTAAAAATATAATTGATGTAATTGAAGTTTTAAAGATTATTTTATTGCACACCACTAATTTCAAAAAATACTCTAAAGCTTAACTTTATATAATCGTTAAAAAAATATTTGTTGAGACAAAAATGAATATAAATATTAAACTATAGCTAGCATATAGTGGGTTGTTGTCGACAATTACAGACACTAACAAGAATCTAAGCAAATGAATGTACCTTGGAAAACATCACCCTCCTTGGTAAATTCTCTGTCTCCACTCTCCAACCAATGTTTTTTTTTGTCATTTTTTGGCCCTATGTAACTATAACCCCTGCTTGTTAGTCAGAACATGGTCTTGGGCCTCAGACCCCAAAAGAAAAGAGCAGTTATGGGTTCCACTCGCTCAGATGGCTCTGCCAATGGCAAAGAACGCCTACGCTGGACACACGAACTCCATGATCGCTTTGTGCACGCTGTAAATAGGCTTGGGGGCCCTGATAGTAAGTCACTTTCATCATTCATTCATATCTTCACATGGTTGAACTAACTGCCTAATTTGGTAATTATTTTTTTATTTACAATAATTATTAACACTAAATAACACCTTTAGCAATGGCCTAGTGGTAAAAACAACACTAGATCCATTAAAATTTGAGACCAATTTGAATCTTTACTCCTTACATGGTTTAACGAGTTTGGCCCAAACTAGCATATTGATTTGATACTAATTTAACGGGTTTTTACTAGGTTTAAACAATGTTGACAGAACAAATTGCACATTCATTGCGATCGATGAACTAGACTAGTTAGTTTATCTATTTTTTCACTTGAATCAATCAATCCAATCCAATTTGGATTTAATAACTTTTTTTCAATGACAATAATCTTAGATGTACAGAATACAAGATAAAAAGTACAACATGATAGTTTTTTTATTTTCTTTTTTGTTTTATTGGATCATGGAAACTAATCACTTAATTAATTTTGATTTATACATTTTCCCAATGTTTAATCATTTAGACGCAAGAAAATATCCATGAAGTATTACTTAGTTGGAATTAGTTATAGCTGGTAGCAATAGCGAGGATATAAATTAGAGTGTAGTTTATGATTACATGAAGTTGTAGAAAGAATTAGGGATTGATCTGCAATGGTTGGTGTATTAGGGGCAACACCAAAGGGTATATTGAAGGGGATGAAGGCCATGGGTGTTTCTGATCTCAGCATTTATCATGTCAAAAGTCACTTGCAGGTTCTTATCTCTCACAACACTTCTTTCAACTAATCACTTGTTTTTAATTTGGAAAAGCCTTAAATGAGAAATGACTTTTGGACCCTTCAACTTTAGAACATGTATTTAATGATAATACCTATAAATTTGAGTGTATGTATGTGCGCCATTTTTAACATAAAAAAATTTATTTAATATATTTTTACTATTCAATTTTGTTCATTGTGTATATAAACATCTCAATTTCAGGTGCATAAATAATTAAATATCCTAATTCAACTATTTATATGTGCACACGTACCTAATCTAGATGGATTTTCATTTTTATTTTTTATTTTTATATTTTCTTAACAATGCATAAGTTTTTACTTTTGACTATGTGATTGGATCTTTCCATGTTGAAAAATGTGAGGAATGTGAATATATATGTAAACCAAACTAACAAAGATTCCATTATATTATTCAAAAATGTTATTTATACACTAAAATCAGTCACTAATATATTTATATATAAATATATGTATGGTTTAATTTATTTTCAATATATATTTATATTCTAACATATATTTTATATTGATGGCTGACTTTGGTGGTTAATTTTAGTGTACACGTAACATAATACAAAGTTATTATATGATCTTATAGGTTAGAAATTACGAGACAAAACCATGCACACATTTATAAGAAGTATTTCAAAAAAACAAAAAAATTATATACCAGTTGGGTTATAAACACTAACTAAACTTTGGTTTGAATATGTTCAGAAATACCGGATCTCCAAATTGATTCCAGAGTCTACCTCAAGTAAGATTCTAAATAAAAATTCATGATATATATCGTAAATTAAGTTGAACTTATGAATTAAATCTCCCTGATCACTTAACTTTTGATTGTGAAGAAGGAAAGCCTGAGAAGAGAAGCATATCAAATACACTGCCAAATTTCAGTTCTACATGGTGAGTTAATAAGTGCTATTCAATTTTCTCTTCTTTCCCTTTTTTGTAACCCTCAAGACATAGTAGTCATAGTGTTACATACTATTTTGGTGTTATGTAAACAGTGCTCTTCAGCTGAAGGAAATTCTTCAAATTCAGAGGGAGGTGCGAAACCGCTTGAGTGATCAAGCAGAGGTACTTTTTTACACCCTTAAAACCTTCTAAATAACAACTCCTTAAAATAGTTAAAAATAAGCTATATTAGGTGATATTATCTTTTTTATTTTTTTAAGAGTATCTGATAATATGCTTTATATAATTAATAGTTCACAACTTTGAAGCATAGTTCAATTAAAACGACTCATTTGTCGTCAAATTTAAAAGGTTTAATTAATTCTTATAATTTCACAAAATTTATAATTAAATCTTTATTTTTTTTCTTTTAATTAGATTCTTACATTATTTTTAATTTTGTAATTAAGTCTTTGTCAATGTAAAACATGTTAGAATTAACGAAATATTTTTTATAAATTGAAACTATTTACAATTAAGAACCTAATTAGATCTTTGATCACATATTATTTGTGAAAAATATTCTGTTAATCTTAACGCTTTTGACACAAAATGATCTAATTACAGAATTAAAAGTATTGTAGAGACTCAATTGAAAAAAAAAAAAAGAGTATAGATACCTATTTATAAATTTGGTAAAATTACAGATACCAATAAAATAATTAAACTAATTTAATTTTAAAATAAACAGAAATGTCAAGAGAGTGAAGAAAAATCTAATAAGTTGAGGTGTGAGTGAGATATAAATTGGTAATCATGTAACAGCAAGTCTAAACTGCATCCAAAATTAAATTACTTGGAAGTGTATTTAAGTAAGGTTGCATGTTTTGTGTAAGGAAATGTTTTGTTTTGTAATAAGTCTAGAGTATGCATTTTTTGGTGTTCTTTGTTGTCTGTTGCTTGTTGTTTTGTTGTTGGTGGTGGTGGTTGTTTTTATTTCTTGGTATGCTTGTCTTGTTGTTTTTGAGCCTCTGTAACTTCTTTAAAATACTTTAACCAAATAAGTATTTTGAGAATTAATATATTTTACACATTTATTAAAAAAAAACAGCCCTGAGATGCTTCTTCTCATTCTCATTTTCTTGTGTGGTGAATAATTTTTGTAGATATCACTCCTACATAAATTTTGTTAATAATAATAATAATAATAATAATAATAATAATAATATAGTAATGTTATATAATCAGTAAATATTATCTTTTTTTGTTAGCAATAATTTATAACTATATTTATAGGAATTTTACACACAAAAAATATATAGTTTGTATTTATATTTACCATAATTTATACACATAGATCAATACATTTTTGCATCTATATTTTTTAAAATTTGTATACATAAATTAGTAAAATTTATTTATTAAAAATAATTTAATACTAAAAATTACTAGCCTTAAAAGTTTCAATCCAAAGCAATGAGATATTGTAAGCACATCCATTTTTCTCTATTTGACAAATTAAAATTTCTTTCAAATTGGTCGGAAGGTTCAGAGAAGGTTGAAGCAAAAAATTGAAGCACAAGAGAAATACCTTGATAGAATTGGACAAAGCCATGAAAGCAGAACAACAATCACTAGAAAATCTTCCAAGCCATCATCATTTTGTGCTACAAATAATAATAATAATAAACATCTCCCTTCTCTCTCTGAGGAATCAGAATCTATTATTGAGACACACCCTGAAGAAGTAGTAGAAGAAGAGGAAGAGCATCAATCATGTTCCAAAAGACAAAGGGTAGTAATAGATGAACATGTTTTTCCATCAAGCTTTGAACTTGAACTAGAATCATCCACCACCACAGAATTCATTGATCAATCATGGAATCTTTCATGGAGTCAACTTGCAGCTGCATGTGAATCACCTTTGATGCCAGGATTCTTATTATAATAACAAGTTCTGTATAACTAAAAATAAGTGTTTCCAAATAAAAATGATAGATGATGATATAGTATATAGTGTTTGCATTATCTTATCTTTCGGACCTTCAAAGCATTTTCATGGGAACATTTTTATATCATGGAGGACTAAGAAAGGAAGATATTTATATATCCTTAGAAATAAAAGAGAATATTTTATGATATCTCTATTATACTCAGCATATTAAAGGGTATCTCTTAAGATTAGTAGTGTGATATGTATATCTGCTGTTTTTATGATCGTTTCCTTATTTGTTTAGACTTTAGATTAGAGTTTTACTATATGTTGTGATTAATATATAGAGTTGAGTGTTCTTTTCTTGTAAGACATTCTCAATAGCATAGATATATTTCAATATATGTTTGTATTATTATTTCATTGTTGTTCTCTTTTCTCTTTTCTATTTTCTTTTCTTAAATAGTTAAATTAAATTTCATTGAGGGCGTGTGGTGGCTGAAATATATAAATAAACATTCCTATTCACCATGAAAATAAATATGGATTATGTGCGAGAAATTGATATACTCATAGAATACACAAAAGGATATTAAATCTAGGATAATTGATCAATATCTAAAACATATTATTACGGTAAATTTTAGAAGGTTAAATTTAATAGTGTTTGTATAATTTTTTGGAGTGTTTTAAAATGTTTTAGATCATTTCAGAACGTTCTAGAATAATCTAGAAAGTTCGGGTATACTCTAAAAAGTTCTAAAAGACTCTGAAATGTCATAGAATATTCTAGAAGAATGTGGATATATATAGATGTATATAAAAGTATGAAGAATAGTATAGAATAATCTAGAAGTATTTAGAGAAATGTGGTAGGATAGATATTTGCAGTGAATGTTTTGGATGATCAATTTGGACCGTTGATTAGATTTAATCCTAACCATCCATTGAAGAGGTGGATGGCTATAAATAGGGTGAGAGTTAGAATTTGAGTGTGTGAGTCATTTGTAACAATCACTTAGATAATAAAGTGTTCTTTCCACTAAAACTTCCTTTCTCTTGTATACTCTTGTGTCCTTAGCTTTCTTGCTAAGTATTGAGAGTTAGGTTGACTTGGTCTTAACTCAAGAGGTTGAGTAAGTTCGAGTGCCAGTACGATAGTGTTGGAGTGTGTCCAAGACTGTGGCAGTTTGATGGAGTTGGCTAGAGAAAGTAAGTCCAAAAGATTTTAGCTAGAAGATGACCTTCTCTACACCAAAGGGAGAAGACTATACGTCCCTAAGTGAAAAAATATAAGAAAAAAAGTTGGTGAGAGAATGCCATGACACCAAGTGGGCTGGTCACCAAGGTCAGCGAAGAACCTTGACACTCATTGAATCTTCCTATTATTAGCTTCAAATGAGAGATAAAGTGAAGAGCTATGTGAAGACTTGTCTTGTGTGCCAACAAGATAAGATTGAAAACAAGACATTAAGTGGGTTGTTGAAACCTTTGCCTCTACCAGAGCGATCGTGAAAAAGTGTATCTTTGGATTTCATCTCTGTCTTACCGAAGTTCGAAGAATTTGGATCTATCCGTGGTAGTGGATCAATTTTCGAAGTATGATACCTTTATATCTACTCCTACTGATTGCACTGTAGAGGAAGCAGCACGACTATTCTTCAAAAATGTGACGAAGTACTAGGGATTACCTAAGATCATCATCAGTGATCAAGACTCATGCTTGACAGGATGACTATGGATAGAGCTGTTCAAACTTCTTGGATTGGAGCTTCACTTCTCGACAAGCTTCCATCCTCAAACAGATGGACAAACTGAGAGAGTGAATGCCTTACTTGAGTGTTACATGAGGCATTTCGTAAGCGCTAATTAGAAAGATTATATAAAATTCCTAAATATTGCTTAGTTCTCGTACAATCTACAAAGGAGTAAGTCCACAGGGAAGATTCCGTTCGATATTGTGACTGGACAACAACCACTTACACCACACTCTCTTTCTTTCTCTTACTCAAGGAAGAGACCTGGAGCTTATCATATGATTAAGTCTTGGGAAGAAGAAGTAGATGTCACTCGTTCTTACCTCGACAAAGCTACAAAGAGAATGAAGAAATTGGCAGATAAGAAGAGGAGGAATGCAAGCTATCAAGTGGGAGATAAGGTAATGATTAAACTTCTTCCATAACAATTTAAAGCCTTTTACAAGGATCATAAGGGCTTGATCCGCAAATACGAAGGGCCATTTGAGATTATTGGGCGTGTTGGGAAGATTGCTTACAAAATACGTTCTTAGCTTTCTTGTAAAGTATTGAGGGTTAGGTCGACTTGGTTTAGCTTAAGAGGTTGAATAAATTCGAGTATCGATATGGTAGAATTGAAGTGTGTTCAAGACCGTGACAATATGCTACCATAAAGCTTACCTCTATTTAATCTTTCTAATTTCAAAACATTCCAATGCCATGGCAATGAGGATGGATATTTTGCTCTTAAATTTATATATTCCTTCAACAAATTTGTTCAATTAACTTCAAAGTCTATCCTGATGTATATATCCCTTAGGTAGCATTTGTTTGCGAGACAGAGACCAAGAGACAGAGACAGACAGACAGAGAGATAGAGACCAAGAGACAGAGATAGAAATAAGTATTAGTATTGTGTTTAGTGTGAAAATGTACATGACTGATTTATATCTCAATATCCTGTTTGGTTTAAAATAAAAGTAGAGACTAAATATTAAAAATTACAAATTCCCTTGGTGCACGAAATTGTGATCTCAATGGCGCCAACAACTTGGTACGCACAATTGTAATATCAACTCATTTTCACAACTTCGCACAACTAAACCAGCAAGTGCACTGGGTCGTCCAAGTAATAAACCTTACGTGAGTAAGGGTTGATCCCACGGAGATTGTCGGCTTGAAGCAAGCTATGTTCATCTTGTAAATCTCAGTCAGGCGGATTCAAATGGTTATGGAGTTTTGATAATTAAAATATAAATAAACATAAAATAAAGATAGAGATACTTATGTAATTCATTGGTGGGAATTTCAGATAAGCATATGGGGATGCGTTATTCCTTCTGAATCTCTGTTTTCCTACTGTCTTCATTCAATCATTCATACTCCTTTCTATGGCAAGCTGTATGTTCGGGCATCACCGTTGTCAATGGCTACCTCCCGTCCTCTCAATGAAAATGGTCCAACTACGGGTTACGTAGGGCTAATCATCTGTCGGTTCTCACTTGTGTTGGAATAAGATCCAATGATCCTTTTACGTTTGTCACTACGCCCAGCACTCGCGAGTTTAAAGCTCGTCACAGTCATCCCATTCTAGATCCTACTCGGAATACCACAGACAAGGTTTAGACTTTTTGGATCTCAAGAATGCTGCCAATTGATTCTAGCTTATACCACAAAGAATCTGATCTCACGGAATGGAAGGCTCTGTTGTCAAGAGAGGCAACCATGCATCGTGAACCAGGAATCCAAGAGATATATATTCAAGCTTGTGTTCAGGTAGAACAAAATGGTTGTCAGGCACGAGTTCATAAGTTGAAAATGGTGATGAGTGTCACATAATCATCACATTCATCATATTCTTGTGTGCGAATGAATATCTTGGAATAAGAATAAGCTTGAATTGAATAGAAGAACAATAGTACTTTACATTAATACTCGAGGAACAACAGAGCTCCACACCTTAATCTATAGTGTGTAGAAACTCCACCGTTGAAAATACATAAGTGATGAAGGTCCAGGCATGGCCGAATGGCCAGCCTCCAAGTCTAAGGAAAAATGTTCCAAAGATGATCTAAGGATAATCCAAAGATGTCAAAAGTCCAAAGATGTGAGTACAATAGTAAAAGTCCTATTTATACTAAACTAGTTACTAGTGTTACAGAAATAAGTAAATGATGTAGAAATCCACTTCCGGGCCCACTTGGTGTGTGCTTGGGCTGAGCATTTAAGCTTTCATGTGTAGAGACTTTTCTTGGAGTTAACGCCAGTTTTTATGCCAATTTGGGTGTTTAACTGCAGCTTCTATCCTGTTTCTGGCGTTTAACGCCAGAATAGGGCAGGAAGTTGGTGTTTGAATGCCAGTTTGCGTCGTCAAGACTCGAGCAAAGTATGGACTATTATGTATTGATAAAAAGTCCTGGATGTCTACTTTTCAACGCAGTTGAGAGCGCGCCATTTGGGTTTCTTTAGCTCCAAAAAATCTACTTCGAGTCCAGGGAGGTCAGAATCCAACAGCATCAGTAGTCCTTTTTCAGCCTCTGAATCATATTTTTGTTCAGGTCCCTCAAATTATCCGCTCATCACAACACCAAACTTAAATTATTGCTTGTCCCCAAGTAACTAAAAACAAATAGGATAAAAAGAAGAGAATATATAATGAATCTCACAATATCAATGAAACTTAGTCCCAATTAGATGAGCGGGGCTAGTAGCTTTTTTCTTCTGAACAGTTTTGGCATCTCACTTTATCCTTTGAAATTCAGAATGATTGGCATCTATAGAATTTTAGATAATGTTATTGATTCTCCTAGTTCAGTATGTTGATTCTTGAACACAGCTTCTTTATGAGTCTTGGCCGTGGCCCTAAGCACTTTGTTTTTCAGTATTACCACCGGATACATAAATGCCACAGACACATAACTGGGTGAACATTTTCAGATTGTGACTTAGCTTTGCTAAAGTCCCCAATTAAAGGTGTCCAGAGTTCTTAAGCACACTCTTTTTGCTTTGGATCACGACTTTAACCACCCAGTCTCAAGCTTTTCATTTGGACCTTCATGCCACAAGCACATGGTTAGGGATAGCTTAATTTAGCCGCTTAGGCCAGGATTTTATTCCTTTGGTCCCTCCTATCTACTGATGCTCAAAGCCTTGGATCCTCTTTACCCTTGCCTTTTGGTTTAAAGGGCTATTGGCTTTTTCTGCTTGCTTTTTCTTTTTTTTCTTTTTCTTTCTTTCTCTCTTTTTTTCGCCATATTTTTTTCGCTACTTTTTTTTTCTTTTTCACTGCTTTTTCTTGCTTCAAGAATCAATTTCATGATTTTTCAGATTATCAATAACATTTTTCTTTGTTCATCATTCTTTCAAGAGCCAATAATTTTAACATTCATAAACTTCACTATCAAAGATATGCACTGTTCAAGCATTTATTCAGAAAACAAAAAGTATTGCCACCACATCAAAATAATTAAACTAATTTCAAGATAAAATTTGAAATCCAAGTACTTCTTGTTCTTTTGTAATTAGGCACATTTTTCATTTAAGAGAGGTGAAGGATTCATGGAATTATTCATAGCTTTAAGACATAGATACTAGACACTAATGATCATGTAATGAAGACACAAAACATAGTAAGACATGAAGCTCAAAGCCAAAAACAGAAAGACAAATAGACAAGGAGATTAAAGAACGGGTCTACCTTAGTGATGGCGGCTAGTTCTTCCTCTTGAAGATCCAATGGAACGCCTGAGATCCTCTATATCTCTTCCTTGCATTTGTTGCTCCTCCCTCATAGCTCTTTGATCTTCTCTAATCTCATGGAGAATGATGGAGTGCTCTTGGTGCTCCACCCTTAATTGGTTCATGTTGTAACGCAAGTCTTCCAAAGAGATATTGAGTTGCTCCCAATAGTTGTGTGGAGGCAAATGAATTCTTTGAGGCATCTCAGGGATTTCATGAGGAATTTTCTCATGCTCTTGTTGAGGTCCATGAGTGGGCTCTCTTGTTTGCTCCATCCTTTTTTTAGTGATGGGCTTGTCCTCTTCAATAAGGATGTCTCCTCCTATGTCAATCCCAGCCGAATTGCATAGGTGACAAATGAGATGAGGGAAGGCTAACCTTGCTAAAGTGGAGGACTTGTCAACCACCTTGTAGAGTTCTAGAGGTATGATCTCATGAACTTTCACTTCCTCCCCAATCATGATACTATGGATCATGATGGCCCAATCTACAGTCACTTTAGATTGGTTGCTAGTAGGAATGATGGAGCGTTGGATGAACTCCAACCATTCTCTAGCCACAGGCTTAAGGTTCGGTCTTCTCAATTGAACCAGCTTGCCTCTTGAGTCTCTTTTCCATTGAGCTCCTTCCACACATATGTCCATGAGGACTTGGTCCAACCTTTGATCAAAGTTGATCCTTCTAGTGTAAGGGCGTACATTTTCTTGCATCATTGGCAAGTTGAATGCCAACCTTACATTTTCCAGACTGAAATCTAAGTATTTCCCCCGAACCATTGTAAGCCAATTCTTTGGATTCGGGTTCATACTTTGATCATGGTTCCTAGTGATCCATGCATTGGCATAGAACTCTTAAACCATTAAGATTATGACTTGTTGAATGGGGTTGGTGAGAACTTCCCAACCTCTTCTTCGGATCTCATGTCAGATCTTTGGATACTCATTCTTCTTGAGTATGAAAGGGACCTCAGGGATCACCTTCTTCTTGGCCACAACTTCATAGAAGTGGTCTTAATGGACCTTTGAGATGAATCTCTCCATCTCTCATGACTCGGAGGTAGAAGCTTTTGCCTTCCCTTTCCTCTTTCTAGAGGTTTCTCCGGCTTTAGGTGCCATAAATGGTTATGGAAAAACAAAAACTAATGCTTTTACCACACTAAACTTAAAAGGTTTGCTCATCCTCGAGCAAAAGAAGAAAGAAAGAAGGGAAAGAAGAAGAAAATGGAGGAGATGGAGGTGATTGGTGAAGAGAATATAGGGAAGAGAATAGGATTTGATAGGTGAGTGGTATTTTGGATAGAGTGTTATAGAGATGTGTGAGGGGGAGAGAGAGAGAGGTGTGGTAGGTGGGGATCCTGTGGGGTCCACAGATCCTGAGGGGTCAAGAACTTCTCATCCCTGCTCTATTTAGGCGTACAAAAATGCCATTAGAGTGCAATTCAGGAGTTTAACGCCAGACTGCTGCTTGTTTCTGGCGTTAAACGCCAGCTTTTATACCTTTCCTGGCGTTTAACGCTAAGATGTAGCCTGCTTCTAGCGTTAAACGCCAGTCTAGTGCTTCTTTCTGGCGTTAAACGCCAGTCTGGTGCCCATTTCTGGCGTTAAACGTCCAAATTGGTGCTAGACTGAGCATTTAACGCCTATCCTGCTACCCTTACTGGCGTTTAATTGTCAGTAAGTTTTTCCTCCATGGTGTGCTATTTTTAATGCTATTTTTTATTTTGCTTTAATTTTTGTAATTGTTTTTGTGACTCCACATGATCATCAACCTAAAGAAAACATGAAATAACATAGATAAATAAAAATTGGGTTGCCTCCCAATAAGCGCTTCTTTAATGTCAATAGCTTGACAGTGGACTCTCATGGAGCCTCACAGATAATCAAAGCATGGTTGTGGCCTCTCAACACTAAACTTAGAGTTTGGTTGTGGCCTCTCAACATCAAACTTAGAGTTTGATTGTGGCCTCCCAACACCAAACTTAGAGTTTGAATGTGGGGGCTTTGTTTGACTTTGTATTGGGAGAAGCTTTTCATGCTTCCTCTCCATGTGTACAGAAGGAGAACCTTGAGTCTTGAATACAAGGTAGTCCTCATTCAATTGAAGGACCAACTCTCCTCTGTCAACATTAATCACAGTTTTTGCTGTGGCTAGGAAGGGTCTGCCTAGGATGATGGATTCATCCTCTTCCTTCCCAGTGTCTAGGATTATGAAATCAGCAGGGATGTAAAGGCCTTCAACCTTTACTAGCACGTCCTCTACTAGTCCATAAGCCTGTTTCATTGATTTGTCTGCCATCTCCAGTGAGATTCTTGCAATTTGTACCTCAAAGATTTCTGATTTCTCTATTACAGAGAGTGGCATGAGGTTAATACTTGACCCTAGGTCACATAGAGCCTTCTCAAAGGTCATGGTACCTATGGTACATGGTATTAATAATTTACCAGGATCCTATTTCTTTTGAGATAAAGTGTGCTGAACCCAGGTATTCATTTCATTAATGAGCAATGGAGGTTCATCCTCCCAAGTCTCATTACCAAATAGCTTGGCGTTTAGCTTTATGATTGCTCCTAAATACTGGGCAACTTGCCCTTCAACAATGTCTTCATCTTCTTCAGAAGATGAATAGTTATCAGAGCTCATGAATGGTAGAAGGAAGGTCAAAGGAATCTCTATGGTCTCTATATGAGCCTCAGATTTCTTTGGTTCCTAAAATGGGAACTCCTTTTTGTCCAGAGGACGTCCTATGAGGTCTTCCTCACTGGGATTCAGGTCCTCCAACTCCTCTGTGCATTCGGCCACATTGATTATATTGATGGCCTTGCACTCTCTTTTTGGATTCTCTTCTGTATTGCTTGGGAGAGTACTAGGAGGAGTTTCAGTGACTCTTTTACTCAGCTGGCCTATTTGTGCCTCCAAATTTCTAATGGAGGACCTTGGTTCATTCATGAAATTGAGAATGGCCTTAGATAGATCAGAGACTATATTTGCTAAGCTAGATGAATTTCGCTCAGAATTCTCTGTTTGTTGTTGAGAGGATGATGGAAAAGGCTTGCCATTGCTAAACCTGTTTCTTCCACCATTATTATTGTTAAAGCCTTGTTGAGGCTTTTGTTAATCCTTCCATGAGAAATTTAGACGATTTCTCCATGATGGATTATAGGTGTTTCCATAGACTTCACCCATGTAATTCACCTCTGCCATTGCAGGGTTCTCAAGATCATAAGCTTCTTCTTCAAAAGATGCTTCTTTAGTACTATTGGATGCATTTTGCAATCCTTTCAGACTTTGAGAAATTATATTGACTTGCTGAGTCAACATTTTGTTCTGAGCCAATATGACATTCAGAGCATCAATTTTAAGAACTCCCTTCCTCTGAGGCATCCCATTATTCACAGGATTCCTTTTAGAGGTGTACATAAACTGGTTATTTGCAACCATTTCAATGAGTTCTTGAGCTTCTACAGGCATTTTCTTCAGGTGAATAGATCCACATGTAGAATGGTCCAATGACATCTTAGACAATTCAGATAGACCATCATAGAATATATTCAGGATGGTCCATTTTGAGAGCATGTCAGAAGGACACTTTTTGGTCAGTTGCTTGTATCTTTCCCAAGCTTTATAGAGGGATTTACCTTCTTTCTGCCTGAAGGTTTGAACATCCACTCTAAGCTTGCTCAGGTTTTGAGGAGAAAAGAATTTGGCTAAGAAAGCCGTGACCAGCTTATCCCAAGAGTTCAGGCTATCTCTAGGTTGAGAGTCCAACCATGTTCTAGCTCTGTTTCTTATAGCAAAAGGGAAAAGCATAAGCTTATAGACCTCGAGATCAACTCCATTGGTCTTAACAGTATCACATATCTGCAAGAATTCAGTTAAAAACTAAAAAGGATCTTCTGATGGAAGTCCATAAAAATTTGCAATTTTGTTGCATCAGAGAAACTAACTGAGGCTTTAGCTCAAAATTGTTTGCTCCAATGGCAGGGATTGAGATGCTTATTCAATGGAAGTTGGAATTTGGTGCAGTGAAGTCACCAAGCATCTTCCTTGTATTGTTGTTGGGTTCGGCCATTACTTCTTTTTTGAGATTCTCTGTAAGGTTTTTTCTGGATTGTTGTGCTTTAGCTTCTCTTAGCTTCTTCTTCAGAGTCCTTTCAGGTTCAGGGTCAACTTCAACAAGAATGTTCTTGTTCTTGCTCCTGCTCATATGAAAAAGAAGAGGACAGAAAATAATAGGGATCCTCTTTACCCAGATATAGAGGTTCCTTTATGTGAGTAGAAGAGAAGAAGAATAAGAATGAAGAAGGAAGAAGAAGAATTCGAACACAGAGAGGGGAAGAGAGTTCAAATTATAAGAAGAAGAGAAGAGTGTTAGTGATTAAATAAATAAATAGAAAGAGATGTGAGAGAGAGAGTTTTCAAAAATAATTAAAAGGAAAAAGGAAAATATTTTTATTTTTATTTTAAAATTTAATTAGAATTCAAAAACTAAGAGAAGAAATAAAATTAAATTTAAAATTAGAAATAATTAGTTAATTAAAAGAATTTTAAAAAATGGTGAGGAGTTTTTGAAAATTAGAGAGAGAAAAGTAGTTAGGTGGTTTTGAAAAAGATAAGAATTTTAAAATCAAACAAAAAGTTAAGTAGTTAATTGAAAAAGATTTGAAAATCAATTTTGGAAAGATAAGAAGTTAGAAAAGATTTTGAAATTGATTTTGAAAAAGGTGTGATTCAAAAAAGATATGTTTGAAAAGATATGATTGAAAAGATATGATTAAAAAGATATGATTGAAATTTATTTTGAAAAAGATTTGAAAAAGAAATTTAGAAAGATTTGATTTTGAAAATTAAAGTTAATGACTTGGCTAACAAGAAACTAAAAGATATGATTCTAGAATTTAAAAGTTGAACCTTTCTTAACAAGAAAGTAACAAGCTTGAAATTTTTGAATTAATCACATTAATTGTTAGTAAAGTTTTTGAAAATTTGAAATGAAATTAAGAAAAATATTTTGAAAAACAATTTTTTTAAATTTTTCGAAAAACAAAGGAAAAAAAATGAAAAAGATTTGATTTTGAAAAGATAAATTTTTGAAATTGAAATCTTGACTTGACTAAC
This sequence comes from Arachis hypogaea, assembly GCF_003086295.3. Taxonomy (NCBI): domain Eukaryota; kingdom Viridiplantae; phylum Streptophyta; class Magnoliopsida; order Fabales; family Fabaceae; genus Arachis; species Arachis hypogaea. The sequence continues at coordinate 98,807,670 of NC_092039.1, forward strand.
AAGAAACAACTTATTTTAAAAAATTTTGATTAAGTCAACCCAAAGATTTCAAAAATTATGAGTAAAATAAGGAAAATATATTTTTTATTTTTGAATTTTTAATGGGGAGAGAGAAAAACACAGAAATGACACAAGATAAGAAAAATTAAGATCGAAACACATAATGCATGCAAGAACACTTTGAATGTCAAGATGAACACCAAGACCACTTTGAAGATCAAGAACTTATTTTTGAAAAATTTTCAAGAAAAGAAAACATGCAAGACACCAAACTTAAAAATTTTTAATGTTTAGAATCTAAGAATTAAAAAATGCATATGAAAAACAAGAAAAGACACAAAATAAGAAAATTTTAAGATCAAACAAGGAGACTCATTAAGAACAACTTGAAGATCATGAAGAATGCAATGCATGAATTTTTGAAAATTTTTAGAAAAATTAAAACATGCAATTGATACCAAACTCAAAACTTGACTCTAGACTCAAACAAGAAACACAAAAATATTTTTGATTTTATGATTTGATAAATTTTTTTGTAATTTTTCAAACTTTTTTTGAAAAAAAAAACGAAAAGAAGAGAAAAAGTTTTTTGAAATATTTTTGAAAACTTTTTGAAAATAAAATAAAGGTTGAAACAAGAAGAAAATTACCTAATCTGAGCAACAAGATAAACCGTCAGTTGTCCAAACTCGAACAATCCCCGGCAACGGAGCCAAAAAACTTGGTGCACGAAATTGTGATCTCAATGGCGCCATTAACTTGGTACGCACAATTGTAATCTCAACTCTTTTTCACAACTTCGCACAACTAACCAGCAAGTGCACTGGGTCGTCCAAGTAATAAACCTAACGTGAGTAAGGGTCGATCCCATGGAGGTTGTCGGCTTGAAGCAAGCTATGGTCATCTTGTAAATCTCAGTTAGATGGATTCAAATGGTTATGGAGTTTTGATAATTAAAATATAAATAAACATAAAATAAAGATAGAGATACTTATGTAATTCATTGGTGGGAATTTCAGATAAGCGTATGGAGATGCGTTATTCCTTCTGAATCTTTGCTTTCCTACCGTCTTCATTCAATCATTCATACTTATTTCTATGGTAAGCTGTATGTTCGGGTATCACCGTTGTTAATGGCTACCTCCCGTCTTCTTAGTGAAAATGGTCCAACTACGGGTTACGTAGGGCTAATCATATGTCGGTTCTCACTTGTGTTGGAATAAGATCCAAAGATCCTTTTGCGTTTGTCACTACGCCCAACACTGGTGAGTTTGAAGCTCGTCACAGTCATCCGATCCCAGATCCTACTTGAAGTACCAAAGACAAGGTTTAGACTTTTCAAATTTCAAGAATGCTGCCAATTGATTCTAGCTTATACCACGAAGACTCTGATCTCACAAAATGGAAGGCTCTGTTGTCAGGAGAGGCAACCATGCGTCGTGAACCAAGAATCCAAGAGATATACATTCAAGCTTGTTTTAAGGTAGAACGAAAGTGGCTGTCAGGAATGCGTTCATAAGTTGAGAATGGTGATGAGGGTCACATAATCATCATATTCATCATGTTCTTGTGTGCGAATGAATATCTTGGAATAAGAATAAGCTTGAATTGAATAGAAGAACAATAGTACTTTGCATTAATACTCGAGGAACAGTAGAGCTCCACACCTTAATCTATGGTGTATAGAAACTCCACCTTTGAAAATACATAAGTGATTAGGTCCAGGCATGACCGAATGGCCAGCCTCCAAGTCTAAGGAAAAATATTCCAAAGATGATCTAAGGATAATCCAAAGATGTCAAAAGTCTGAAATCCACTTTTGGGCCCACTTGATGTGTGTTTGGGCTGAGCATTGAAGCTTTCATGTGTAGAGACTTTTCTTGGAGATAAACGCCAGTTTTTATGCCAATTTGGGCGTTTAACTGCAGCTTCTATCCTGTTTCTGGTGTTTAACGCCAGAATAGGGCAGGAAGTTGGCGTTTGAACGCCAGTTTGCATCATCAAGAATCGAGCAAAGTATGTACTATTATATATTGTTGGAAAGTCTTGGATGTCTATTTTCCAACGTAGTTAAGAGCGCGCCATTTGATTTTCTGTAGCTCCAAAAAATCCACTTCGAGTGCAGGGAGGTCAGAATCCAACAGCATCAGCAGTCCTTTTTCAGCCTCTGAATCAGATTTTTGCTCAGGTCCCTCAATTTCAGCCAAAAAATACCTGAAATCACAGAAAAATACACAAACTCATAGTAAAGTTCAGAAATATGAATTTGGCTTAAATACTAATAAAAATATACTAAAAAGTAGCTAGATCCTACTAAAAACTACCTAAAAATAATGCCAAAAAGCGTATAAATTATCCGCTGATCAGCCCTTAATTTTAATTAACAACCCTACCCCAAATCCAATTTAATTTTACTCAGCATGCAACCCTAACCCCCCTTTCTCCTCTCCTCTACCCTCTCTCCTTTCCTCTCCCGTGAATGAATCTTGGAGTCTGACCCGCCGCCGATAGCACCTCCAAGGGTCCAAACGACGACGATGCCTCTCCAATTCTCCACCAGTTCATCTTTGTGGTGCCAGTTGCTCTCCTAGGTTTGTGACGTTGCTGTCGTTTGCGATCCCCTGGGTTTGTGTCGCCACAGTCTTGGAGCTATGCCTCTGGTCTTCGCGGTTTCTTTGTCAACGGACTTGGTATCTTCTTTCGGCTTACCTTATTTGCTTCTTAATTTTGTGAAGTTTGAAGTTGATAATTTCGCATGGCATTTTTTATTCCCTCATTTTCTGATTTGTGAAACCCTCATTTTCTGTTTTGAGATTTGCCCTGCTTTGCTTAAAATTGGTGATTTGTGCTTCATCAATTGTTGAAGATTTTTGAAGTTGTTATATCTGAGATCTTATTTGCCCTCATTTGCTTTATATTTCTGATTTTTGTGTCATATTTTTTTAAGATTTGGGAATTTATGATTGCTGAGTCTTGCTTTCATGGTTTACGTATTATATAAATTTTTTTTTACCTTACTTGTGCTTGTTAATTGCTGATTTGTGAATTTGTGATGGTTATATTTATAAATTTGTGATTGTTATGATTGTTAACTGCCTTACCACTAATGTCAACATTGTATACCAAATCACCACATGCCTTAACTGGTGTAGTTTCATCTTCAAACATATGATTGAAATATCTTGAATTGAAAAATTTGTTTTGATTAGTTTCATTAAATAATTTTATTTGGACTAGTTGATTTATTCTTGTGTTATGTTACTATTTCTTGATAACTTGGTAAATGATTTTTGCTTACTGTTAAATGTATAGCAGCCTTATTAACAATTGCTTCCACACGTAGAAAAAATATGGTTGAAGCCTGATTTTTGTGCTATATTCTTTTCGTATAAAAAATGTTGATGATGGAGCAATAACAGTGAGTGGGGTAGAAATGTTCCTACCCCAGGCTGGAGGTATAATTCTCAATTGTAAATTTGCAATATGTGATTCTTAGTATACTATGTTATATAGTTTATGATGTGTATCTCATTGCTGCTTTTTTGTTTTATTTGTGCAACACCTGATCAATTTATGCGAGAAATTGTTCTATCCAAATTTTGATTTGGGTGCAACTATCAAGAAATTCAACCAAAATTAAAATTCTATCATAAAAATAGATCACAATTTACCCTTATACATCCTAAATAGTGATGGCTACTTCCTCAGTTCTAGTTGTAAAGATATGAAATAAACTACTTGTTTATTGTTGTTTTCCCTCATATATGCAAGCATGTATATATGATGTCTTATGTTGTAGTGAGGATTGTTACAAAAGTGTTTGATGTCCAACAATGTAGGGTCACTATTGCTCAAAAGGAATATCAAGACAGCTATGAATGCTTGTGTAATTTGAGATCTATTTAATAGAATATGTTACTTGTGTTCTGAATTTAGCAACTATGTGCATCTTTTCCCACTTCTTCATGTACATACTTCAATAAACCAGTATACATAGTACCATATCACCAAAATTTCTATAACACTCATAAAGACAAATCTACTGCTTCCGGCTAATGCAGGAAAATAATCTTTATTAAGAATATATGCACTTCTCTATAGCTTTATACAAGTTCAAAGTTCAAACAAAACTCAACAGTGAGCCGGTTGCTAACTCACCAATATGAATCTAACTTAAGCATCTAAATCAGTCACAATGAATTCTCACCAAAGCTATTTTGCAGTTTTTCATTCATACAACATGTGATTTTCTAAGTAAGATAGATGACCAGTGAAAAAGCATATTGATAGTTTATCAGAATGGGATAGTTGATGACCAAAAATTATCAGAATTTTCATTAACATGATCATGACCATAAATATTGTACTTAACCAACAATTTCTGCTCAAGCGACCAAAGCAAAGGCCATACCACAATACCAAAAAGATTATACGAAGAACCTACACCTATTCAATACATACAAAAATAAACGCATTACCAAAATATCTATCCAAATGTAGACCAAGCATAAGTTTGTACGTTAAACCATCTTAAATATATCCATCTCACAAAATACTAAAACTCTATAGTGAAAAACTTAATACCCTAAGCCAAACTTAATACCCTTGGCCAACAATCAACTTCATATAATGGAAAGCACAAGGCCAATCATCTGTAAATCTGTCAAACCCCAGAAGTGTGCATACACATTAGGACTCTCAACAAACTTCAAAATTGCCCTCACGACCTCGTCATCACCGAACCCAAGCTATGTGAGCTTCTCACCAACCTTAAACTTCTCGTTCACACCAACAATGGCATCAGCAATTAGTTGGGCATTCTTCCTTTGGTCAGCCGAAGATTGCTGGATATGGTCAGCCATCCTCTCCAAAACGTCAGCTTGCTTTCTCTTCCTCCCATATCGCATTGTGCTTCTTACACTCGCACCAGCTATAGAATGTGATGCTTGTCCTTGCATTGCTGGCCCTTCATCTAATTCTGGTTGTGGAGACATCTCAGAGTCATCAAATCCAATTGTAGTGTTTTTGTTTCTTCGTTAACCTGTTCCTCCGCATCGAAGCCACTAACTGCTGCTGCTCCCGTGGCTCTATCCCTGCCAAATATACCCTCTAGCCAATGAAAAAGAGGAAAGGGTTTGCCAGGGCTATAGATCTTCGTTGGATGTTGATGAGCGAATAATTTATACGCTTTTTGGCATTGTTTTTAGGTAGTTTTTAGTATGATTTAGTTAGTTTTTAGTATATAATTATTATTTTTTATGCAAAAATCACATTTCTAAACTTTACTATGAGTTTGTGTATTTTTCTGTGATTTCAGGTATTTTCTGGCTGAAATTGAGGGACCTGAGCAAAAATCTGATTCAGAGGCTGAAAAAGGACTGCAGATGTTGTTCGATTCTGACCTCCCTGCACTCGAAATGAATTTTCTGGAGCTAAACAAGCCCAATTTGCGCGATCTTAATTGCGTTGGAAAGTAGACATCTTGGGCTTTCCAGCAATGTATGATAGTCCATACTTTGCCCGAGATTTGATGGCCCAAATTGGCGTCAAAACGCCTAAATGCCAAAACTGGCATAAAAGCTGGTGTTAAATGCCTAAACTGGCACCAGAGCTGGCGTTTAACTCCAAGAAAAGTCTATGCACGTGAAGGCTTCAATGCTCAGCCCAAGCACACACCAAGTGGGCCCCGGAAGTGGATTTCTGCATCATTTACTTATTTCTGTATACCTTAGGTTACTAGTTCACTATAAATAGTACATTTTACTATTGTATTTTTATCTTTTGATCATATTTGATCTTGGGATCAGGTCTTTGAACCCTTTTTCGATTATTTTATGTTTTTTGGGAGGCATGGCCATTCGGCCATGTCTAGACCTTGTTCTTTTGTATTTTCAACGGTGGAGTTTCTACACATCATAGATTAAGGTGTGGAGCTTTGCTGTTCCTCATGAATTAATGCAAAGTACTATTATTCTTCTATCTAATTTATGCATATTCTTGTTCTAAGATATTCACTCGTACTTCAACCTAACGGATGTGATGATCCGTGAAACTCATCATCATTCTCCCTTATGAATGCGTGCCTAACAACCACTTCCGTTCTATCCGCGAGAGCTTGAGTGTGTATCTCTTGGCCTCCTGGTTCACGACGCATGGTTGCCTCTCCTGACAACAGAGTCTTCCATTCTGTGAGATCAGAGTTTTCGTGGTATAAGCTAGAATCAATTGGCAACATTCTTGAGATCTAGAAAGTCTAAACTTTGTCTGTGGTATTCTGAGTAGGATCTGGGATGGGATGACTGTGATGAGCTTCAAACTCGCGAGTGTTGGGCGCAGTGACAGTGCACAAAAGGATCAATGGATCTTATTCTGACATGATCGAGAACCGACAGATGATTAGCCATGCGGGAAACTGTAGAGGACCATTTTCACTAAGAGGATGAATGGTAGCCATTGACAACGGTGATCCACCTACATACAGCTTGCCATGGAAAGGAGTATGAATGATTGGATGAAGGCAGTAGAAAAGCAGATATTCAGGAGGAACAAAGCATCTTCATACGCTTGTCTGAAATTCCCACCAATGAATTGCATAAGTATCTCTATCCTATTTTATGTCTTATTCAGTTTTTAATTATTAAAACTCCATAACCATTTGAATCTGCCTGACTGAGATTTACAAGGTGACCATAGCTTGCTTCAAGCCGACAATCTCTGTGGGATCGACCCTTACTCACCAGGTATTACTTGAACGATCCAGTGCACTTGCTGGTCAGCTGCACGGAGTTGTGTGTCACGATTTCGTGTACCAGATGTGCCTGTGAAAATATAAACCCGATTTAACAAACATTAATGAGGTTCCTGCTGTAAAACTAGTTACATTAATAAAGTTTCTGATAAAAGTGACAATGCCACAGCTACATTCTCAAATAATTGGTAGTTACTATCGCAAATACAAATATTATTTTACTCTAAATCCCATTCAAAGTGGCTCAGATACAAATTTAAAAGTGACTCAAATGCTTATATGATATCCTATACAAATTTAAAAGTGACTCAGTATAAACCGTATAGTTCTATACAAATCCTTAAAGAAAGATAATTAAAGGGTACCAAATGCTTATATGATATACTAAAAAGCATGAATCACACTCACCTTCAACCATGCATCAAGGACGTCTTTGCTGTCAACATCGACACATTATTTCTCATGATTCCAGCCGAATCCACTGCATTCAAGCATGTCAGCGGTGTACTGATACTTCTCTTTCAACTGCTTGTGCTTATTCTTGCAGTGCTTTGTAGTCAGGGTACAACTGGGGAAGCCCTCCAGCATCTTCAGAGCCAGTTTCTCGAATGTTCCGGGTTTGAACTGCCCACAAGCAACCCTCTGACCGTCTACCCATACTCTTTCGAATGAAATTTTGAAGCAAACAACAAGCAATAATTATTTGAGATTGTGTCTTTAGAGGGTAAAAGCTAGGGCTTCTTAAGATGGACCACCTCTTCTTCAGCAAACCAAAGTATCGCTCAATGATATTCCTGGTGGAAGAATGAACCCTATTAAAATATTCTTGGTAGTTGCGCGGTGCACGTGCTCCTTGGGCCCACTCTCTAACAAGATATCGAATGCCTCTATATGGTGCTAGAAAACCTGGACTATTTGTGTAAGCAGCATCAACTAAATAGTAATTACCTATAGACAAGTAATGCAAACAACATAAGCTTAACTATCGTGAACTCAAGCTATATGTATAGGTTTATATCTAAAGATAGAATAATTACCGTGGGGTATCTTAAGACTATTACGACGAGTCATTGCATCTCGAGGTACCCGCGAAGCAGATGCCGATCCCTCCCATCCACTGAGTACATAAACAAAATCCATCTCCTGGTTACATACTCCTAAGACATTGGTGCATATTTTACCATTTCTTGTTCGATATCTTACCTTCTCAGACTCAGGGACTGTCACCTCTATATAAGTGCCATCTAATACTCCCAAGCAACCCTATCATCCATAGAAAGTTGTGATACTCAGATATAAAATCCTTCAGGCAAATATGAATCATACACAACATCGAAAAGCTCTACCTTAAACCTTCTCCATGTGGGGTCAAGACAATCCTCTTCAACTGGTGTAGCCTTGGCAAACAAAATGCTTTGAATACGTATTACAGCCTTCAAAACATTATTAAAATACTTACTAACTGTCTCGCCGGACCTACAAAATCTAACCTGCAGACTACAATTTTTTTTTGTGATGCGCTAAGATAATTAAGAAAGTCACAACCTGCTTCGGCAGGCTTATATGACCATCATCTTTAAGTCTTCCTTGAACTTCGAGCAACTCACACAAATTAGCAAAGGTATTTGTGTTCATTCTCAACTCCCAAATATAATTCCTATCACTCTCACCAACAATACGCTCTAAGCCTCACGTCTAATTCTACTATTCATTCTTCCACCTAACGACAGTTGGCTACTAGCTTTATCCCTAAAGTAAACAAATAGCATAAGCATAAAGAACAACATCAAATCTTCATACTTGGATCTTATCTCTTCATAAAAATACACGCATCGCTTAATAATTTTCGACCACTCCATTTCTTCCTAGCAAAGTCATTATATTAAAAAACGCATAAACATTCAAATTAATTTAACACTTCTTCATGCAAAATCTGCTTTATCTTCTTAGAACCAAAAACAAGAATAAAAAATTGGAATAAAAAGATAATTAACTCTATTTACTTTTCAATTTTAATTAAGTTTCAACTAAAAATCAAAACAGGAAATACAATATAAACACAATAAAAAAGATAATATCGATTTTTCTCTCTCATTTCATAAACTGAAAGTGACTTTTTCAGGTACTTTAAGCAAATCAAAGTCTTTCAAAAGGCAAGAAAGAAGATTTCGTAATTAAAATGTGTACTGGTTCACACTTGACACAAATAACTGTGCTGTCATTATCACCTAAGCCGTATCAAGCATATTTATATGATATCATGTACATTCAACAATTTCACTTACCAGTTTAGAGAACAAACATTCTTCCCCTCAAATAGATATGTTAATAATTGTAGCCTACCTAACAATAGTTCTAATATATAAACTAGAATGCTGTTATAAAGCTGCACCTATTGAGGTTTGAAGCTGCACTAATCCAAGTATTACAAATCAATCAAAGACATCAAAACTTATTAAAATGGCCAAACTTAATCACTGACCCTGCTATCAAACTGACCAAACTTAACAAATGATCCCAGATTGTTTAGTAATTAGTTCTTACGAGACAAAAGAAAGGAGGTAAACATCATAAACTCATGTTATTATAAAACTAAAATAAATGGGTTAGTTAACTTGGCTTTCGTTCTCATCAAAGAAACTTTCACAAATTAGGGCATGACAGAAAAGATGAAAAGAACAAATCCACGGATTAGGACATGACGGAAAAGATGAAAGGAATCAGTAAATTAAACAACTTTTGTATATAGCTAACCTGGGTCAGAGCAGTTAGGACGAGGAGTTGATGGTTGACATCGACAGCAATCGAAGAGAGGCGGCAGCTTCGTTCTTTGACTTTCCTGTGAAGGTGAAAGAGGGGAGATGAGAAGATGGGGACCACGAAGATGAACTTGCAAGCGGCAAACCACTTACCTAGCGGTGGCGAGGCCAGTGGCGCGGTGAGGCAGCGGCTGTTCTAGAGATGGTGCTTCAAATGCTGTAGTGGTTGTTCTGAAGAAGAATGAGAAGATGGAGTCACAAGGGTTGATCAAGAAGTCCTGATTTACAAAGGGTAATTTTGGAATTATTGAATTAAAATGGGGTAATCTAGGTATAAATTATAATTGAAATTTTTGTCCCCGTCTTTAAAACTTTCTGTCTCCAGTGTCCCTACTTTTTGGAGGTACTAAAATATTGAATTTTTGAAGACAGAGACAGAAATTTAAGTACATGTCTCTAGCTCAACAAATATAATACTGAGTTTCTGTCTTTCAGTCTCAGTTCCAGTCTTTGCAAACAAACACTACCTTAAATATCTAAAGACTAACAGCATGTTCGCAAGTTATGAGGAAAAAGAAAGAAAAGGCTTGGGAGGGGGATAAGCACAAAGAAAAAGAAAGGATCGAAGAAGGGCTTAAGATTTTTAAACCCACTTCTTGTTGGTAAGTTTAAAAAGAAGCCTCAGAGTAACGATTGAGTTATTTTCATGTGACTTAAGTTACAAGTTTAAATTATGAAAATAGCTACTAAAATAATTATTAGGTTAGAATGCATATCTTATACTTTTTAAGTGCGGTCTTTTCTAGACTTTATGGTAATACGAAATATTTGTGCACTGAATTGTCTTTTTTTATTCATCAGTTTAAAATAGATAAGAAAAAAATACAAAAAATGGTATACAATTAAATTTTAAAATTGTTCATAATCATACTAATATTTATCAAAATTTAAATATATGAAATAAATTTTATTTTGGCAATTATAAATTATAACATATGCAATTATAATATAAATAAAATATATAGTACATATTTTATACTAAAGAATAAAACATAACCCAGTGAAAGAGAAATTTATGTGAATAGTTACATTTTTAATACGTCTTTTTACATAAGAGTCTCTTTTAGATTTATGTTAATTTTTATATAGACTTTTTTCTCTTTTTATTTATTATATGAGTAAATGGGTAAATTAGTTTTTGAAAGATCACTCATTCACTAAATTATTCTTTGAAATATTTTTTTAATCAAATTCGTCCTTTAAAGATTTGAAGTTAGCCATTTTAGTTATTTCATCGCTTTCGTTGCTAACAGTATCAAAATTTATTGATGTGACACGTTAAGTGATACCACAATACATACCTAGTAGTCCTAATTGGTAGCTATCATGATAAATATATGAAATTAGATCAAATAAACTTCAAATTGAGGGATTCTAATGCCTTAAGTTCTTCCCTCAATTAAATTTTGATTTGATCTAATTTTATAAACTTATCTTATTAATAGTTAATTAAGATTCCTATGTACGTGTTGTAGTATCACTTAACATGTCACATTAACAAATTTGGGGACCATCAATTAAAATAATAGAAGAACTAACGTGATTAATTTAAAATTTTTGAAAGATAAATTTAATTAAAAATATCTTTTGGGGACCAATTTAGAGAATGAGTGATCTTTTAAGGACTAATTTGACCATTTACTCTTTGTTATACTGAAATTCTTTCTTTTAGAATCAACAAGGATTGAATTCTACTTTTAAGCATAAAAGTTCTGATATCATCATATCATGAAACTACTTCTCTCAAAAGTTTAAGCCAATAGGACAAGGACTCTAAAGAGTAATTCAAGTCTCACATTTCTCAAAAATAAAGTTTCGAAAGAATTTATAAATGCGAGGCATTATTCACCTTATGAACTAGTTCTATGGTTGAGTTAGACCTACTCAATTTCAATTCTAATATATTATTAGAACTTTTCTAAGGGAACGGATCCTCTCTAGTGGAAGAAAAAATTGACACTATCCAGTGTTTGATCTTAACCCTTGATAAAATCAACGGTCCTAATTATAATTATAATTATGACTATCACTTTTCAAAATTTTACTAATCCTTCTTCTCTTCGATTCCACTTTCCACTAACTTTATTCTCTTCTACTGTAGAAACAACAACAAGAAAAAGCTTTCTCTTCTCAAATTCTTCAAATCCTTCTTCTTCTCTTCAATTTCACACTCCACTAGTCCTATTCTCTTCCCCAGCAATAATAACAAGAAAAAGAAGCTTCAATCCTCGTTTTCTTTCTCCTACTTCAGCATCTCTGTAAGTAGAATCTTAACCATTGAAGGCGAATATGAATCTTACATCGAAATCGGAGGGCCAAAATCTGAAGGCTCCATCTCCCGAGGTATGGCTGCACAACACAACGAGAAAGAAGAGAGAACTTTTGAAATCTAAAGTAAAATCTAAGGTTTGAGACCTTTTCAGGTACTTCTCTCTTTCTCTCCTTCAACCACTAAATTCCAAAATTAATAATCCTTGTTGATAATAATTGGTTTGAATTCGTGTGGTTGGTTTTGCAATTAAGCATGTACCTTAAGCATTTGGGATATGAAGTGTCTTATTACTGATGTGGATGACAAGATGAGAAAAATTAGTTTTTTTTTTCTTTGAATTGCCATAGTTTGGTTGTCTAAGTTTTGGATAATGATATTGTGGTATATATAATATTTTTCTTTGGTTACGATTAGATACTAAAATAGAAACACAACAGTAGATAAAAAATTCATTTGGTTGTGTTTGTTATTCTACGATATTTTATTCAATTCTTTTGATTTTTTTTATTTGTGTTTACTTTTGAAAATGCTGTCTTTTTTTTCCATACAAAATTATTTTCAAAATTCTGTTTTTTGAGTTAGGCATTTGGTGTCACTTTGAAATTAGTATAGGAGAACAATGAAGTTTTGGAGGATATGTGCTGTAAGTTTTGCCTGCGTAAACAGTTTTATTGTTCCTGCAATCATCCTATGGTTTAAAAATTTAATTTATAATAAAATTTGATAACTTTACTTTTCTGTAATGTTGGCCATTCAAATAGTACCCTGATTTCATTATTTAGACCTTAATAATATTTAGTAGTGGTTGAATTTTGATTATATTCTTTTGTTTTGTAAAGTAGCCACTACTTTTAGTTGGTATGACAAGATTTGAGTCTGTAGTTTTTCATTTGGTAGCTAATTACCAATTTTGTAGATCATTGCCAAAGCAAATGAGTTAGGCAAAGATGCAATCAGTTTAAGCGAACGCTTTTGTGAAGCGTTCTGCCAAGACATCATAATAATTAATTGTCTGACTCATGAAAATTCTGATATTGAAGATGAGAAGCATGAGAAAAAAATATCTGTTCAAAATTATAATATGATATTGAGTACGAATTGGTGTAGAGATAAATTTATTGTGCATGAATTTATTGTTCAAAATAATTGTATATGTTCTATAATTTGTGATATGGTATTATAAACATACCAATTGAAAGAATGGAAAGAGATTGTATACAAGTTCTAATAAATCAAAATAGTAAAATTATAATATGAAATTTCAAGATAAATATCCCAAAAAACAAATTAAAAATAACAGATTCTTCTTCTCTTTTACATCATTTTATTTTTGTGAGATCTATTACAATTTTATCCCAATAATTCAATCAAATATTTTATAAGATCAATAGCAAGTATATTTGGTATTAAAAAGCTCTTTTAGTATGCATCTAAAATTTAAAAAAAAATCAATATAAATTTATTATTAAGAGAAGGAAATAAATAAAGTATTATTATGCTATAAGTATTTATTTATTGAGATATTTTACAACTAAAAATTACCTTAAATTTAAACTTTCTTAATTGTTCACATTTGTATTTGGTTGAAGAAATACATTCAACGGTTTCTATAAGATATAAATAATCATAGTAATATTAAACACCAATAAAAAAATTCATCATGTTAAATAATATGTAAGAATTATTTTACAAATAGTTAAGAAAACTTACTATTAATAACCTATTAAAATCATGATAATCTTTTTGAGATATTGAATCATACAACTTAATGACCTGTATAACACGAGAAAGAGAAAAAATTATAAGAGTTAAAATAATCTAAAATAAATATAAATATAAATATAAAAAACATAAAAATTTAAAGTACTTAACATTGTACTCATACCACCTACTCTTTTTTACTACCTAATTTATAATTCTATATTTTTTGTGTCAATTTTTTGTTCGTTCACAGGTAGCATTATTTAATAAATTACTAAACTACCTTGTCTTGTTGTTTTTATTGAAAAGTTTTGCTAATTTGACTCTTCTTATTTTTGGTTTGCTTTTCAATCCAACTTTTTGGGCATCTTCTAAAATTTTTCACATTATTTTTTCTTTACAAACCTTTGACTTCTAAAAGTTGAAGATTTGTACATTGAATTGGGAGGTAAGAAGTAGCATTGTTGATTTTTAATCCCAAATTTAGTTTGTAGATATCAACTTTTTTACTTAACTTTTACACAATCTTTTCCATAAAGATACGTGCTTCTTTACAATTAGAGGTTTGTGTGACTTTTCTTATTAACTTAGGACAGGTTGGCTTAAACCACTGTGTGCTAGTAAGATAAATATCTTTTTCAACTATTCTTCTATGTATATCTTTTACTAATCCACTCATTGTTCCTCTTGTCCACCTTTTTAAAATATACTAATCAGGCAATAATTTAATATCTTTAACATCTAAAACTTTGATTGCGTGACACCACAAAATGTCAAAAGTCTCAAACTTTCTATAATTACATGAAATTGAACTAAAAAAAAAGATCAAATGTTACTTTAAACTTTTTATTCTTATTTCACAATGCAACTAAATATTCTTAAACAAAACCTCTCTTATTTACTTCTTTTATGCAAGCTACAGAATATTTGTCATACTCCTCTTGAAAAAGATCAAACAATGACAACGTATATACTTCTGAAATTTGTTGCAATAATGGTGAATTTACCATTTTTAACTTGGATAACTTTTATCTGGATTAAAATTTATCTTGTAGTTCATTGTATTTCTTATCATTGACAACTCTTTTAAAGTGATTGAAAAATTAAATTATGTTTAGATTTGGTTCATACAATTTTTGAGGTATGCATTCAAACTTTTACTAAGTTATGTACTTCGCATGCCAATAATAAATGCATTGTTCATATAATAATTTATACAAGCTCATCAACCACTTATTTTTCTTAAGATCATAGCCATCTAATAATTTATCTCATACTCCTTTGAAATTAGTTTCATCTACATATTCATACAAACATGCTTTAAAGTCTCGCAGAAAATAAAAACTATTCTTCATCAAATTACCAAGATAGTTTATGCTATTTTGAATCAAAGACCAAGAACATAAAGCATGATATGTTTCAGGCATTACCTTAGCCAAACCAACTAGCCATTGCAGGAGCTTGATATGTGAAAATAGTTTGAGGCTTCTTGTTTTTATGTGTCTTCAAAAAATCTCTAAACAGTCATTCAAATGAATTCAAACTCTCATCATAAAAAAGTGCAACTCCAAATATCACTACCCCTCTAAAAAAATTAAATTTTGCAAACACACCCAAAGGCCTACAACCATTATTCGTATTATATGTGGTGCAAGAGTAATCACATCACCAAAATATTCATACTCCATAATCATTTTTGCATCAACCCAAAAAATATTTGTTATTTTTTTCTCCAGATCTAACTGAATAACATGACTAAATGATGGATTTTCTAGAGATTCTTGTTAAAAATATGCTAACAAGATGCATGCCTTCCTGTATGCCATATTTCTCATTCTTTTGGTATGAAGGTAATTTTTTTGGTCTAAACGTGTATAACCAATGTTTTCTCTTCTACCAACTTGTCTACTTATCAATTTAAATGAAGCTTGTTGTGTGATTCCTGAGTCATTTGCCAATTCAATTTCTTGAACTTGAACCTAAGATATTTTTCGTTCACATGCTAACATGTGAGTTGTATGTAGAAGATATAAATGATGATTATGCTCACTAAAAAAATCATGAATCTCATACTTTTCAATTTCTTTAATATATTTGATTCCTAATTTTACCAAACAATTAGTCCTTGATTTAAGTCTAGGAATGACTGTCAAAGATTCTGTTTTGTCTAGTTTACGAATACCTTCTTTGGCACAGACGAACCTAAGATTTCGAATTTTTTTATTGCATTTTTTTTAAAATATTGTTTGCGTCCACTAAATCCCATGCTGCCACCATAATCAATTCAAAATTGCCATGTTTCTTCTACAATGCTAAAGAATTTTTCCAATTTAGGTAGCCAATCAAATTCTATATCCATATTTTGGACATTCAAAAAAATAGTAGAATTATTGGACATCCTAAAATAAAAACAAAAATAAAAAATATTAAAAAAGTACTTTTTTTTAATTGTAACAAAAAAAACTAATTTAAAGATTCAATTATAAGAACATAAACATTAAAAAAAAGTACTCATAGAGCACAATTTATTAATTTTCAATCAGAAGACTTATAGCTTGAAAAAAATTAATGTCAAACTGAACATATTATCAAATTATTGGAAAAGAAGATTTGAGTCAGGAAATTAGATAAAAAAATGCGAATGAGAATGAAAGCACAAAACTTCAATGTCGAAGGAGAAGAAGCGTTATCCTCAACCTGAGTCTGCAATGGCCTTCTATTAGCATCACAAGACATCATTAAAAATCAACTACTTGAAAAGAAGAATATAATAGAAGTTCAAAAGCTTAATTTTCCAGAGAAGATGTTGAAAAGAAAATAAGCGCGGAAAAATAACAAAAGTTAAAGAAGCTAGTACGTGAGAATGCTAGAAAAATAAAATAAAGTCATAGTTATAATTATAATTATAATTAGGACCGTTGATTTTATCAAGAGTTGAGATCAAACACTGGACAAGATTAATTTTTTTTCTACCAGAGAGGATCTGTTCTCCTTTTCTAATCCAATGTTGTTGGATCACTCATCTCCAAATATTCACGCATTCCTAGACATAAAGAAAATGTATTACAAGTTTCACATCTTTTAAGATAAACTTTTTAAAATTGATTTAGGAGACATGATTTCAATTCTAATACATCACATGAAAGGGGGTTCAAGTTTGAGCCCTGTCCTAGCCATTTTTTAGTAGATGGTAGTACTCCTCCCATATTAAAAGTTGACCTGGATAAGGTCGATTGTGCATAAATTGGCTGAAGTTTAACAAATTTTGATTGTGTTGATAGGATTAATTACTTGTTTTAACACCTGAACTAAACTTGTTAAACTATAATTTATTGTTTGTATGATGGATATTGTGGATAATGAAAATAAAATTGTAGTTGATTTTTTTATCAAACTATTCATAAGGCTAGAGAATACATGATCAAAATATTTTAAAGAAGAAAGAAGATTGTGGAGCCTTACTTAAAGATTTTAGGTATTCGTTAAGATTTACAGCTTCGCAAAAATCTTTGACACTAATTATTTGTCAAATCTAACTTTTCAATTCAATGTTGATAAATTTGAAAAATGTAAACTGATAACATCTAGCTTACAAGATATAAATTAAATATGTATATGGTGATCTTGACATGAAATTTAAGTTGACAAGTGAAATAAAAATATTTAAGAATATCGAACAAGATTTTGAAATGCAAGCTGCAAAACATGAACAAAGCACAATGATAATAGGTAATTTTTTTATTGAGATTTGTCTTCCATCCTTTATTTGCCAAATTTGCAAAAGTTGGTTATCTATTTTTTTCGTCAAATTTGTAGTTTTTATTGCGAACAAAATTAGAATATTTTTAAAGCATTCACACAACAAAAAACACTTATTAGAGAATAAAAAAATTTAATAATCTTATTTATGTATATTATAACTTGTGGTTGCAAAGAGGCATTTTCTTAAATATTATTTACCAATTTATATATATATATATATATATATATATATATATATATATATAAAACACTTTTTAAAGTATTAATTTTAAACTTTATTTATGATAAGAGTAATAAAGTAAATTGATAATATAGGAATCAAACAAGAAAGCAAAGTTATGACTCTATTTCTCTTCAAAAATGCTATTTATACATCACTTTTCAGCCACCAATTCAGCCACTCTCACTAGAATATAGTAGAAAATACGGTTACGTATAAGGATGCACTAGGATTCAGAGACAATACAATACGATGGGTAATTCATCTCATGAGGTCTCAACTGATGCGATGCGTAAGCTACCATGTTCCGTTGTTGCATCAACACACCCCCAAACCTTTGAACGAAGCATCACAATACATTTCAAAAGGCTCATTAGGTTCAGGTAACACAAGCATAGGCGTTGTAGTCAGTTTTCGCTTCAAAGTTTGAAGGCTCTCCTCATATTCCAATGTCCAAACAAATGGCACATCCTTTCGAGTTAACTTTGTCAAAGGCAATGCAATTTGTGAAAAGCTCTTGATAAACCTCTGATAATATCCTACCAAACCTAAGAAGTTTCTAATCTCCATCACTGATGTAGGTCATTTCCAATCCATCACTGCCTCAACCTTAGAAGGATCTACAGCTATTTCCTGCTTACTCACTACTTGACCTAGAAATTTCAACTTAGTCTTCCTGAATTCACATTTAGAAAGTTTTGCATACAACTTTCTCTCTTTCAGAATCTGCAGCATGATCCGCAAGTTCTCCATGTGCTCCTCCTCAGTCTTAGAGTATATTAGAATATCATCAATGAAGATGATGACGAATCTATCCAGGAAAGGACGGAATATCCGATTCATATAGTCCATGAACACAGCAGGGGCATTGGTTAACCAAAATGACATCACAGTGTATTCATAGTGACCATATCGAGTTCTGAAAGTGATTTTTGGGATATCTTCATCTCTCACTCTTATCTAGTAATAACCAGACCTTAAGTCGATCTTGGACAAGGCACCAGCTCCATGCAATTGGTCTATCAGATCATCAATTCTCAGCAACGGGCATTTGTTCTTTACAGTTACTTTATTCAGTTGTCTGTAATCTATGCATAGCCGCAAACTTCCATCCTTCTTCTTCACCAATAACACTCGTGCTCCCCACGGAAAAACGCTTGGGTGAATGAAGTTCTTATTCATTAACTCCTCCAGTTGAGCCTTAAGTTCAGCCAGCTCCAAAGGCGACATTAGGTAAAGCGCAATTGAAATTGGTCCTGCTCCAGGAACCAGCTCAATCACAAGTTTGATTTCTTAAGGGGGAGGAAATTCAGGTATATCCTCAAGAAATACTTCTGGAAATTCATTCCCAAATGGAATTTGGTTCAAACTTTGTTCATCACCCGATACACTGGCAGTCAATAGTATGAATCCTGAACACTTACTTCCACTACAATTTACCATGATAGAATTCAAGTAATATCCATTCACCACCACCGGTCCGACATAAATTGCAGTGATCTTTCAAAGCGATCGAGCAGAACATGATTCTTTGATAACTAATCTAATTCGAGAATGAGATCAAGGACATTCATCGATAGACAAATTAAATCATGGACAAAAGTTCGGTGCTTAATTCGCAATGGAACTTTTTGACAGCCTAATCTAGTTACGACAGCCTCAAAGGCTGGAGTATGAATCTACAAATCATAGGCTAACATGGTTATTTTCAATCCTAACTCACTAGCTTTCTCAAACAATATAAACGAATATAATGCCCTAGTATCAAATAAAGTAATTAAGATTTTACCACCAATTTCACAATTACCTTTAATCAGAGTGTCTGATCTCTCAGTACCATCCAGCGTCATGGTAAATACACGTCCCTGTTGCTGAACTCTCTTAGCTTCCTGTCTCTTCCTCTCTGGACAATTCCAGGTCAGATGTCTGGCTCCACCATAGTAGTAGCATACACCCAGTCCAGCTGTGCACAGAGTGTTCGGATGATATGCCCCACATCTCTTACATGTCAAGTTGTTGGAAGGATTCTAAATCTACTTTCCTTTGCCTCTTTCCTGGTTTTTGTTATTGTTGAATCTCTGGAAGGTGTTATGGTCTTGATGTGGTTGTGGAACATAGCCTTCTCGCTTAAAATTTTGTCCTCTAGGCGCGAAGTTCCTTCCCTGATCTCTCCTAACAAAAGCTCCGTGATCACCCTTGTCCAATGCTGCCTTTCTACAATCCTCAGTAACTCGACTCTTATTTACCAGTTCAAAGAAAACTCTGATCTCCATCGGGCCCACTGTACTCAGGATGTCACTCCGCCGACCACCTTCATATTTTATGCATTTTCATTCTTCAAAATCCTCCGAAGCACCCTGACAAATCCTAGAAAACTGGCATAGTTCCTCAAATCGATTGGTATACTCTGTCACTAACATAGGAACCTTCTTCAGCTGTAGCAACTCAAGCTCCTTCACCGTCTTTACTGAGTTTGGGAAATACTTTTTATAAAACTTGGATTGGAATACATCCCAAGGGATTGCAATATTATCTCACTGCAGAAGGCGTCAGGTCTCCTGCCACCAATACTAAGCTTCACCCATCAGTTGAAAAGTAGCAAACTCAACACACTGATCTTCAGGAACTTGTTGCGCTCGCAAGGCTCATTCCATCACCTGAAACCAATTATCAGCCTCTGTGGGATTTGTGGTTCCTCTAAAAGTTAGTGGGTTTATCTTCAGAAAAGTTGCTAAAGTCATAGGCCTATTTCCACCATTACCCCTGTTTTCGTTATTAACTTGCTGACCAAGGGTCTCAGCCGTTGTCTGCATAGCAGCCACCATGTTCTCTAGATCATTTGTAAAGTTCACGGGATTATTCATAGTGGTTTTAGGTTCCGTATTACTATTTCAGCCTCTTCCTCGACCGCGTCTGTGTCCACGAGTCTTTATTTAGTTCCTGTTCATACCAAACAAGTGATATCAAGGTGATCAGTCTCAATATCTTAAGTCTAATACTTCAAGGTCCCAAATGCATGCTCACAAACATATATGCCACATATATTAATTAGATATGCTAATTAGCATATACATACACCTAAAGTATGCACAGAAGCACAGTCAGTCCGTCTCTCAGGCTCTACAGGAAGGAACTGCTCTAATACCATAATGTAACACCCTACCACACAGAGCTTTACGCTTAAGTCGTAAAGCAGAGGTGACATGTTATTACGACCTCTAAAAGAAAAGACTTATATAAATATAGTTGAAAGAAATTATATCTAGGAGCCTTGAAGAATAAGCTAAACAAAAGCAAAAATAGAAAATCGTCTCACGCCTGCGTGGATAATCGCAAAACGAATAGGTAAGATCAAAAGAAGGCTATAAACATAATATATAGATCAGAGTTCCAAAACACAGATATCAAACTCCAAACTCGACCTGCGAAGCTAAGGCCAGCCAGAGTATATAATTATATATTTATACAACCCAAATATTAACTCAAATTACAGAATAAATACCTGTTTCTCCAAGTCAACCTCTAGGAGGGACAAACATAAAATATATACAAAGGAGAATCTATATACATAGCATTAAAACAAAATACAATATCCCAGAATAACCACACTTTGCTTGCATAGGAAACTCCAGACGCTCAGCGAGGTGCCTCTTGACCTGCATATAAAAAATAATAGAATATATATGGAATGAGAACCGGAGGTTCTCAGCATGGTAAAGATGTCCGCAGAGTTAATTAAAAGGTTCCGAAAAAGCCAAAGGCGTTCCTAGAACTTCGACACTCAAATTTCAGCTTAAAGACCCAACTAAACCAGAAATTAAGTAAGTTATCTAAGGTATTCAAGTTCTAAATCTAACTTTAACTTAACACTTCACTTTCTATCTCCTCCAATCCTCCGAATCACCGGTGGAACACCCCGTCACACCTCCGCCAAGAGGGATTTCTCAAAAAATATACACATACAATTCAAGTAAAAAAAAACACAGATAAATGAGCAATTACAACAAGAAGAACAAGTAGCAGATAAGCAGAGTTAAACAGTTAAGCAAACCAAAACAATGCATACTCAAGCAAAACAAAGAAATGTATGTGATGTATGCCTGTCCTATGGCTAATGTTAGTTATACAGCCAACTCGACATGTCCTGGTTGTTAATCATTGGATAGTCTCTCTGTGCACATATCCCCAAGCTAAAAAATAATATTCATGGAGTCAAACTCCAAGCTCAATAATATAATATTCCATGGAGTCAAACTCCAAACTCAACTATAATATAATATTCAAAATCCATATATATATATATATATATATATATATATATATATATATATATATATATGCATGCTCATCGGAGAACCCGGGGAATTAAAGTGTCCGGTCACATCTTGCGATAGAGAGTCAACAATTAGTCTCGATGTCATCATCATTCATAAAAAAATTCATACTCAAAATTTAATTCATTCTTTTCTAAATAAATCAAATTCAAAATCAAATCATAAAATCCTTAAACCCAAATCCTTCTAAATAACCACTTCAAATGAAGCCTCCAATTTTTTCATAAAAACTTCGGCAGCATATTTTCTAAAACTTGGACTTTTGCCACTGATGAGCGGAAAATTTATACGCTTTTTGGCATTGTTTTTATATAGTTTTTAGTAAGTTTAAGCTACTTTTAGGGATGTTTTCATTAGTTTTCATGTTAAATTCACATTTCTGGACTTTACTATGAGTTTGTGTGTTTTTCTGTGATTTTAGGTAAATTCTGACTGAAATTGAGGGATTTGAGCAAAACTCTGAAGAAGGCTGACAAAAGGACTGCTGATGCTGTTGGAATCTGACCTCCCTGCACTCGAAGTGGATTTTCTGGAGCTACAGAACTCCAATTGGCACGCTCTTAACGGCGTTGGAAAGTAGACATCCAGGGCTTTCCAGCAATATATAATAGTCCATACTTTATTCGAAGAATGACGACGCAACTTGGCGTTGAACGCCAAGTTCATGCTGCTGTCTGGAGTTAAACGCCAGAAAAACGTCATGATCCGGAGTTGAACGCCCAAAACACGTCATAACTCAGAGTTCAACTCCAAGTAAAGCCTCAGCTCGTGGATTGATCAAGCTCAGCCCAAGCATACACCAAGTGGGCCCCGGAAGTGAATTTATGCATCATTTACTTACTCATGTAAACCCTAGTAGCTAGTCTAGTATATATAGGACATTTATCTATTGTATTAGACATCTTTGGTCTCAGTTTTATTTTGTTCTTCATCTTAGGAGACTATTGATCACGTTAGGGGGGCTGGCCATTCGGCCATGCCTGAACCCCTTTTACTTATGTATTTTCAACGGTGGAGTTTCTGCACACCATAGATTAAGGGTGTGGAGCTCTGCTGTACCTCAAGTATTAATGCAATTCTATTATCTTTTATTCAAATCTCTCTTATTCTTATTCCAAGATATTCATTCGTACCCAAGAACATGATGAGTGTAATGTTAAAAGTGACGATCATTATCATTCTCACTTATGAACGCACGTGATTGACAACCACTTCCGTTCTACATGCAACCGAGCTTGAATGCGTATCTCTGAGATTCCCCAACAGAATCTTTGTGGTATAAGCTAGATAGATGGCGGAATTTATGAGGATCCGGAAAGTCTCACCTTGTCTGTGGTATTCCGAGTAGGATCCTGGGAATCCGGAAAGTCTAACCTTGTCTGTGGTATTCCGAGTAGGATTCCGGTAATGAATGACTGTGACGTGCTTCAAACTTGCAAGTGCTGGGCGTTAGTGACAGACGCAAAAGAATCAAGGGATTCTATTCCAGTAGGAGCGGGAACCAACCGGTGATTAGCCGTACTGTGACAGAGTGCGTGAGCATAGTTTTCACTGCGAGGATGGGATGTAGCCATCAACCATGGGTGATGCCTCCAGACGATTAGCCGTGCGAGTGACAGCCGCATAGGATCATTTTCCCGAGAGGATTGAAAGTAGCCACCGCTGATGGTGAACCCCTATACAAAGCTTGCCATGGAAAGGAGTAAGAAGGATTGAGTAGAAGCAGTAGGAGAGCAGGCGTTCTTGAGCCATACATCATCTCCATTCGCTTATCTGAAATTCCCACCAATGAATCTGCATAAGTTTTCTATCCCTTTTATAATCTATTCTCTTATTTCTATTTTCAAAAACTCATAAACCAATTTAATCTGCCTAACTGAGATTTGCAAGGTGACCATAGCTTGCTTCATACCAACAATCTCTGTGGGATCGACCCTTACTCACGTAAGGTTTATTACTTGGACGACCCAGTACACTTGCTGGTTAGTTGAACGGAGTTGTGATAACAACTGGTGCCACAATAATGATTTCATACAACTTAAAGAACAGTGATCACAATTTCGTCCACCAAGTTTTTGGCGCCGTTGCCGGGGATTGTTCGAGTATGGACAACTGACGGTTCATCTTGTTGCTTAGATTAGGTAATTTTCTTTTCAAAAACTTTTTCAAAAATTTTTCTTTCCTTTTTCGTTTTTCCAAAAATGTTTTTCGAAAAAATCAATAAAAATACAAAAAAAAAATTAGAAAATCATAAAAATAAAAAATATTTTGTATTTCTTGTTTGAATCTTGTGTTAATTTTAAGTTTGGTGTCAATTGCATGCTTTTAAAATTTTTTCTTGCATTTTTTCGAAAATCTCATGCATTCATAGTGTTCTTCATGATCTTCAAGTTGTTCTTGACAAGTCTTCTTGTTTGATCTTGATGAATTCTTGTTTTGTGTCTTTTGTTGTTTTTCATGTGCATTTTTGCATTCATATTCTCCATGCATTAAAGATTTTTAAGTTTGGTGTCTTGCATATTTTCTTTGCATCAAAAATTTTTCAAAATTATGTTCTTGATGTTCATCATGATCTTCAAAGTGTTCTTGGTGTTCATCTTGACATTCATAGTATTCTTGCATGCATTCATTGTTTTGATCTAAAAACTTCATGCATTGAATATTTTTGTTGTTTTTCTCTTTCATAATTAAAAATTCAAAAAATCAAAAAAATATCTTTTCCTTATTTTCCTCCAAATTTTCGAAATTTTGGGTTGACTTGGTCAAAAATTTTTAAAATTAGTTGTTTCTTACAAGTCAAGTCAAAATTTCAATTTTAAAAATCTTATCTTTTCAAAACCTTTTTCAAAAAAATCATATCTTTTTCATTTTTTATATATAATTTTCGAAAATTTCAAAATTATTTTTCAAAATATTTTCAAAATCTTTTTCTTATCTTTTATATCTAATTTTTCGAAAATTAACTAACAAGTAATGTGATTGGTTCAAAAATTTGAAGTTTGTTACTTTCTTGTTAAGAAAGGTTCAATCTTTAAGTTCTAGAATCTTATCTTGTAGTTTCTTGTTAGTTAAGTAATTTTAAAAATTAAATCTTTTTCAAAATATCTTTTTATTAAAATTTTTATCTTATCTTTTTATCTTTTATCTTATCTTTTTCAAAAAATTTTATCTTTTTCAAAATTTGATTTCAAAATATCCTATCTAACTTCTTATCCTCTTATCTTTTTCAAAATTTGATTTCAAATCTTTTTCAATCAACTAACTAACTTTTTGTTTGTTTCTTATCTTTTTCAAAACCACCTAACTACTTTTCCCTCTCTAATTTTCGAAAATTCTCCCTCTCTTTTTCAAAAATTCTTTTTGTTTTAAAATTTTAATTTTAATTATATTTTGTCTTTGATTTTCGAAAATCACTAACTCTTTTTCAAAAATTATTTTCGAAATTTCTCCCTCTCTTTTCTTCTTCTATTTAATTATTTAATTACTAACACTTCTCTTCTCCTCTCCTCATCCAAAAATCCGAATCCATCCTTCTTCTTTCTTCTACCCCTTTCTTCTTCTACTAACATAAGGGAATCTCTATAATGTGACATAGAGGATTCCTCTTTCTTTTCTTGTTTTCTTCTCTTTCATATGAGCAGGAACAGGGAAAAGGGCACTCTTGTTGAAGTTGATCCAGAACCTGAAAGGACTCTGAAGAGAAAATTAAGAGAAGCTAAATTACAACAATCCAGAAATAACCTTTCAGAAATTTTCGAACAGGAGAAGGAGATGGCAGCCGAAAATAATAATAATAATAATGCAAGGAGAATGCTTGGTGACTTCACAAAGCCAACATCCAAGTTTGATGGAAGAAGCATCTCCATTCCTGCCATTGAAGCCAATAACTTTGAGCTTAAGCCTCAACTAGTTGCATTAATGCAACAAAACTGCAAGTTTTATGGACTTCCATCTGAAGATCCTTATCAGTTTTTAACTGAGTTCTTGCAGATCTGTGAGACTGTAAAGACGAATGGAGTTGATCCTGAAGTCTACAGACTCATGCTTTTCCCTTTTGCTGTAAGAGACAGAGCTAGAATATGGTTGGATTCACAACCTAAGGATAGCCTGGACTCCTGGGATAAGCTGGTCACTGCCTTCTTGGATAAATTCTTTCCTCCTCAAAAGCTGAGCAAGCTGAGAGTGGATGTTCAAACCTTCAAACAAAAAGATGGCGAATCCCTCTATGAAGCTTGGGAAAGATACAAACAGTTGACCAAAAGATGTCCATCTGACATGTTTTCAGAATGGACCCTATTAGATATATTCTATTATGGTCTCTCTGAATTTTCGAAAATGTCATTGGACCATTCTGCAGGTGGATCCATTCACCTGAAGAAAATGCCTGAAGAGGCTCAAGAACTCATTGACATGGTTGCAAATAACCAGTTCATGTATACCTCTGAGAGGAATTCTGTGAATAATGGGATACCTCAGAAGAAAGGAGTTCTTGAAATTGATGCTCTGAATGCCATATTGGCTCAGAACAAAATGTTGACTCAACAGGTCAACATAATCTCTCAAAATCTGAATGGATTGCAACATGCATCCAACAGTACTAGAGAGGTAGCTTCTGAAGAAGCTTATGATCCTGAGAACCCTGCCATGGCAGAGGTTAATTACATGGGTGAACCATATGGAAACACCTATAACCCATCATGGAGAAATCACCCAAATTTTTCCTGGAAGGATCAACAAAAGCCTCAACAAGGCTTCAACAATGGTGGACGCAATAGGCTGGGCAATAGCAAGCCATATCCATCATCTTCTCAGCAACAGACAGAGAACTCTGAACAAAACACTTCTAATTTAGCCAATATAGTCTCTGATCTGTCAAAGGCCACTTTCAGTTTCATGAATGAAACAAGATCCTCCATTAGAAATTTGGAGGCACAAGTGGGCCAGCTGAGTAAGAAAGTCATTGAAACTCCTCCCAGTATTCTCCCAAGCAATACAGAAGAGAATCCAAAAGGAGAGTGCAAGGCCATTGATTTGATCAAAGTGGCCGAATGCACTAGGGAGGAGGAGGACGAAAATCCTAGTGAGGAAGACCTCCTGGGACGTCCTTCAAGCAAGAAGGAGTTTCCTATCAAGGATCCAGAGGAATCTGAGGCTCATATAGAGACCATAGAGATTCCATTAAATCTCCTTCTGCCATTCATGAGCTCTGAAGACTATTCTTCCTCTGAAGAGGATGAAGATGTGACTGGAGAGCAAGTTGCTCAATACTTAGGAGCTATCATGAAGCTGAATGCCAAGTTGTTTGGTAATGAGACTTGGGAAAGTGAACCTCCCTTGCTCATTAGTGAACTAGATACTTGGATTCAGAAAACTCTACCTCAGAAGAAACAAGATCCTGGCAAGTTCCTAATACCTTGTACCATAGGCACCATGAGCTTTGAAAAAGCTCTATGTGATCTGGGATCAGGGATAAATCTTATGCCACTCTCTGTAATGGAGAAGCTGGGGATCATTGAGGTACAACCTGCCTTGTTCTCATTACAATTGGCAGATAAGTCATTGAGACAAGCTTATGGGACAGTAGAGGACGTTTTAGTAAAGGTTGAAGGCCTTTACATCCCTGCTGATTTCATAATCCTAGACACTAGGAAGGAAGATGATGAATGCATCATCCTAGGAAGACCTTTCCTAGCCACAGCAGGAGCTGTGATAGATGTCAACAGAGGAGAATTAGTCCTTCAATTGAATAGGGACTACCTTGTGTTTAAAGCACATGGCCATCCCTCTGTGACAAAAGAGAGTAAGCATGAAGAGCTTCTCTCAGTTCAGAGTCAAGGAGAGCCCACACAGTCAAACTCTAAGTTTGGTGTTGTGAGGCCACAACCAAACTCTAAGTTTGGTGTTCAAACCCCATATCCAAACTCTAAGTTTGGTGTTGGGACTACACACTAAAATTGACCTGATCACCTTGTGGCTCCATGAGAGTCACTGTCAAGCTATTGACATTAAAGAAGCGCTTGTTGGGAGGCAACCCAATTTTATTTATCTAATTTTATTTTATTTTGTTTCTTTGTTATTTTTGTGTTTAATTAGGTACATGATCATGAGGAGTCACGAAAAAATCAAAAAAATTAAAAACAGAGTCAAAAAACAGAAGAAAAAAATTTTCACCCTGGAGGTAGCGTAGACTGGCGTTCAACGCCAGTAAGATGCATCTGGCTGGCGTTCAACGCCAGAACAGAGCACCATTCTGGCGCTGAACGCCAGAAACAAGCAACATCCTGGCGCTGAACGCCAGGAATGTGCCTGGAGGAGACAAGCTGGCGTTAAACGCCAGCAACAAGCATGAAACTGGCGTTCAACGCCAGAAACATGCATTTCATGGGCGTTGAACGCCCAGAATGTGCACCAATGGGCGTTTGAACGCCAGAATGATGCACGAAGGCAATTTACATGCCTATATGGTGAAGGAATGGTATTTCTTTTCACCTCAGGATCTGTGGACCCCACAGGATCCCCACCTCAGGATCTGTGGACCCCACAGGATCCCCACCTACCATATTCCCACCTTTTCTTTTAATCCTAATCACACTCTCCTAATCCAAATCTCATTTCACTCTTCCCCATATCACACTTCCCAAAAACCTTCACCAATCACCTCAATTCCTCTTCCTAATTACCCCATTCACCATTCACATCAACCCACTCTTCCCCATAAACCCCACCTACCTTCATAAAATTCAAATTCATTTTTCCCACCCATTCCCACCCAAATTGGCCGAACCTATACCCTCCCCTCTCCCTATAAATACCCTTCCACTCTTCTTCATTTTCACACATCACAAACCCACATTCTCCCAAATAGCCGAACCAACTCTTCTCCCTCTCTCCCCTATTCTCTTCTTCTTCTTCTACCTTTCTTTTCTTTCTTGCTCGAGGGCGAGCAAAATTTTAAGTTTGGTGTGGTAAAAGCATAAGCTTTTTGTTTTTCCATTACCATCAATGGCACCTAAGGCCGGAGTATCCTCTAGAAAAGGGAAAGGGAAGACAAAAGCTTCCACCTCCGAGTCATGGGAGAAGGAGAGATTCATCTCCAAGAGCCATCAAGACCACTTCTATGATGTTGTGGCAAAGAAGAAGGTGATCCCCGAGGTCCCTTTCAAGCTCAAAAAGAATGAGTATCCGGAAATCCGACATGAAATTCAAAGAAGAGGGTGGGAAGTCATAACCAACCCCATGCAACAAGTCGGAATATTGATGGTTCAAGAGTTCTATGCCAATGCATGGATCACTAGGAACCATGATCAAAGTATGAACCCGAATCCAAAGAACTATATCACAATGGTTCGGGGGAAATACTTAGATTTTAGTCCGGAAAATATGAGGTTGGCGTTTCACTTGCCCATGATGCAAGAAGATGAACGCCCCTACACTAGAAGGGTCAACTTTAATCAAAGGTTGGACCAAGTCCTTATGGACATATGTGTGGAAGGAGCTCAGTGGAGAATAGACTCCAAAGGCAAGCCAGTTCAACTAAGAAGACTGGATCTCAAGCATGTGGCTAGAGGATGGTTGGAGTTCATCCAAAGATCCATCATTCCTACTAGCAACCGATCTGAAGTTACTGTGGATCGGGCCATCATGATCCATAGCATCATGATTGGAGAGGAAGTGGAAGTTCATGAGGTCATCTCCAATGAACTCTATAAAATAGCCGACAAGTCCTCACCCATGGCACGGCTAGCCTTCCCTCACCTTATTTGCCATCTATGTTACTCAGCTGGAGTCATCATAGAAGGAGATACCCCCATTGAAGAAGACAAGCCCATCACCAAGAAAAGGATGGAGCAAGCAAGAGAAGCTCCTCACGGCCCTCAAGAAGAACATGAGGAAGTTCATCATCAACAAATGCCTCAAGGAATGCACTTTCCTCCCAACAACTATTGGGAGCAACTCAATACCTCCTTAGAAGATTTGAGCCATAATGTTGAACAATTAAGGGTGGAACACCATGAGCACTCCATCATTCTCCAAGAAATAAGAGAAGATCAAAGAGCAATGAGGGAGGAGCAACAAAGGCAAGGAAGGGACATAGAAGAGCTTAAGGACATTGTTGGGCCTTCAAGAAGAAGACGCCACTAAAAGGTGGATTCATTCCTTGTTCTTTATTTCTTTCTGTTTTCGGTTTTTAGTATTGTGTTTATCTATGTTTTGTGTCTCTACTTCATGATCATTAGTATGTAACCATGCCTTAAAGCTATGAATAAAATCCATTAGTCTTTCACCTTTCTTAAATGAAAAATTTTTTAATTCAAAAGAACAAGAAGTACATGAATTTCGAATTTATCCTTGAATTTAATTTAATTATATTGATGTGGTGGCAATACTTTTTGTTTTCTGAATGAATGCTTGAACAGTGCATATTTTTTATCTTGTTGTTTATGAATGTTAAAATTGTTGGCTCTTGAAAGAATGATGAACAAAGAGAAATGTTATTGATGATCTGAAAAAAATCATGAAATTGATTCTTGAAGCAAGAAAAAACAGTGAAAAAGCAAAAGCTTGTGAAAAAAAAAATGGCGAAAAAAATATAAAGAAAAAGAAAAAGCAAGCAGAAAAAGCCAATAGCACTTAAAACCAAAAGGCAAGGGTAAAAAGGATCCAAGGCTTTGAGCATCAATGGATAGGAGGGCCCAAGGAAATAAAATCCAGGCCTAAGCGGCTAAATCAAGCTGTCCCTAACCATGTGCTTGTGTCATGAAGGTCCAAGTGAAAAGCTTGAGACTGAGTGGTTAAAGTCGTGATCCAAGGCAAAAGAGTGTGCTTAAGAGCTCTGGACACCACTAACTGGGGACTCTAGCAAAGCTGAGTCACAATCTGAAAAGGTTCACCCAGTCATGTGTCTGTGGCATTTGTGTATCCGGTGGTAATACTGGAAAACAAAGTGCTTAGGGCCACGGCCAAGACTCATAAGTAGCTGTGTTCAAGAATCAACATGCTTAACTAGGAAAGTCAATAACACTATCTGAAATTCTGAGTTCCCAGAGACGCCAATCACTCTGAACTTCAAAGGAAAAAGTGAGATGCCAAAACTATTCAGAAGCAAAAAGCTACAAGTCCCGCTCATCTAATTAAATTAATATTCATTGATATTCTGGAATTTATAGTATATTCTCTTCTTTTATCCTATTTGATTTTCAGTTGCTTGGGGACAAGCAACAATTTAAGTTTGGTGTTGTGATGAGCGGATAATTTATACGCTTTTTGGCATTATTTTTATATAGTTTTTAGTAAGTTTAAGCTACTTTTAGGGATGTTTTCATTAGTTTTCATGTTAAATTCACATTTCTGGACTTTACTATGAGTTTGTGTGTTTTTCTGTGATTTCAGGTAAATTCTGACTGAAATTGAGGGATTTGAGCAAAACTCTGAAGAAGGCTGACAAAAGGACTGCTGATGCTGTTGGAATCTGACCTCCCTGCACTCGAAGTGGATTTTCTGGAGCTACAGAACTCCAATTGGCACGCTCTCAACGGCGTTGGAAAGTAGACATCCAGGGCTTTCCAGCAATATATAATAGTCCATACTTTATTCGAAGAGTGACGACGCAACTTGGCGTTGAACGCCAAGTTCATGCTGCTGTCTGGAGTTAAACGCCAGAAAAACGTCATGATCCGGAGTTGAACGCCCAAAACACGTCATAACTCAGAGTTCAACTCCAAGTAAAGCCTCAGCTCGTGGATTGATCAAGCTCAGCCCAAGCATACACCAAGTGGGCCCCGGAAGTGAATTTATGCATCATTTACTTACTCATGTAAACCCTAGTAGCTAGTCTAGTATATATAGGACATTTATCTATTGTATTAGACATCTTTGGTCTCAGTTTTATTTTATTCTTCATCTTACGAGACTATTGATCACGTTAGGGGGGCTGGCCATTCGGCCATGCCTGAACCCCTTTTACTTATGTATTTTCAACGGTGGAGTTTCTGCACACCATAGATTAAGGGTGTGGAGCTCTGCTGTACCTCAAGTATTAATGCAATTCTATTATCTTTTATTCAAATCTCTCTTATTCTTATTCCAAGATATTCATTCGTACCCAAGAACATGATGAGTGTAATGATGAAAGTGACGATCATTATCATTCTCACTTATGAACGCACGTGATTGACAACCACTTCCGTTCTACATGCAACCGAGCTTGAATGCGTATCTCTGAGATTCCCCAACAGAATCTTCGTGGTATAAGCTAGATAGATGGCGGAATTTATGAGGATCCGGAAAGTCTCACCTTGTCTGTGGTATTCCGAGTAGGATCCTGGGAATCCGGAAAGTCTAACCTTGTCTGTGGTATTCCGAGTAGGATTCCGGTAATGAATGACTGTGACGTGCTTCAAACTTGCAAGTGCTGGGCGTTAGTGACAGACGTAAAAGAATCAAGGGATTCTATTCCAGTAGGAGCGGGAACCAACCGGTGATTAGCCGTACTGTGACAGAGTGCGTGAGCATAGTTTTCACTGCGAGGATGGGATGTAGCCATCAACCATGGGTGATGCCTCCAGACGATTAGCCGTGCGAGTGACAGCCGCATAGGATCATTTTCCCGAGAGGATTGAAAGTAGCCACCGCTGATGGTGAACCCCTATACAAAGCTTGCCATGGAAAGGAGTAAGAAGGATTGAGTAGAAGCAGTAGGAGAGCAGGCGTTCTTGAGCCATACAACATCTCCATTCGCTTATCTGAAATTCCCACCAATGAATCTGCATAAGTTTTCTATCCCTTTTATAATCTATTCTCTTATTTCTATTTTCAAAAACCCATAAACCAATTTAATCTGCCTAACTGAGATTTGCAAGGTGACCATAGCTTGCTTCATACCAACAATCTCTGTGGGATCGACCCTTACTCACGTAAGGTTTATTACTTGGATGACCCAGTACACTTGCTGGTTAGTTGAACGGAGTTGTGATAACAACTGGTGCCACAATAATGATTTCATACAACTTAAAGAACAGTGATCACAATTTCGTCCACCAGCCACCCTTCAAGGGTCTCAATCACCAAACCAAACACCTCTCAATTATTCAAATTATTTTCAGTATCAAATCATTTTAAAATCAAACCACTTCCAATATTAAATCTTTTCTCAAAACCAACTAACTCCAATAGAAAATTATTTACAAAAACCAAGCCACACATCATATAGAATATACACAATCCATCAATAATTCATTCAATTCATTTCTATCTTAAAGTTTTCTAGCCTAAGTTTTCACGTGACATTCAACATTAACTACGAAAAACCAAAATCATACCTTGGCCGATTCCTCCCTAAGCTCGGAACACCTCAAAAATCTCTCCTTTCACAAGCTCCAAGCTTCCAAACGTCAATTTCTCAAGCCTAATTATCCGGATTTTGTTTCAAACTGCCCAATTGAACTCCAAATCAATTAAAACACAATCTTACCCACGGATCAATTGGACAAAATCCATTGATTACCCACTACTAGAGTTCACCACTTTGTTCGGATAGAATTAAAGAGAATTCCAAGATGAACACGTGATCGCTGATGGCTCGTCAATCGGAATGTCGGATTAAAAGTTACGGACGATTGAATCTTTGGAGGTGAGAATTAGGGATTTAACGTAAATTACCCTTCTTCTCCGTATCAGCAGAATGAAAAAAGAAGGATGCTCGTTTGGGGTGTTTTATAGGTTTGGCTTGGGCCTAGTTTGAGTCCGGTCATACCGGTTTAGCCCGTTGGCCCGATTTTGGACCAAAATCTTTAAAATTAGTGTCAAATTTGTATTTTTAATATTTCTACTTCTCTAAATTATAAAAATTTATTTTTTTAATTTTTTTAATAATAATTAATTTATTGACTAATTATTTATTAATTTTGCGGGTTTTACACTCCGCAGAGGAGTTCCATTGCATGCACCTCACTTCTCTTCTCTTAGATTGCGCCAACTTCACTCCTCACTTCTCTTCTCTTTGATCACGCCTACCTCACTCCTCGCTTTCTTCTCTTCTCCACGCTTTCCTTTGCTCTGTTTTGATCCCACAATTCACAAAAACTCTTCTCAGCGCCGTTTCTGGTTCTTGTTATCTTAGGGTTTGGATTATAACTTTTGATTTAATGGAATCCACAAGGTCAAATATGAGATTTGTGTTTAATTTACTTCGTATGTTAATTTTTTATTCCTGATTTGATTTCAATTTTTCGATTATCTATTTTTTATTCCTAAATGGTTTAACTACATATTTGGTTTCTGATGAAAAGTCTAGTTGCTCCATCTGAT
Source organism: Arachis hypogaea (assembly GCF_003086295.3). NCBI lineage: Eukaryota > Viridiplantae > Streptophyta > Magnoliopsida > Fabales > Fabaceae > Arachis > Arachis hypogaea. Next base: position 98,841,832 of record NC_092039.1, read on the forward strand.
CCATATATTCTGTGTGTTAAGTTTTGCTAATCTGTGTATCTAATTATGCAAATGCTTTTGATTTGTGGCTTCATTATGTCATTTAGGTCTTTTTATTTGGTTCCAAAAAGAAATACTTCTCAATTACATCATGTACGTTGTGTGATTACATTCTGGAATATTTATGTTATAAATTTGTGTAATGAGAAAAATGTTTAGCCCTTGGATTGGAGTCAAATTGGCAGTTTGCATGTTTAAAATTTCTGCATTTGCTTAGATCAGATGATGATACTGATTCTATGAATATGTGGGGGTTTAGTGCTATATTTGACTATTGAGTTTGATTATCATGTTTACTGAGTTTGATTATACTCAGGCTCAGTTCTATACTTGACTACTGAGTTTGATTATATATGTAAGCCATTGAGAAAATTGTACATATGCATATGGCTCTAATTTGATTTTAATTTTTTATTATCTATGTTTTAGATTATTTCAAGCATATGAATGACATTTCTCTCTGTAAAAGATTATGAAACTTTTTATACCAATTATGCAAAGAGGGTTGGTTTCTTATGGAATATAAGAACTACTAAGTGGGATCAAAATAGACAGATTACATACCCAATCTTGGTATGTTCTAGAGCTGGTTATCGAAAATAAAAAATTGATCCACTAAAAAAGACAAATCTAACTTCCGAATAAAATTGTAAAGTTAGGATTATTGTAAAAAGGGATAAGAAGCTGGAATATGTGTTAACCTTTGTGAATATCTTTGTAATAGTTTTGATTTTAAGTTTACATGTTGCAATGTTGCAATGAAACTCTTGTATTTTTTCCTTTATAATAGTTTAAATTTTGATTTTACATGTGATTAGTAAATTTACATTCAACATTCTGAGTTATCTAAGATTCTGAGTTATTATTGGTTCAAGAACATAATCCTTTTTTTCACATTAAAGTTTTCTTGTTTCAAATGTTATTGATGTATACAGTCTCCATTCTTCTCTTGGTTGGTTTGGGACTTGTTCATTTAAAATATATAAGTCACTTTGGTTAAGACAATATTTAAAGTTTATAGTAATTCTCAGAAATTTAGTATCTACATATGAATTTGGTGTCATATATCCACATGCTGCCACAGGACTAATGTTTTTATTGTTTTATATCCAAAATTATTTATTTCACAAGATTATAATAAAGAAAAGAGTTACAAGTACTAATAACTAATGTAACTAATAATAAATAGGGTTGATGTTGATGCTTCAATTAATTGAAGATGGCTTCATTTAATTTATATATATGTACAGAAATTTATTTTAAACTTTTAAATAACTTCCTTCTTCATCAAGATTTATATTTTATCAAGTTTTTAGATTGTACCATGAAAAAAATAACCAAACTCAGTAGTCATCTATAATCAAACTCAATAAACATGAGTATAATTAAATTCAGTAGTTAAATATAGTATTGAACATAAGTATAATTAAACTCAGTAGTCAAATATAACACTAAATCAGAGTATAATCAAACTTAGTAGGTATGCATAATCAAACTCTGTAGTCAAATATAGCACTAAACCTGAGTATAATCAAATTCAGTAAACACGTATAATCAAATTCAGTAGTTAAATATAGCAATGAACCTGATTATAATCAAACTCAGTAAACATGTATAATCAAATTTAGTAGTCAAATATAGTACTAAACCTGAGTATAATCAAACTCAGTAAACATGATAATTAAACTCAGTAGTAAAAAAATTGCAAACATGATAGTCAACTTTAATAGTAAAAATTCAGTAGAAAATTTTTATAATCAATTTTTTTCCCTCGATGTGTCCCAAATTTTCTTCGGACTTTTCTTCTTTCATCTCCAATTATTTTTTCTAAAGTCCCCGTCCTAACATTTACATACAGACTAATTTGGGAGGCTCCTAGTTTTCTTTCTCTTGATGCTTTTGCCTCTTTCGGGGTATTCAAACCTTTCTTTTCTTTTTTTTTTCTTTCTTTCTTTTTTATTGGCAATCTTTGAGGCTTCCTTTGCTGCTTTTTATTTTGTTTTCCTCCTTTTATTTTTTCATGAAATTGATAACACTTTGCTAGCTCTAAAATCTTAGTTCGACAGTCATTTTTGGTTTTTTTTTTCTACTCATTTTGGTACAATATTCTTTTGTATTTTTCAAAACTAGCAAATTAAACAACCAAAATCCAATCAAATTCAAAAAGTAAAAAAAGTTAAAATCCAATAATCAAATATCAAGTATGCTATATAATCAAATATGATGTAATATCATATTTTAAAAGTTGAGCATAATCAAACAGACTCTAAATCATATCACAAAAATCCAGTTATAATCAAACATGCTGTAGATGTCAACTTTGCTAAAATATAATTTTTAAAAATTGAGTATAATCAAACTCATTCAGTATAATAATCAAACAAACTCCAACTCATATTATAAAAATGCAGTTATAATCAATTAATAGTTTACTAATAATCAAGAGCACGAGAGAAAAAAAGGAAAGAGAACTGACCTCCTATATTATTAGATTCTCAATAAATCAAGCTACTCAATAATGTTAAATAAAGCAACTATACTATCAATCAATTGTTAAAATTAGCATACTGAGTCTTCAATTCAAAATTCTAACTTAAATATTTTTAGTATAAATTTTTATTTGAGATTACAAACTATGCACAATACAAATTTATTTATAGAAGCTCAAAATGAAGAAGGAAAATGTAGTCGAAGAAGCTGATGGAAGCTCAAAACGAACAAGAAAAATGCCGTACAAGAAGTTGATAGAAGTACAAGGAATAGAAATTAAAGTACAAGGAATAGAAAAATGTCGTACAAGAAGTTGATAGAAGTACAAGGAATAGAAATTCAAAGTTAGACAGAGCTATCAACTAGTAAGCAGGAGCGCCAGGGGCGGAGACACATAGCGCTGAGGGCAATGCCCCCCCCCCCATTTTAATTTTTGTTTAAAAAAATTAAAGGACATGTCCCCCCCTTTTTTTTTATTTCCCAACCCCTTTTACCTCCAAAAAGTGGAGACACATGGAACTAAAATTTTTAGAGATGGAGACTGAAACTTTAATAACATTTTATACTTAAAATACCCTTATTTTATACCTAAAATACCCCTTTTATCCTTTGTGCAAATTTAATTAGAATTTCATTCTTATTTCAATTTCTGTCTCCCATTTTACACCAAACATAATACTGATGAGATTTATTTCAATCTCTGTCTTTTAGTCTCTGTCTCTCAGTCTCAGTTTTTTTTGTCTCTATCTCTCCACCAAACGCTACTTTAGTGAACTGGTGATGCTACATTTTTTTTCATTAATCCATAACAAAGAAAAGCCATTAACTCCATTTTTTATAGTGTTAATAAAATATAATAATTCTAGGCCTAGTCCAGTAATCCACTTTATTTAAAAAATAAAATATAAATTCTTATTCTTCTCTCAATGTCCTCATTTACTCAAATTTCTCACTTTCACTTTGCAGTAGACTAATAGTAAAAACTTTTCCTATTGTTTTCCTTCTTTATCCCTTTAATCTTTTTATCTTCTGCTCTTTGACTCTTATTTTTTTTTGTAAATTAAAAAAAGATATTAGTTCAACAAGTGGTTTTTTACTCTTCTTTGACTCTTTTCCAAAAAAAATTCTATTTTTACTCTTTTTTATTTCAAGAGAATTATTGAACTAATAACAAAGACATATAGTCATACAAAAATAGAGCAAATAAATTATATTTAATATTACAATTTTTAAGGATTAGTAAATGCTACGTTGTAGAATGAAAGGTTAAGAAGAATAAATTATATACATCTAGCGTGGCAATTTTTTGTCTAATTTTTTTTATTATTTTTCTATTAGTCTTGTCTAATTTTTTCGTTTTTTTTTTATAAATTTGATTATTTGCTTAATTTACTATTATTTGTTAATTAAGTTTATGTTATTATACGTTAGTTTGTATGTTTAGTTTTTTTATTAATTCACGATTTAATTATAATTTTATATTATTTATACCACAATGCTAGAGTTATTGTTCTGAATTTTAATATCTTATTTTGAATTAAAATATAATTTTATATTTTATAAAGATTATAAATTGTAATTTATATTTTTTGATAAATATATTTTTAATTATAAGAACTTACTTGGCCATTTGAATTGTGTGTAAGTTCAAAAATATTGATACATGTTTTAAAAGAAAAGATCAAGAGAATGAAAATGCTTCTATTATTACTACTTCAATACTTGAGGGGTCATCAAATTTTATTACTTCAAGTTTTCTATTGAATAGCTCAAAGCATCCATGACTTCTTCCTAATCAACTGAATATTTTTTATTTGGAAAGAGATCCTGGAATGCAACTAATGATTTTGAAGTTTTCTCCAAATCAAAGAGATAAAATCTGTCGGGCTTATATTAAAGTTGGGCCAAATCAACCAAATCTTGATAACTATCCACTTTCTGGTGATAAAAATCACTAAGGAACCTTCAATCAACATGGGTTCAAATGCTTTTATTGAGAATGGCTTCAAGAATTGGAAGAAAGTTAATAGTGGAAAAGAATGCGCTCTTTTGAATCGCATTGGCAAAGGTCCCAACTTGTTCCATCATAAGGCGCTAAATCACGTGATGATTTAATGAAACAATCACAATATATCGACAAACTTCTTCACAAGCAAATATCAGAACAGATTAAAATAATCAAATTCGACTAGGAGCATCTATATATTGCATTAGATAGTTAACATTTTAAGGTTGCGCCTACAGAAGGCATGATGAAAGCCAAAGTTCAAGCAACACACGTAACTTTTTGGAAATGTTAAAATTTTTGGGATCTTACAATGAAAGAGTGAAAAAGAATATGTTGAAAAATACTCCAAAAAATGCTAAGTATACTTCAAATGATGTCCAAAAAGAAATTCTACATATTCTTGCTACTAAGGTGAGAAATTCAATTAGAGAAGAGATTGGGATGCCAAATTTTGTATTATTGTTGATGAAGCTAGAGATGAATCTAAAAAGGAGCAAATGGCCATTGTTTTGAGATTTTTTACTCTACATAATCTTGTCAAAGAGAGATTCTTTGATCTTGTGCATGTCACTGATACTTGTGCAATAACTTTAAAGAAAGAATTCATTTCTGTCCTTTCTCATTATAATATTGATGAGCGGATAATTTATACGCTTTTTGGCATTGTTTTTAGTATGTTTTTAGTATGTTTTAGTTAGTTTTTATTATATTTCTATTAGTTTTTATTTAAAATTCACTTTTCTAGACTTTACTATGAGTTTGTGTGTTTTTCTATGATTTCAGGTATTTTCTGGCTGAAATTGAGGGACCTGAGCAAAAATCTGATTCAGAGGCTGAAAAGGACTGCAGATGCTGTTGGATTCTGACCTCCTTGCACTCGAAGTAGATTTTCTGGAGCTACAGAAGCCCAATTGGTGCACTCTTAACTGCGTTGGAAAGTAGACATCCTGGGCTTTCCAGCAATGTATAATAGTTCATACTTTTCTCAAGATTTGATGGCCCAAACAGGCGTTCCAAGTCAGCTTAAGAATTCTGGCGTAAAACGCCGGAACTGGCACAAGAATGGGAGTTAAACGCCCAAACTGGCACAAAAGCTGGCGTTTAACTCCAAGAAGAGTCTCTACACGAAAATGCTTCAATGCTCAGGCCAAGCACACACCAAGTGGGCTCGGAAGTGGATTTTTATGTCATTTACTCATCTTTGTAAACCCTAAGCTACTAGTTTTCTACAAATAGGACCTTTTGCTATTGTATTTTCATCTTTTTATCACTTTAGATCTTAGATCAGATCTTGGTTCTTCTGGTTCCCTCTCTGGGGCCGAAGCCAATGATCACCATTATCACTTATGTATTTTCAACGGTGGAGTTTCTACACACCATAGATTAAGGTGTGGAGCTCTGCTGTACCCGAGTATTAATGCAATTATTATTGTTCTTCTATTCAATTCAGCTCATTCTTGTTCTAAGATATTCATTCGCACCCAAGAACATGATGAATGTGATGATTATGTGACACTCATCATCATTCTCACTTATGAATGCGTGACTGACAACCACTTCCGTTCTACAAGCAAACAAGGCTTGAATGTTTATCTATTGGATTTCTTAATCGGAATCTTCGTGGTATAAGCTAGAATTAATGGCAGCATTCAAGAAAATCCGGAAGGTCTAAACCTTGTCTGTGGTATTCTGAGTAGGATTCAAGGATTGAATGACTGTGACGAGCTTCAAACTCGCGATTGTGGGGCGTTAGTGACAGACGCAAAAGAATCACTGGATTCTATTCCGACATGATCGAGAACCGACAGCTGAATAGCTGTGCTGTGACAGAGCGCATTGAACATTTTCACTGAGAGGATGGGAGGTAGCCATTGACAACGGTGAAACCCTACATACAGCTTGCCATGGAAAGGAGTAAGAAGGATTGGATGAAGACAGTAGGAAAGCAGAGAGACGGAAGGGACAAAACATCTCCATACGCTTATCTGAAATTCTCACCAATGAATTGCATAAGTATCTCTATCTTTATTTTATGCTTTATTCATAAATCATCTATAACCATTTGAATCTGCCTAACTGAGATTTACAAGATGACCATAGCTTGCTTCATACCAACAATCTCCGAGGGATCGACCCTTACTCGCGTAAGGTTTATTACTTGGACGACCCAGTGCACTTGCTGGTTAGTTGTGCAAAGTTGTGATAAAGAGTTGAGATTGCAATTGAGCGTACCATGTTGATGGTGCCATTGATGATCACAATTTCGTGCACCAAATTTTTGGCGCCGTTGCCGGGGATTGTTTGAGTTTGGACAACTGACGGTTCATCTTGTTGCTTAGATTAGGTATTTTTTAGAATTTTTAAGAATGAATTCTAGTGTTTCAAGGTGATGTTCTTATCATCACCAAAGCTGATTGATCTTCATCAATTTAGCTCTTGAATGCAATGTCCTGCTGAAGCTTGGCTAGCCATGTCTAATTCCTTTAGATTGAAGCTTTAGACTAACATTGCATGATTCCTGGAATTCTTATTAAAAATTTTGAATCTCTTTATTTTCTTTTTCCACATAATTTTCGAAAAAAACCAAAAAAATTACAAAATCATAAAAACCAAAAATATTTCTTGTTTGAATCTAGTGTCTCATTTTAAGTTTGGTGTCAATTTCATGTTTCTGTTCTTCTTGCATTTATCATGTGTCTTTATTGATCTTCAAGTTGTTCTTGATGATTAACTTGCTCTGATCTTTAAATTCTCTTGTTTTGTGTGTTTTGTTGTTTCTCATATGCATTCTCAATTTGTTAGTGTCAGTAGTATACAAACTTCTAAGTTTGGTGTCTTGCATGCATTGTTTATTTGATTTTTTCTCATCATTAAAAATCCAAAAAAAATTTTAATTTGTGTCTTTTCAAGTCAATAATACAGAGAATTGAAGATTCAGAACATACAGCAGAGGAATTACACAGAAAAAGCTGGGCGTTCAAAACGCCCAGTGAAGAAGGAAAACTGGCGTTTAAACACCAGCCAGGGCACCTGGCTGGGCGTTTAACGCCCAAAAGGGTAGCAATTTGGGCGTTAAACGCCAGAATGTATACCATTCTGGGCGTTTAACGCCAGGATGGCACAAGAGGGAAGATTTTGTTTTTAATTCAAATTTTTTTCAAGTTTTCATAATTTTTCAAAATTAAATCTTTTTCAAATCATATCTTTTCAATCATATATTTTCAAAATCAATTTCTTTCCACTTTTTAAAAATACTTACTAACAATTAATGATTTGATTCAACATTTCAAGTATGTTGCCTTTTCTGTTGAGAAAGGTTTAATGTTTGAATCATATCTTTTCTTGTTAGCCAAGTTATTGATTTTAAAAATCAAATCTTTTTAAATTGTTTTTCCAAATCATATCTTCTCAATCATATCTTTTTAAAACTATATCTTTTCATTCATATCTTCTTAATCACATGTTTTTCAAAAATAGCTTTCAATCATATCTTTTTGATTTCTAATTTCAAAATCTTTTTCAAAATCACTTTACTTCTTTCTCAATCTTAGTTTTCGAAAATCATCAATCAATTTTCAAAATGTTTTTAAAATGTTTTTAATTTATTTTCGAAAATTTCTTCCCCTCTTCTCACATCCTTCTATTTATGGACTAACATGTACAATTTGAACTCTATCTTTCTAAGTTCGAATTCTTCTACCTCTTCCTTCTATTTTTCTTTTCTTCTGACATCTCAAGGAATCTCTATACTGTGACATAGAGGATTCCATATTTTCTTGTTCTCTTCTCTTTCATATGAGCAGGAGCAAAGACAAAAGCATTCTTGTTGAGGCTGACCCTGAACCTGAAAGGACCTTGAAGCGAAAGCTAAGAGAAGCTAAGGCACAACTCTCTGTAGAAGACCTAGCAGAATTCTTCAAAGAAGAAGACATGGCAGCCGAAAACAACAACAACGCCAACAATGCAAGGAAGGTGCCGGGTGACTTTACTGCACCTACTCCCGACTTCTATGGGAGAAGCATCTCTATCCCTGCCATTGGAGCAAACAACTTTGAGCTTAAGTCTCAATTAGTTTCTCTAATGCAATAAAATTGCAAGTTCCATGGACTTCTATTGGAAGATCCTCATCAGTTTTTATCTGAGTTCTTGCAAATCTGTGACACTGTCAAGACTAATGGGGTTGACCCTGAGGTCTACAGACTTATGCTATTCCCTTTTGCTGTAAGAGACAGAGCTAGGATATGGTTGGATTCACAACCTAAAGAAAGCCTGAACTCTTGGGAAAAGCTAGTCAATGCCTTCTTGGCAAAGTTCTTTCCACCTCAAAAATTGAGTAAGCTTAGAGTGGAAGTCCAAACCTTCAGACAGAAGGAAGGTGAATCCCTCTATGAAGCATGGGAAAGATACAAACAATTGATCAGAAAGTGTCCTTCTAACATGCTTTCTGAATGGAGCATCATAGGTATCTTCTATGATGGTCTGTCTGAACTGTCCAAGATGCCATTGGATAGCTCTGCTGGAGGATCTCTTCATCTGAAGAAGACGCCTGCAGAAGCTCAAGAACTCATTGAAATGGTTACAAATAACCAATTCATGTACACTTCTGAAAGGAATCCTGTGAACAATGGGACGAATCAGAAGAAAGGAGTTCTTGAGATTGATACTTTGAATGCCATATTGGCTCAGAACAAAATATTGACTCAGCAAGTCAATATGATTTCCCAAAGTCTGCCTGGAATGCAAGCTGCACCAGGCAGTACTAAGGATGCTTCATCTGAAGAAGAAGCTTATGATCCTAAGAACCCTTCAATGGAAGAGATGAATTACATGGGAGAACCCTATGGAAACACCTATAATCCTTCATGGAGAAATCATCCAAATCTCTCATGGAAGGATCAACAGAGACCTCAACAAGGTTTCAACAACAATAATGGTGGAAGAAACAGGTTTAGCAATGGCAAGCCTTTTCCATCATCTTCTCAGTGACAGACAGAGAATTCTAAGCAGCCACTCTGACTTAGCAACCATGGTCTCTGATCTAATCAAAACCACCCAGAGTTTCATGACTGAAACAAGGTCCTCCATTAGAAACTTGGAGGCACAATTGGGTCATCTGAGTAAGAAAGTTACTGAACTCCCTCCTAGTACTCTTCCAAGCAATACAGAAGAAAATCCAAAAGGAGAGTGTAAGGCCATCAACATGGCCGAATTTGGAGAGGAGGAAGAGGCAGTGATCGCTACTGAGGAAGACCTCAATGGACGTCCACTGGCCACCAATGAGTTCCCTAATGAGGAACCATGAGAATCTGAGGCTCACACTTAGACCATAGAGATTCCATTGGATTTACTTTTTCCATTCATGAGCTCTGATGAGTATTCTTCCTCTGAAGGGGATGAAGATGTCACTGAAGAGCAAGTTGCTAAATACCTTGGATCAATCATGAAGTTAAATGACAAGTTATTTGGTAATGAGACTTGGGAGGATGAACCCCCTTTGCTCACCAAAGAATTGGATGACTTGACTAGGCAGAGGTTACCTCAAAAAAGACAAAACCCTGGGAAGTTCTCAATACCTTGTACAGTAGGCACCATGACCTTCAAGAAGGCTCTATGTGACCTAGGGTCAAGCATAAACCTTATGCCTCTCTCTGTAATGGAGAGGCTAGGGATCTTTGCGGTACAAGCTGCAAGAATCTCACTAGAGATGGCAGACAATTCAAGAAAATAAGCTTATGGACTTGTAGAGAATGTTCTGGTAAAAGTTGAAGACCATTACATCCCTGCTGATTTCATAGTCCTAGAGACTGCGAAGTGCATGGATGAATCCATCATCCTTGGCAGACCCTTCCTAGCCACAGCAAAGGCTATGATTGATGTTGACAGAGGAGAAATGATCATTCAAGTGAATGAAGAACCCCTTGTGTTTAAGGCTCAAGGATATCCCTCTGTAACCATGGAGAGAAAGCATGAAGAGCTGATGAGCGGATAATTTGTACGCTTTTTGGCATTGTTTTTAGTATGTTTTTAGTATGATTTAGTTAGTTTTTAGTATATTTTTATTAGTTTTTAGTTAAAATTCACTTTTCTGGACTTTACTATGAGTTTGTGTGTTTTTCTGTGATTTCAGGTATTTTCTGGCTGAAATTGAGGGACCTGAGCAAAAATCTGATTCAGAGACTGAAAAGGACTACAGATGCTGTTGGATTCTGACCTCCCTGCACTCGAAGTGGATTTTCTGGAGCTACAGAAGCCCAATTGGCGCGCTCTCAACGGCGTTGGAAAGTAGACATCCTGGGCTTTCCAGCAATATATGATAGTCCATACTTTGCTCAAGATTTGATGGCCCAAACCGGCGTTCAAAGTCACCCTCAGGAATTCCAGCGTTAAACGCCGGAACTGGCACCAAAATGGGAGTTAAACGCCCAAACTGGCACAAAAGCTGGCGTTTAACTCCAAGAGGAGTCTCTACACGAAAATGCTTCATTGCTCAGCCCAAGCACACACCAAGTGGGCCCGAAAAAGATTTTTTAATGTCATTTACTCATCTCTGTAAACCTTAGGCTACTAGTTTTCTATAAGTAGGACCTTTTACTATTGTATTTTTAATCTTTTGATCACTTTAGATCTCTAGATCATCTTTGGACATCTAGTTCTTAGATCATTGGGAGGCTGGCCATTCGGCAATGCCTAGACCTTGTTCTTATGTATTTTCAACGGTGGAGTTTCTACACACCATAGATTAAGGTGTGGAGCTCTGCTGTACCTCGAGTATTAATGCAATTACTATTGTTCTTCTATTCAATTCTACTTGTTCTTGTTCTAAGATATCACTTGTTCTTTAACTTGATGAATGTGATGATCCATGACACTCATCATCATTCTCACCTATGAACGTGTGACTGACAACCACCTTCGTTCTACCTTCGATTGGGTGAATATCTCTTGGATTCCTGATACACGATGCATGGTTGATCGCCTGACAACCGAGTGCTCGCCTGACAAACGAGCCAGCCATTCCGTGAGATCAGAGTCTTCGTGGTATAGGCTAGAACTGATGGCGGCATTCAAGAGAATCCGAAAGGTCTAACCTTGTCTGTGGTATTCTGAGTAGGATTCAATGATTGAATGACTGTGACGTGCTTCAAACTCCTGAGGGCGGGGCGATAGTGACAGACGCAAAAGAATCACTGGATTCTATTCCGGCCTGATCGAGAACCGACAGATGATTAGCCATGCTGTGACAGAGCATAGGAACATTTTCACTGAGAGGATGGGAGGTAGCCACTGACAACGGTGAAACCCTTGCTTAAGCTTGCCATGGAAAGGAGTAAGAAGGATTGGATGAAGGCAGTAGGAAAGCAGAGAGACGGAAGGGAAGGCATCTTCATGCGCTTATCTGAAGTTCCTACCAATGAATTACATAAGTATCTCTATCTTTATCTTTATGTTTCATGCGTTTATCACCCATATCCATTTGAGTTTGCCTGACTAAGATTTACAAGATGACCATAGCTTGCTTCATACCAACAATCTCTGTGGGATCGACCCTTACTCGCGTAAGGTTTATTACTTGGACGACCCAGTACACTTGCTGGTTAGTTGTGCGAAGTTGTGTTTATGCCATGGTATTGAGCACCAAGTTTTTGGAGCCATTACTAGGGATTATTTGAGTTGTAGTGATCACAATTTCGTGCACCAAGTTTTTGGCGCCGTTGCCGGGGATTGTTGAGTTTGGACAACTGACGGTTCATCTTGTTGCTTAGATTAGGTGTTTTTCTTCAGAGTTCTTAAGAATGAATTCTAGTGTTTCAAGGTGATGTTCTTATCATCACCAAGGCTGATTGATTTTCATCAATTCAGCTCTTGAATGCAATGTCCTGCTGAAGCTTGGCTAGCCATGTCTAATTTCTTTAGACTGAGGCTTTAGACTAACATTGCATGATTCCTGGAATTCTCATTAAGAATTTTGATACCTTTTTCCACTTAATTTTCGAAAATCCAAAAAAATTTACAAAATTATAAAAACCAAAAAATATTGCATGTTTGAGTCTAGTGTCTCATTTTAAGTTTGGTGTCAATTGCATGCATTCATTCATGTGTCTTAGGGATCTTCAAGTTGTTCTTGATGATTTCATTGCTCTGACCTTTGAATTCTCTTGACTTGAGTGTTTATGTGTCTCACATGCATTCTCATTAGTGTCAGTAGTATACAAACTGCTAAGTTTGGTGACTTGCATGCATTGTTGTTTGATTTTAGTTGCATTTTGATTATTCCTTATTATTAAAAATCCAAAAATATTTTTAATTTGTGTCTTTTCAAGTCAATAATACAGAGAATTGAAGATTCAGAACATACTGCAGAGGAATTGCACAGAAAAGGCTGGGCGTTCAAAACGCCCAGTGAAGAAGGACAAACTGGCGTTTAAACGCCAGCCAGGGTACCTGGTTGGGCGTTTAACGCCCAAAAGGGTAGCATTTTGGGCGTTAAACGCCAGAATGTGCACCATTCTGGGCGTTTAATGCCAGGATGGCACAAGAGGGAAGATTCTGTTTTTCAATGCAATTTTTTTCAGATTTTCAACCTTTTTCAAAATCAAATCTTTTTCAAATCATATCTTTTCAATCATATGTTTTCAAAATAAATTTCTTTCTATTTTTAAAAAATACTTGCTATCCATTAATGATTTGATTCAACATTTCAAGTATACTGCCTTTTCTGTTGAGAAAGGTTTAATGTTTGAATCATATCTTTTCTTGTTAGCCAAGTTTTTAATTTTCAAAATCAAATCTTTTTAAAATGTTTTTCAAATCATATCTTCTCAATCACATTTTTTAAAACTAATCATATCTTCTTAACCACATCTTTTTCAAAATAATTTTCAATCAAAACTTTTTGATTTCTAATTTCAAAATCTTTTTCAAAAATCACTTTGCTTCTTTCCCACTCTTATTTTCGAAAATCAAGTAATGTTTTTCAAAATGTTTTCAAAATCTCTTACTTAATTTTCGAAAATTACTTCCCTTCTTCTCACATCCTTCTATTTATGGACTAACACTATTCCTTAATGCAAAATTCGAACTCCATCTTCTTTGATAAGTTCGAATTTTCTACTTCTGTCTTCTACTTTTCTTTTCCTCTGACACCTAAAGGAATCTCTATACTGTGACATAGAGGATTCCACATTTTCTTGTTCCCTTCTCTTTCTTATGAGCAGGAGCAAGGACAAAAGCATTCTTGTTGAGGCTGATCCTGAACCTGAAAGGACCTTGAAGAGAAAGCTAAGAGAAGCCAAAGCACAACTCTCTGTAGAGGACCTAACAGAAATCTTCAAAGAAGAAGAACCTATGGCAGCCGAAAACAACAACAATGCCAACAATGCAAGGAAGGTGCTGGGTGACTTTACTGCACCTACTCCTGACTTTTATGGGAGAAGCATCTCTATCCCTGCCATTGGAGCAAACAACTTTGAGCTTAAGCCTCAATTAGTTTCTCTAATGCAACAGAATTGCAAGTTCCATGGACTCCCATTGGAAGATCCTCATCAGTTTTTAGCTGAATTCTTGCAAATCTGTGACACTGTCAAGACTAATGGGGTTGACCCTGAGGTCTACAGACTTATGCTATTCCCTTTTGCTGTAAGAGATAGAGCTAGGACATGGTTGGACTCACAACCTAAAGAAAGCCTGGACTCTTGGGAAAAGCTAGTCAATGCCTTCTTGGCAAAGTTCTTTCCACCTCAAAAATTGAGTAAGCTTAGAGTGAAAGTCCAAACCTTCAGACAGAAGGAAGGAGAATCCCTCTATGAAGCTTGGGAAAGATACAAACAATTAATCAGAAAGTGTCCTTTTGATATGCTTTCTGAATGGAGCATCATAGGTATTTTCTATGATGGTCTCTCTGAACTATCCAAAATGTCTTTGGATAGCTCTGCTGGAGGATCTCTTCATCTGAAGAAGACGCCTACAGAAGCTCAAGAGCTTATTGAAATGGTTGCAAATAACCAATTCATGTACACTTCTGAAAGAAATCCTGTAAACAATGGGACTAGTCAGAAGAAAGGAGTTCTTGAGATTGACACTCTGAATGCCATATTGGCTCAGAACAAAATATTGACTCAACAAGTCAATATGATTTCTCAAAGTCTGTCTGGAATGCAAAATGCACCAAGCAGTACTAAGGAAGCTTCATCTGAGGAAGAAGCTTATGATCCTGAGAACCCTTCAATGGAAGAGGTGAATTACAAGGGAGAACCCTATGGAAACACCTATAATCCCTCATGGAGGAATCATCCAAGTCTTTCATGGAAGGATCAACAGAGACCTCAACAAGGTTTCAACAATAATAATGGTGGAAGAAACATGTTTAACAATAGCAAGCCTTTTCCATCATCTTCTCAGCAACAGACAGAGAGTTCTAAGCAGAACACCTCTGACTTAGCAACCATGGTCTCTGATCTAATCAAAACCACTCAAAGTTTCATGACTGAAACAAGGTCCTCCATTAGAAACTTGGAGGCACAAGTGGGTCAGCTGAGCAAGAAAATTACTGAACTCCCCCTAGCACTCTTCCAAGCAATACAGAAGAAAATCCAAAAGGAGAGTGCAAGGCCATCAACATGGCCGAATTTTGGGAGGAAGGGGAGGCAGTGAACGCCACTGAGGAAGGCCTCACTGGACGTCCACTGGCCTCCAATGAGTTCCCCAATGAGGAACCATGGGAATCTGAGGCTCAAAATGAGATCATAGAGATTCCACTGGACTTACTTCTGCCATTCATGAGCTCTGATGAGTATTCCTCCTCTGAAGAGGATGAGTATGTCACTGAAGAGCAAGTTGCTAAATACCTTGGAGCAATCATGAAGCTAAATGACAAGTTATTTGGAAATGAGACTTGGGAGGATGAACCCCCTTTGCTCATCAAAGAACTGGATGACTTGTATAGGCAGAAACTGCCTCAAAAGAGGCAGGACCCTGGGAAGTTTTCAATACCTTGTACCATAGGCACCATGACCTTCAAGAAGGCCTTGTATGACTTAGGGTCAAGTGTAAACCTCATGCCTCTCTCTGTAATGGAGAAGCTAGGGATCATTGAGGTGCAAGCTGCAAAAATCTCACTAGAGATGGCAGACAACTCAAGAAAACAAGCCTATGGACTTGTAGAGGATATTCTAGTTAAGGTAGAAGACCATTACATCCCTACTAATTTCATAGTCCTAGAGACTGGGAAGTGCATGGATGAATCCATCATCCTTGGCAGACCCTTCCTAGCCACAGCAAAGTCTGTGATTGATGTTGATAGAGGAGAGTTGATCATTCAAGTGAATGAAGAGTCCTTGGTGTTTAAGGCCCAAGGATATCCCTCTGTCACCATGGAGAGGAAGCATGAAGAGCTCCTCTCAAAACAGAGCCAAACAGAGCCCCCATAGTCAAACTCTAAGTTTGGTGTTGGGAGGCCACAACCAAACTCTAAGTTTGGTGTTGAACCCCCACATTCAAACTCTAAGTTTGGTGTTGGGAGGTTCCAACATAGCTCTGAGCATCTGTGAGGGTCCATGAGAGCCCTCTGTCAAGCTACTGACATTAAAGAAGCGCTTGTTGGGAGGCAACCCAATGTTTTATAATTAACTATTTTCTTTTGTTATTTTATTTTTTTTAGGTTGATGATCATAAGAAGTCACAAAATCAATGAAAAAAGCAAAAAACAGAATGAAAAACAGAAGGAAAAATAGCACACCCTGGAGGAAGAACCCACTGGCGTTTAAACGCCAGTGAGGCTAGCTGTTGGGCGTTTAACGCCCAGTCTGGCACCATTCTGGGCGTTTAACGCCAGAAAGGGGCACCAGACTGGCGTTAAACGCCAGAAAAGGGCAAGAAGCTGGCGTTAAACGCCAGAAATGGGCACCAGCCCGGCGTTTAACGCCAGAATTGGCACAAAACGAGATTTTGCTTGCCATTTGGTGCAGGGATGACTTTTCTTTGACACCTCAGGATCTGTGGACCCCACAGGATCCCTACCTACCCCCACCACTCTCTCTCTTCTTCACCAATCACCTTAACACCTCTTCCCCACAAGCCCTTCACCTATCAAATCCCATCTTTCTCTTCACCACTCACATCCATCCTTCATAAAACCCCACCTACCCCACCATTCAAATTCAAACCTCTTTCCCACCCAAACCCACCCATCCATGACCGAACCCTCCCTTCCCCCTCTCCTATATATACCCTCCTTCACTCCTTCATTTTCACACAACCTAAACACCACTTCTTCCCCTTCTTGGCCGAACACGAAAGCCATTCCCCATCTCCTTCATTTCTTCTTCTTCTACTCTCTTCTTTCTTCTTTTGCTCGAGGACGAGCAACCTTTTAAGTTTGGTGTGGTAAAAGCATTGCTTTTTGTTTTTCCATAACCATTTATGGCATCCAAGGCCGGAGAAACCTCTAGAAAGAGGAAAGGGAAGGCAAAAGCTTCCACCTCCGAGTCATGGGAGATGGAGAGATTCATCTCAAGGGTGCATCAAGACCACTTCTATGAAGTTGTGGCCTTGAAGAAGGTGATCCCCGAGGTCCCTTTTTCACTCAAAAAGAGTGAATATCCGGAGATCCGACATGAGATCCGAAGAAGAGGTTGGGAAGTCCTTACCAATCCCATTCAACAAGTCGGAATCTTGATGGTTCAAGAGTTCTATGCCAATGCATGGATCACCAAGAACCATAATCAAAGTGTGAACCCGGATCCAAAGAATTATCTTACTATGGTTCGGGGGAAATACTTGGATTTTAGTCCGAAAAGTGTAAGGTTGGCATTCAATTTGCCCATGATGCAAGGAGATGAACATCCTTACACTAGAAGGGTCAACTTTGATCAAAGGTTGGACCAAGTCCTCACAGTCATATGTGAAGAGGGCGCCCAATGGAAGAGAGATTCAAGAGGGAAGCCGGTTCAATTGAGAAGGCATGACCTCAAACCCGTGGCTAGAGGATGGTTGGAGTTTATCCAACGCTCCATCATCCCCACTAGCAACCGGTCCGAAGTTACCATAGACCGGGCTATCATGATTCATAGCATCATGATTGGAGAAGAAATAGAAATTCATGAGGTTATAGCTCAAGAGCTTTATAAGGTGGCGGACAAGTCCTCTACCTTGGCAAGGTTGGCCTTTCCTCATCTCATTTGTCATCTCTGTTATTCAGTTGGAGTTGACATAGAGGGAGACATCCCTATTGATGAGGACAAGCCCATCACTAAGAAAAGGATGGAGCACACAAGAGACCCCGCTCATCATGAGATCCCTGAGATGCCTCAAGGGATGCACTTTCCTCCACAAAACTATTGGGAGCAACTAAACACCTCCCTAGGAGAATTGAGTTCTAACATGGGACAACTAAGGGTGGAGCACCAAGAACACTCCATCATCCTCCATGAAATTAGAGAAGATCAAAGAATCATGAGGGAGGAGCAACAAAGACAAGGAAGAGACATTGAGGAGCTCAAGCACTCCATAGGATCTTCAAGAAGAAGAACAAGCCGCCATCACTAAGGTGGACCCGTTCTTTAATTTCCTTGTTCTTTATTCTTCTGTTTTTCGAATTTTATGCTTGTATTTATCTATGTTTGTGTCTTGTGATCATTAGTGTCTTAGTGTCTATGCCTTAAAGTTATGAATGTCCTATGAATCCATCACCTTTCTTGAATAAAAATGTGCTTAATTGAAAAAGGAAGAATTGCATGAATTTTGAATTTTATAACAGTTTAATTATTTTGATGTGGTGGCAATATTTTTGTTCTCTGAATGTATGCTTAAACAGTGCATATGTCTTTTGAATTTGTGATTCATGAATGTTGGCTCTTGAAAGAATGATGAAAAAGGAGACATGTTACTGAGGATCTGAAAAATCATTGAAATGATTCTTGTAGCAAGAAAAAGCAATGGAAAAAAAAATCGAAAAAAAAATATAGAAGAAAGAAAGAAATAAAGTTGTGATCTAAGGCAATAAGAGTGTGCTTAAGAACCCTGGACACCTCTAATTGGGGACTCTAGCAAAGCTGAGTCACAATCTGAAAAGGTTCACCCAGTTATGTGTCTGTGGCATGTATGTATCCGGTAGTAATACTGGAAGACAGAGTGCTTTGGGCCACAGCCAAGACTCATAAAGTAGCTATGTTCAAGAAACATCATACTTAACTAGGAGAATCAATAACACTATCTGGATTCTGAGTTCCTAGAGAAGCCAATCATTCTGAATTTCAAAGGATAAAGTGAGATGCCAAAACTGTTCAGAGGCAAAAAGCTAAAAGCCCCGCTCATCTAATTAATACTGGTCTTCATAGATGTTTTTGGAATTCATTGCATATTCTCTTCTTTTTATCTTATTTGATCTTCAGTTGCTTGAGGACAAGCAACAATTTAAGTTTGGTGTTGTGATGAGCGGATAATTTATACGCTTTTTTGCATTATTTTTAGTATGTTTTTAGTATATTTTAGTTAGTTTTTATTATATTTCTCTTAGTTTTTATTTAAAATTCACTTTTCTGGACTTTACTATGAGTTTGTGTGTTTTTTTGTGATTTCATGTATTTTCTGGCTGAAATTGAGGGACCTGAGCAAAAATCTGATTCAGAGGCTGAAAAGGATTGCAGATGCTGTTAGATTCTGACCTTCTTGCACTCGAAGTAGATTTTCTGGAAAGTAGACATCCTGGGCTTTCCAGCAATGTATAATAGTTTATACTTTGCCTGAGATTTGATGGCCCAAACAGGCATTCCAAGTCAGCTCAAGAATTCTGGCGTAAAACGCCGGAACTGGCACAAGAATGGGAGTTAAACGCCCAAACTGGCACAAAAGCTGGCGTTTAACTCCAAGAAGAGTCTCTACATAAAAATGCTTCAATGCTCAGCCCAAGCACACACCAAGTGGGCCCGGAAGTGGATTTTTATGTCATTTACTCATCTTTGTAAACCCTAAGCTACTAGTTCTCTACAAATAGGACCTTTTGCTATTGTATTTTCATCTTTTGATCACTTTAGATCTTAGATCAGATCTTGGTTCTTCTGGTTCCCTCTCTGGGGCCGAAGCCAATGATCACCATTATCACTTATGTATTTTCAACGGTAGAGTTTCTACACACCATAGATTAAGGTGTGGAGCTCTGCTGTACCTCGAGTATTAATGTAATTACTATTGTTCTTCTATTCAATTCAGCTCATTCTTATTCTAAGATATTCATTCGCATCCAAGAACATGATGAATGTGATGATTATGTGACGCTCATCATCATTCTCACTTATGAACACGTGACTGACAACCACTTCCGTTCTACAAGCAAACAAGGCTTGAATATTTATCTCTTGGATTTCTTAATCGAAATCTTCGTGGTATAAGCTAGAATTGATGGCAGCATTCAAGAGAATCCGGAAGGTCTAAACCTTGTCTGTGGTATTCTGAGTAGGATTCAGGGATTGAATGACTTTGACGAGCTTCAAACTCGCGATTGTGGGGCGTTAGTGACAGACGCAAAAGAATCACTGGATTCTATTCCGACATGATCGAGAACCGACAACTGAATAGCCGTGCTGTGACAGAGCGCGTTGAACATTTTCACTCAGAGGATGGGAGGTAGCCATTGACAACGGTGAAACCCTACATACAGCTTGCCATGGAAAGGAGTAAGAAGGATTGGATGAAGACAGTAGGAAAGCAGAGAGACGGAAGGGACAAAGCATCTCCATACGCTTATCTGAAATTCTCACCAATGAATTGCATAAGTATCTCTATCTTTATTTTATGCTTTATTCATAAATCATCTATAACCATTTGAATCTGCCTGACTGAGATTTACAAGATGACCATAGCTTGCTTCATACCAACAATCTCCGTGGGATCGACCCTTACTCGCGTAAGGTTTATTACTTGGACGACCCAGTGCACTTGGTGGTTAGTTGTGCGAAGTTGTGATAAAGAGTTGAGATTGCAATTGAGCGTACCATGTTGATGGCGCCATTGATGATCACAATTTCGTGCACTAAATATCCAAGTTGAAAATATTAGGGGTCAATGGTATAATGGTGCCAGCAACATGTGGGGTGAGTGGAATGGTTTGCAAGTTTTGTTTCTTAAAGATTCTCCACAACCATATTATGTACATTGTTTTGCTCATACGTTAAAATTAGCACTGGTGGCAGCTTCAAGAGAGGTGTAACACCCTAGTCAGCCTAAGCCTTACCTCGTGTTAAGAAAAGGTTAATCAAAGGTTACGATAGTTCTAAGTTATACATATATTATATAAAAGGGAATAATAATATCTAAAAGCCCGATGAAAAGTATAGCTCAAAATATGGATTTCAAAAGCGCAAAACATACTAACGAAGCTACTGACTTAAGGCAAACGAAACAGGTATAGAATAACAGAGCACCATAGTATAATAGTATAATATCATAAGAAGCTAGCCACGACTCACAGAGTTTAAGCCGGCTAGCCAGATACAGACCATATATAAAACCAGACAGTAAAAAAATAGCTTATACAAGTTTTGTTCTCCCAAACACAAGCCTCTAGGCGAAACAAAATACAAAAGTGAGAGACATAGTCAAAATACATCAAAGACTCAAAAGAAATATCCGAATCCTCCACTTCTATCACCAACCAAACAACTCACCGAGGTGGGTTGCGACCTGCATCTGAAAAGTACAGCAGAAATATCGTATGAGAACCGGAAGTTCTCAGTATGGTAACAGTTTTAGTGATGTAGGATATAAGACCCTGGGACGCCAAATGTAATTCTAGACTCCATATCCATCACAATAATTCAAACTTAAAGTATACTAAGCCAAAATAGCATAATATGTAATTCCTTAATACAACTTAAGCCGTAGTACCATAACAGGGTAATCTATCTTAGGGAATTTCTACTCTAATCAAATACCGCTGTCCCACAGTCTTCACCAACCGATCCGCCATGCAATCCCATTGCCATCGCCTTCCGAACCTCCTCAGCTCCAGCAAAGCACAAGTATATACAATACAAGTAAAACACAAGTAAACGCATATACATCAATTAATACAAGTAGCAATTAGACATGTTTAACAGATATGGAGAAACAATATCAAGTCAGCAAAGCATACAAATAGGTAGAAAATGCATATGATGAATGCCTACCCTATTGGCTGTGATATCACATTGTCGGTTCAACTGCCAACCCGACACATCTCCATGGAGATGTTGCCCTTCGGATTCATAGTGTGGGAACCCCCGAGATATAGTGCTCGGATCACTGTCTAGGATTTTGCGCCTACACGCTCTGATGATCCGAAGGGATGTGAGAGGGATCTATTGCATCCGACCTCATATCTAAGCACAAGCGGGACAAACTACCGCCCTTACTCCGCCGCCGCTACCTCACTGCCGGGCACATAGCATCTCATAATCTCAATGAAAAAGTGATACAGTGGTTTTCAAAAATATTTTTAGTACAAGATGGATCCATCACTTCATTCAAAGACCTCGACTCTTTTCAACCACTGTTCATTCACATCTCAGTTCCTTGATTTTGCCTCTCATTCATCAACTATTCATCACGCATCATCAAGCCTTCCCTAAAACAACAAAAACCTAGTACTCCGTTTGCTAACATTTTCCAAATAATAGTGTCAAAAACCCTTAAACCATTTCCCATGTTTGAGCACCAAAAAATATGTCCAAAATTCTTAAAAAGGTGTTATAGAAGCTTACAACCTCATCGGGAAGGTGAAATAGTTGAAAACAAAGCAAAATTTGAGAAACAGGGCGTGTGCGTCCGCACAGGGGTGTGCATGCGCACGCCCAAGAAATTTTTAAAAGTGTACGTATGCACAAGAGTATGCGTGCGCACAGGTGTCAAAACATAAAAGGTTCTGTTCACTCCCACAACCTGTGCCAGCGTCCCCAACAGACTGGCCTCCCCAACATGTGCGTGCGCACAGGTTGCAATTTTCCCATTTGGTGTGCGCACGCACAGACTGTGCCAGCACTGTGAGCAGACTGCCTGCCTTTGCGTGTGCGAACGTACAGGTTTGTGCGTATGCACAGGTCACCATTTACACAGAGTGTGCGTGCGCACAAGGCTGTGCGTGCGAACATACCAGAAAACTTAAAATTCTGTAACTTTGCAGAATTTTTAGATTTTCAACACCAACTTTGAATGATCATAACTTCCTCTACAAACTTTATACCGATTTAAAGGGGTTTCAAAGATCTTTAATTCTAAACAAATTTCAACCAATTTTGAAAACCGAGGTAAAAGTTATGATCAGACAAAGTTCACAAAAATTCCACTTTTACCCAAAATCACCATTTTCACAATTGCTTTGCAAAACACAACCAAAACCAAACCAGACCATTTCAAACTCCACTTTTCATCAAAATCAACCTTCTATGTCATATTACACTAAAATCACCATGTTTTTCCTCATCTACCACATCAACATCAATATATCTCATATGTCAAACTTCATTAACAATCTTTCAACTACATTACACATCAATCAACACCAATACCACATTTAGCAACATAATTCACTCCTCAACTTCACAAATCAATAATTCTCATCATATCACTTTTAATCATCAATATCAAACTCAAATATCATTATTTCATCAAGCATTATCATACAATTACACCCAACAATTCATCAACCATTCAAATCCAATCCTATCTTATGGGTCACTAGCCTAAGTGTCCATGAATATTATATACTACATAGATGAAACCAAAATCATACCTTGGGTGATTCTCAATATGAACCAAATGAGCTTTCAACCAAAATCCAACCACCAATGTAGCTCCACAGGCTCCAACAATCTCCAAACTCACAATAATCAAGCTATATATATATATATATATATATATATATATATATATAAATCACCACAAAATCAACCTAGGGCTCATCATAAATCAAAAGTTCACAAGAGTTCAAAGCCTCTTACCTTTTTCATAGATTTGGATGTCAAAACCCAAAGCTAAGCAAGGATTAGAGTGAACCTAAACACCAAGAATCACAAAAACTCACTTTGCCCCAAGCCCAAGATATCCGAAATTTTGAAGAGAATAACTGAGAAGATTTCGAGCTTACCTCTAGAGTTTCTTGGATGATTTTTGTAGAGCTCTTCACAAAGAACGCGTAGCCGCTGACGGCACGCAAATCGGAGCTCTATAGCTCAAGATATGAGCTTGGAAAGATTGAGGTGAAAAGGGTTTTCTTCTTCCTCTCCTCCCTTTCTCAAATTCTGAAGTGTGTGTGTTTATGAGGTTAGGGTTCATTAAATGAACCTTTATATATGTTGGACTTGGGCCCCACTTGAACCCGGTTCAATCTGTTAGCGTTTTTAGCCCGTTTGACCCAACTTCGGGCCAAACTGTTAAAATTAACGCCCGGTTTTCCATTTCTACTATTTTTCTAATGTTTTTGACCATTTCTACTTTTTCTCACGCAGCACCGGACAGACTTGAACTGGTTCAACCAGTTCAAATGCCAGTTCGTGATTTTTCACGGTTTTTCGCAGAAAACACATTTTCTGACTCAGAAAGACCCACTGAGTCCAAAAATGATGTTTAAAACCTCAAATTCTCACTCTAACTTTCCGGAATCAAATTTTGGAAATATAACCACTTAATTAACCGGTTCGATTAATTATGGTTCTTACTAGGTATTTCAGATTCATAAATTTTTTTACTCAATTAAACTCTATTGTCACTATTGTTAGTACTTCTTCAAAAAGACATAATCAATTACAAGAAGTTCAAGCCATTGAAAATGCAAACTTGGTTTCTCAAAATGAATTAGAAACAGGCAAAGATGCAAATCAAGTAAGCACTTTACAAAGAGTTGGGGATACTTGATAGAGCTCTCACTTTAATTCTATTTGCAGTTTGGTAAAAATTTTTACTGCTACCATGATGAGCGGATAATTTGTACGCTTTTTGGCATTGTTTTTAGTATGTTTTTGGTATGATCTAGTTAGTTTTTAGTATATTTTTATTAGTTTTTAGTTAAAATTCACTTTTCTGGACTGTACTATGAGTTTGTGTGTTTTTCTGTGATTTCAGGTATTTTCTGGCTGAAATTGAGGGACCTGAGCAAAAATCTGATTCAGAGACTAAAAAGGACTGCAGATGCTGTTGGATTCTGACCTCCCTGCACTCGAAGTGGATTTTCTGGAGCTACAGAAGCCCAATTGGCGCGCTCTCAACGGCGTTGGAAAGTAGACATCTTGGGCTTTCCAGCAATATATGATAGTCTATACTTTGCCCAAGATTTGATGGCCCAAACCGGTGTTCAAAGTCACCCTCAGGAATTCCAGCGTTAAACGCCGGAACTGGCACTAAAATGGGAGTTAAACGCCCAAACTGGCACTAAAGCTGGCGTTTAACTCCAAGAAGAGTCTCTACACGAAAATGCTTCATTGCTCAGCCCAAGCACACACCAAGTGGGCCCGGAAGTGGATTTTTATGTCATTTACTCATTTCTGTAAACCTTAGGCTACTAGTTCTCTATAAGTAGGACCTTTTACTATTGTATTTGAAGACTTTGGTAGCTACCTTCATTTTTATGCTAGCTTAGATCACTGGGAGGCTGGCCTCACAGCCATGCCTAGACCTTGTTCTTATGTATTTTCAACGGTGGAGTTTCTACACACCATAGATTAAGGTGTGGAGCTCTGCTGTACCTCGAGTATTAATGCAATTACTATTGTTCTTCCATTCAATTCCGCTTGTTCTTGTTCTAAGATATCACTTGTTCTTCAACTTGATGAATGTGATGATCCGTGACACTCATCATCATTCTCACCTATGAACGTGTGACTGACAACCACCTCCGTTCTACCTTCGATTGGGTGAATATCTCTTGGATTCCTGATTGCACGATGCATGGTTGATCGCCTGACAACCGAGTGCTCGCCTGACAACCGAGCCAACCATTCCGTGAGATCAGAGTCTTCGTGGTATAGGCTAGAACTGATGGCGGCATTCAAGAGAATCCGGAAGGTCTAACCTTGTCTGTGGTATTCTGAGTAGGATTCAATGATTGAATGACTGTGACGTGCTTCAAACTCCTAGCAGGCGGGGCGTTAGTGACAGACGCAAAAGAATCGCTGGATTCTATTCCGGCCTGACCGAGAACCGACAGATGATTAGCCATGCTGTGACAGAGCATAGGAACATTTTCACTGAGAGGATGGGAGGTAGCCACTGACAACGGTGAAACCCTTGCATAAGCTTGCCATGGAAAGGAGTAAGAAGGATTGGATGAAGACAGTAGGAAAGCAGAGAGACGGAAGGGAAGGCATCTTCATGCGCTTATCTGAAGTTCCTACCAATGAATTACATAAGTATCTCTATCTTTATCTTTATGTTTTTATGCGTTCATCACCATATCCATTTGAGTTTGCCCGACTAAGATTTACAAAATGACCATAGCTTGCTTCATACTAACAATCTCCGTGGGATCGACCCTTACTCGCGTAAGGTTTATTACTTGGACGACCCAGTGCACTTGCTGGTTAGTTGTGCGAAGTTGTGTAATGCCATGGTATTGAACACCAAGTTTTTGGGGTTCATGACCGGGGATTATGAGAGTTGTGAAAAGTATTGTTCACAATTTCGCGCACCAAGTTTTTGGCGCTGTTGCCGGGGATTGTTCAAGTTTTGAGCAAGCTTTTGGTCCGGTAACATCAGTGCCAAGGATTGTTGAGTTTGGACAACTGACGGTTCATCTTGTTGCTTAGATTAGGTATTTATTTTTTTCGAAATTCTTGAAGATGAATTCTAGAGTTTCATGATGATTTGTTGAAGTCTGGCTGGCTGAGAAGCCATGTCTAATCTCATTGGACCGAGGTTTCAACTTATCATCACAAGAGCTTGTTGATTTTTATCAATCTTGCTTTTGGAGCAGTGATCTGCTAAGGCTTGGCTGGCCTTTGGCCATGTCTAGTGTTTTGGACCGATGCTTTCTTTAAAAGCTTGGCTGGCTGTGAAGCCATGTCTAATTCCTGGACCGGAGTCTTAGACTAGCATTGCACTGATTCCTGGAATTCTCATTAAGAATTTTGATATCTTTTTCCATTTAATTTTCGAAAAACACAAAAAAATTAAAAAAAATCATAAAATCCAAAAATTTCTTGTTTGAGTCTAGTGTCTCATCTTAAGTTTGGTGTCAATTGCATGCATTCATTCATGTGTCTTAAGGATCTTCAAGTAATTCTTGATGATTTTCGTGCTCTGATCTTTGAATTCAATTGACTTGAGTGTTTTGTGTGTCTCATATGCATTTTCATTTTGTTAGTGTCAGTAGTATACAAACTGCTAAGTTTGGTGTCTTGCATGCATTGTTATTTGATTCTTGTTGCATTTTGATTTGTTTTTATTATTAAAAATCCAAAAATATTTTTAATTTGTGTCTTTTCAAGTCAATAATACAGAGAATTGAAGATTCAGAACATTCAGCAGAGGAATTACACAGAAAAAGCTGGGCGTTCAAAACGCCCAGTGAAGAAGGACAGACTGGCGTTTAAACGCCAGCTAGGGTACCTGGTTGGGCGTTTAACGCCCAAAAGGGTAGCATTTTGGGCGTTAAACGCCAGAATGTGCACCATTCTGGGCGTTTAACGCCAGGATGGCTAAAAGGGAAGATTTTGTTTTCAAATCAAATTTTTTTAAGTTTTCAAATTTTTTTTAAAATCAAATCTTTTTCAAATCAATTTTTCAATCAAATCTTTTTCAAAATCAATTTCTTTCCATTTTCAAAAATACTTGCAACCAATTAATGATTTGATTCAACATTTCAAGTATGTTGCCTTTTCTGTTGAGAAAGGTTTAATGTTTGAATCATATCTTTTCTTGTTAGTCAAGTTTTTAATTTTCAAAATCAAATCTTTTTAAAATGCTTTTCAAATCATATCTTCTCAATCACATTTGTTTTAAAAACCAATCATATCTTCTTAACCACATCTTTTTCAAAATAGTTTTCAATCAAATCTCTCTTGCTTTCCAATTTCAAAATCTTTTTCAAAAATCACTTTATTTCTTTCCCACTTTCATTTTCGAAAATTAAGTAATGTTTTTCAAAAATGTTTTCAAAATTCTTTTTTTTACTTAATTTTCGAAAATCACTTCCCTCCTTCTCACATCCTTCTATTTATGGACTAACACTATCCCTTAATGCAAAATTCGAACTCCATCTTCTTTGATAAGTTCGAATTTTTTACTTCTGTCTTCTACTTTTCTTTTCCTCTGACACTTCAAGGAATCACTATACTGTGACATAGAGGATTCCACATTTCCTTGTTCTCTTCTCTTTCTTATGAGCAGCAGCAAAGACAAAAGCATTCTTGTTGAGGCTGACCCTGAACCTGAAAGGACCTTGAAGAGAAAGCTAAGAGAAGCCAAAGCACAACTCTCTTTAGAGGACCTGACCGAATTCTTCAAAGAAGAAGAACTCATGGCAGCCGAAAACAACAACAATGCCAACAATGCAAGGAAGGTGCTGGGTGACTTTACTGCACCTACTCCCGACTTCTATGGGAGAAGCATCTCTATCCCTGCCATTGGAGCAAACAACTTTGAGCTTAAGCCTCAATTAGTTTCTCTAATGCAACAGAATTGCAAATTCCATGGACTTCCATTGGAAGATCCTCATCAGTTTTTAGCTGAATTCTTGCAAATTTGTGACACTGTCAAGACTAATGGGCTTGACCCTGAGGTCTACAGACTCATGCTATTCCCTTTTGCTGTAAGAGACAGAGCTAGGACATGGTTGGATTCTCAACCTAAAGAAAGCCTGGACTCTTGGGAAAAGCTAGTCAATGCCTTCTTGGCAAAGTTCTTTCCACCTCAAAAATTGAGTAAGCTTAGAGTGGAAGTCCAAACCTTCAAACAGAAGGAAGGAGAATCCCTCTATGAAGCTTGGGAAAGATACAAACAATTAATCAGAAAGTGTCCCTCTGACATGCTTTCTGAATGGAGCATCATAGGTATTTTCTATGATGGTCTGTCTGAACTGTCCAAGATGTCTTTGGATAGCTCTGCTGGAGGATCTCTTCATCTGAAGAAGACGCCTGCAGAAGCTCAAGAACTGATTGAAATGGTTGCAAATAACCAATTCATGTATACTTCTGAAAGGAATCCTGTGAACAATGGGACTGGTCAGAAGAAAGGAGTTCTTGAGATTGACACTCTGAATGCCATATTGGCTCAGAACAAAATATTGACTCAACAAGTCAATATGATTTCTCAAAGTCTGTCTGGAATGCAAAATGCACCAAGCAGTACTAAGGAAGCTTCATCTGAGGAAGAAGCTTATGATCCTGAGAACCCTTCAATGGAAGAGGTGAATTACATGGGAGAACCCTATGGAAACACCTATAATCCTTCATGGAGGAATCATCCAAATCTTTCATGGAAGGATCAACAGAGACCTCAACAAGGTTTCAATAACAATAATGGTGGAAGAAACAGGTTTAGCAATAGCAAGCCTTTTCCATCATCTTCTCAGCAACAGACAGAGAGTTCTAAGCAGAATACCTCTGACTTAGCAACCATGGTCTCTGATCTAATCAAAACCACTCAAAGTTTCATGACTGAAACAAGGTCCTCCATCAGAAATTTGGAAGGACAAGTGGGTCAGCTGGGCAAGAAAATTACTGAACTCCCTCCTAGTACTCTCCCAAGCAATACAGAAGAAAATCCAAAAGGAGAGTACAAGGCCATCAACATGGCCGAATTTTGGGAGGAAGAAGAGGCAGCGAACGCCACTGAGGAAGGCCTCACTGGACGTCCACTGGCCTCCAATGAGTTCCCCAATGAGGAACCATGGGAATCTGAGGCTCAAAATGAGACCATAGAGATTCCACTGGATTTACTTCTGCCATTCATGAGCTCTGATGAGTATTCTTCCTCTGAAGAGGATGAGTATGTCACTGAGGAGCAAGTTGCTAAATACCTTGGAGCAATCATGAAGTTGAATGACAAGTTATTTGGAAATGAGACTTGGGAGGATGAATCCCCTTTGCTCACCAAAGAATTGGATGACTTGTCTAGGCAGAAACTACCTCAAAAGAGGCAAGATCCTGGGAAGTTTTCAATACCTTGTACCATAGGCACCATGACCTTTAAGAAGGCCTTGTGTGACTTAGGGTCAAGTGTAAACCTCGTGCCTCTCTCTGTAATGGAGAAGCTAGGGATCTTTGAGGTACAAGCTGCAAAAATCTCACTAGAGATGGCAGACAACTCAAGAAAACAAGCTTATGGACTTGTAGAGGATGTTCTGGTAAAAGTTGAGGACCATTACATCCCTACTGATTTCATAGTCCTAGAGACTGGGAAGTGCATGGATGAATCCATCATCCTTGGCAGACCCTTCCTAGCCACAGCAAAGGCTGTGATTGATGTTGATAGAGGAGAGTTGATCATTCAAGTGAATGAAGAATCCTTGGTGTTTAAGGCCCAAGGGTATCCCTCTGTCATCATGGAGAGGAAGCATGAAGAGCTTCTCTCAAAGCAGAGCCAAACAGAGCCCCCACAGTCAAACTCTAAGTTTGGTGTTGGGAGGCCACAGTCAAACTCTAAGTTTGGTGTTGAACCCCCACATTCAAACTCTAAGTTTGGTGTTGGAAGGTTCCAACATGGCTCTGAGCATTTCTGAGGCTCCATGAGAGCCCACTGTCAAGCTACTGACATTAAAGAAGCGCTTGTTGGGAGGCAACCCAATGTTTTATAATTAACTATTTTCTTTTGTTATTTTATGTTTTTTGTAGGTTGATGATCATGAGAAGTCACAAAATCAATGAAAAGAGCAAAAACAGAATGAAAAACAGGAAGAAAAACAGCACACCCTGGAGGACGCACCTACTGGCGTTTAAACGCCAGTGAGGCTAGCAGATGGGCGTTTAACGCCCAGTCTGGCACCATTCTGGGCGTTTAACGCCAGAAAGGGGCACCAGACTGGCGTTAAATGCCAGAAAAGGGTAAGGAGCTGGCGTTAAACGCCAGAAATGGGCACCAGCCCGGCGTTTAATGCCAGAAATGGCTAAAAACGCAATTTTGCTTGCCATTAGGTGCAGGGATGACTTTTCCTTGACACCTCAGGATCTGTGGACCCCACAGGAATCCCACCTACCTCACCATTCAAATTCAAACCACTTTCCCACCCAAACCCACCCATACATGACCGAACCCTACCCTTCCCCCTCTCCTATATAAACCCTCCTTCACTCCTTCATTTTCACACATCCTAAACACCATTTCTCTCCCCTTTGGCCGAACACAAAGCCATTCCCTTCTTCCTCTTTCCTTCTTCTCCTACTCTCTTCTTTCTTCTTTTGCTCGAGGACGAGCAAACATTTTAAGTTTGGTGTGGTAAAAGCATTGCTTTTTGTTTTTCCATAACTATTTATGGCATCCAAGGCCGGAGAAACCTCTAGAAAGAGGAAAGGGAAGGCAAAAGCTTCCACCTCCGAGTCATTGGAGATGGAAAGATTCATCTCAAGGGTGCATCAAGACCATTTCTATGAAGTTGTGGCCTTGAAGAAGGTGATCCCCGAGGTCCCTTTTTCACTCAAAAAGGGTGAATATCCGGAGATCCGACATGAGATCCGAAGAAGAGGTTGGGAAGTTCTTACCAACCCCATTCAACAAGTCGGAATCTTGATGGTTCAAGAGTTTTATGCCAATGCATGGATCACCAAGAACCATGACCAAAGTGTGAACCCGAATCCAAAGAATTATCTTACTATGGTTCGGGGGAAATACTTGGATTTTAGTCCGGAAAGTGTAAGGTTGGCATTCAATTTGCCCATGATGCAAGGAGATGAACATCCTTACACTAGAAGGGTCAACTTTGATCAAAGGTTGGACCAAGTCCTCACAGTCATATGTGAAGAGGGCGCCCAATGGAAGAGAGATTCAAGAGGAAAGCCGATTCAATTGAGAAGGCATGACCTCAAACCCGTGGCTAGAGGATGGTTAGAGTTTATACAACGCTCAATCATTCCCACTAGCAATCGGTCCGAAGTTACCATAGACCGGGCTATCATGATCCATAGCATCATGATTGGAGAAGAAATAGAAGTTCATGAGGTTATAGCCCAAGAACTCTATAAGGTGGCGGACAAGTCCTCTACCTTGGCAAGGTTAGCCTTTCCTCATCTCATTTGTCACCTCTGTTATTCGGTTGGAGTTGACATAGAGGGAGACATCCCCATTGATGAGGACAAGCCCATCACTAAGAAGAGGATGGAGCACACAAGAGACCCCACTCATCATGAGATCCCTGAGATTCCTCAAGGGATGCACTTTCCTCCACAAAACTATTGGGAGCAACTAAACACCTCCCTAGGAGAATTGAGTTCCAACATGGGACAACTAAGGATGGAGCACCAAGAACACTCCATCATCCTCCATGAAATTAGAGAAGATCAAAGAATCATGAGAGAGGAGCAACAAAGACAAGGAAGAGACATTGAGGAGCTCAAGCACTCCATAGGATCTTCAAGAGGAAGAAAAAGCCGCCATCACTAAGGTGGACCCGTTCCTTGATTTCCTTGTTCTTTATTCTTCTGTTTTTTGAATTTTATGCTTATGTTTATCTATGTTTGTATCTTGTGATCATTAGTGTCTTAGTGTCTATGCCTAAAAGTTATGAATGTCCTATGAATCCATCACCTCTCTTAAATAAAAAATGTGCTTAATTGAAAAAGGAAGAATTGCATGAATTTTGAATTTTATAATAGTTTAATTATCTTGAATTTGTGGTTCATGAATGTTGGCTCTTGAAAGAATAATGAAAAAGGAGACATGTTACTGAGGATCTGAAAAATCATTAAAATGATTCTTGAAGCAAGAAAAAGCAATGAAAAAAAAATCAAAAAAAAAGAGAAAAAGAAAACGAAAAAAAAGAGAGAAAAGAAAAATAATAAAGTTGTGATCCAAGGCAAAAAGAGTGTGTTTAAGAACCCTGGACACCTCTAATTGGGGACTCTAGCAAAGCTGAGTCACAATCTGAAAAGGTTCACCCAATTATGTGTCTGTGGCATGTATGTATCCGGTGGTAATACTGGAAGACAGAGTGCTTTGGGCCACAGCCAAGACTCAATAAATAGCTATGTTCAAGAATCATCATACTTAACTAGGAGAATCAATGACACTATCTGGATTCTGAGTTCCTAAAGTAGCCAACCATTCTGAATTTCAAAGGATAGAGTGAGATGCCAAAACTGTTCAGAGGCAAAAAGCTAAAAGCCCGCTCATCTAATTAATACTGATCTTCATAGATGTTTTTGGAGTTCATTGCATATTCTCTTCTTTTTATCTTATTTGATTTTCAGTTGCTTGAGGACAAGCAACAATTTAAGTTTGGTGTTGTGATGAGCGGATAATTTGTACGCTTTTTGGCATTGTTTTTAGTATGTTTTTGGTATGATCTAGTTAGTTTTTCGTATATTTTTATTAGTTTTTAGTTAAAATTCACTTTTCTGGACTTTACTATGAGTTTGTGTGTTTTTCTGTGATTTCAGGTATTTTCTGGCTGAAATTGAGGGACCTGAGCAAAAATCTGATTCAGAGACTAAAAAGGAATGCAGATGCTGTTGGATTCTGACCTCCCTGCACTCGAAGTGGATTTTCTGGAGCTACAGAAGCCCAATTGGCGCGCTCTCAACGGCGTTGGAAATTAGACATCCTGGGCTTTCCAGCAATATATGATAGTCCATACTTTGCCCAAGATTTGATGGCCCAAACCGGCGTTCAAAGTCACCCTCAGGAATTCCAGCGTTAAACGCCGGAACTGGCACCAAAATGGGAGTTAAACGCCCAAACTGGCACTAAAGCTGGCGTTTAACTCTAAGAAGAGTCTCTACACGAAAATGCTTCATTGCTCAGCCCAAGCACACACCAAGTGGGCCCGGAAGTGGATTTTTATGTCATTTACTCATTTCTGTAAACCTTAGGCTACTAGTTCTCTATAACTAGGACCTTTTACTATTGTATTTGAAGACTTTGGTAGCTACCTTCATTTTTATGCTAGCTTAGATCACTAGGAGGCTGGCCTCACGGCCATGCCTAGACCTTGTTCTTATGTATTTTCAACAGTGGAGTTTCTACACACCATAGATTAAGGTGTGGAGCTCTGCTGTACCTCGAGTATTAGTGCAATTACTATTGTTCTTCCATTCAATTCCGCTTGTTCTTGTTCTAAGATATCACTTGTTCTTCAACTTGATGAATGTGATGATCCGTGACACTCATCATCATTCTCACCTATGAACGTGTGACTGACAACCACCTCCGTTCTACCTTCGATTGGGTGAATATCTCTTGGATTCCTGATTGCACGATGCATGGTTGATCGCCTGACAACCGAGTGCTCGCCTGACAACCGAGCCAACCATTCCGTGAGATCAGAGTCTTCGTGGTATAGGCTAGAACTGATGGCGGCATTCAAGAGAATCCGGAAGGTCTAACCTTGTCTGTGGTATTCTGAGTAGGATTCAATGATTGAATGACTGTGACGTGCTTCAAACTCCTAGCAGGCGGGGCGTTAGTGACAGACGCAAAAGAATCGCTGGATTCTATTCCGGCCTGACCGAGAACCGACAGATGATTAGCCATGCTGTGACAGAGCATAGGAACATTTTCACTGAGAGGATGGGAGGTAGCCACTGACAACGGTGAAACCCTTGCATAAGCTTGCCATGGAAAGGAGTAAGAAGGATTGGATGAAGACAGTAGGAAAGCAGAGAGACGGAAGGGAAGGCATCTTCATGCGCTTATCTGAAGTTCCTACCAATGAATTACATAAGTATCTCTATCTTTATCTTTATGTTTTTATGCGTTCATCACCATATCCTTTTGAGTTTGCCCGACTAAGATTTACAAGATGACCATAGCTTGCTTCATACTAACAATCTCCGTGGGATCGACCCTTACTCGCGTAAGGTTTATTACTTGGACGACCCAGTGCACTTGTTGGTTAGTTGTGCGAAGTTGTGTAATGCCATGGTATTGAACACCAAGTTTTTGGGGTTCATGACCGGGGATTATGAGAGTTGTGAAAAGTATTGTTCACAATTTCGCGCACCATACCACCATTGTTCCCAATAATATCATTGAAGACGGAACAACTTATGCACAAAGAGGTGAAGCTTATGGTGTTAGTAAAATATTATTGTCATTTGAATTTATTTTCACTTTGCACTTGATGAAAGAGATTATGGAAATTACTAATGTTCTTTGCCCATCACTGCAACAACAATCTCAAGATATTCTTAATGCAATGCATATTATTTCTACATCGAAGTTACTTCTGCAACAATTAAGAGATGGTGGATGGTGCAATTTTCTTGCAAATGTTAAAGATTTTTGTGAAAAGCATGAAATTGAAGTCCTAATATGAGTGCACAATATGTTTTTGAAAGAGGTCGATCTCGTCAACCAAGTGTGATAATTGAGCACCATTATCGAATAGATGTATTCTTGGTAACAATTGACTCTCAGATACAAGAGTTGAATAGTATATTTAATGAGAAAACAATAGAGTTTTGACTTTGAGTTGTGCTTTGGATCCTGTTCATACCCTGGGTCGAGCTGACCGACCCGGGATGTTTAGCGACAAGGCGACCGACCTCTTCAGGTCAGACTATCCGACCTCTTCTCAAAGAGCTCGGCCAAATCGACAGGAAAGCCCAATAAAGGGTCCAAATAGAGGAACACGACCCAAATCCAGAGGCAATCCCAGCCTACAGAGATAAAGGCGGTTCCGTTGAAGATAAGCTGACCTCACCCAAAAGATAAGATAAGATAAGATAAGATAACTAACTTATCTTATCTAGAAAGGTCACTTCTCACCATTATAAATACACTGGAGCACCCAGGTATAACTCATACTCTGATTCTACAAAATACCTGCTTAATACCCTTGCTAACTTAAGCATCGGAGTCCCTTGCAGGTACCCCCCACCCTCCGGGGACAAAGGAATCAGCACCACCACCAAGTCCAACAAGTCGGACACAACAGCTCCGGCCGTCTCCCACTAGTCGGACACGTTAGCATCGACCAGCACAGAAGATCTCATTCGAGATCGACCTCCAGTTTCAGGTAACCCTCGGAACATTGGCGCCGTTGCCGGGGACCTGGACGTCATCCCATCACCATGGCGGACGACCATGACAACGACCGCGATTCAGGTCTGGAGGATCGGACACCGCACAAAAACGCGGATGTCACGCTACAAAACACTCCGGAAACCAACAAAGACAAAGGCTCACCAAATTCAGGGGCAATGGAAGCGCTCCTGGATCGCCTAAAACAACTGGAAAAAGAAACCCAACAACAGCGGGAAATTGGAAGAGATCTCCAAAGAGAGGTGCGGCGACGTCGGGAGTTGGAAGAAAAACTACAGCAATTGGAAGCCGATCTCAAATCAAAAGCCCCTCGGGATAATCTCGAGGAAAATTCACACAAAGAGCATGACCCGTTCACTAGGGAAATATGAAAACCAAAATTCCCAAAGACTTCAAACTCCCGGATATGACCCTGTATGATGGCACCACGGACCCCAACCATCACCTCAGCAACTTCAGAAGCAGAATGTACCTTACCGATGCCCCAGATGCTGTTCGCTGTAAAGCCTTTCCAACAACTCTCACAAAGACAGTAATCCGATGGTTCGACAATCTATCCCCGAAGTCCATCTCAAGCTTCGATGACTTAGCCAAAAAATTCAACAAAACATGCATGGACATACAAAGTTTACAAACAGAGGCCGCCATCATGGGACTCATCAATGGTCTACGAGAGGGACCTTTCAGCCAATCTATATCAAAAAAGTACCCGACCTCCTTAGACGAAGTGCAGGAGCGGGCAGAAAAGTATATCAACATGGAGGAAAACGCTTGGTTAGGAGAAACCTCAAAATCGGGGGCCTCCTACCGAGACAAAGACAAGGAATCCAAAAGAAAAGAAGATCGACAAGGGGAGAAAATCAAAAAATACCATAACTACACCCCTCTCAGGGCATCTCTGGTCGAGATATACAAAGAAGTCTGCCATACGAAAAAAATCCCCCCAGCACGGCCACTCAAAGGCAAAAGGGGAGGAAGAAACCGAAAGGAATATTGTGAATACCATTGAGTCCGAGGACACTCCACAAACGAATGCTTCGACCAAAAAAACATCATAGAAAAATTGGTGAGAGAAGGAAAATTAGATCGATTCCTGGCCACCCGAGATGATGATTAAAGAAAGAGACGAAGGGATGAAGATACCGAACGAACAGAACGATCACCTCAGACACCAGAAAGACATGTCCACATGATACACGGCGGATTCACAGCAGGTGGGATCTCCAAATCCTCTCGCAAAAGATATCTCAAAGAAGTATATCATGTCGAGGGAGAGGAGAAAGCACTCAACATTCCGGCAATTACATTCACTAAAGAGGACGCATCCGGCGTCATCACAAGACACGATGATCCCATGGTTATCACCATCATATTGGCGAACGCCAACCTACACCACACCTTGATAGACCAAGGGAGTTCTGCCGACATCTTATTCAAAACAGCCTTTGATAAGCTCGGCTTGGAAGAAAAAGAACTTAAAGCATATCCAAACAGCCTGTTTGGGCTAGGAGATACCCCGGTTCAACCACTCGGATACATACCGCTACATACAACCTTCGGAAAAGGGGACCAATCCAGGACCCTCAAAATAGACTACATCGTAGTCGATGTAAGTTCAGCTTACAACGCTCTCATAGGACGGACAACACTCAACCAACTCGGCGCAATAGTCTCGACCCCACACCTATGTATGAAGTTCCCAACCCCAAAAGGGATAGCCACGATAAAAGCAGACCAAAAGACGGCACGTCGCTGTTATAACGAAAGCCTAAACCTCAGAGGCAAAGGAGAAGAGTTCCACATAATCGAGCTGGGCGGAGTTCATCGCGAGAAGAATTTCGTCCCCAGCCAGAAGGCGAGATAGAAAAGATTCAGATCGGAGACACCCCGGAAAAAACAACCAATATCGGCACAATCCTAAAAGGAGATTTAAAAGAATTACTAATACAATTCTTGCGAGATAACGTCGATCTTTTCGCGTGGAAAGCCGCAGACATACCAGGTATCGACCCGACGCTAATGTGTCACAAGTTGGCGGTCTATCCAGGATCTCGACCGGTGCAGCAGAGACGAAGAAAACTTGGGGCAGAGCGATCCCAAGCTGTGGACGAGCAAGTACAGGCACTACTGGAAGCCGGATTCATAAGAGAAGTCAAATACCCGCTGTGGCTAGCCAACGTTGTCTTGGTGAAAAAATCAAATGGAAAGTGGCGAATGTGCACCGATTACACCGATCTCAACAAGGCTTGTCCAAAAGATCCATACCCACTCCCAAGTATCGATGCTCTAGTAGATGCTTCCTCTGGATACAAATATCTCTTGTTTATGGACGCATACTCGGGGTACAATCAAATCCCCATGTATCCACCAGATCAAGAAAAGACCTCGTTCCTAACACCAAAAGCAAACTACTGCTACATTGTGATGCCTTTCGGTCTCAAGAACGCAGGAGCTACTTATCAAAGGCTAATGAATAAAGTCTTCTCAAATCACATCAGAAAAATCATGGAAGTTTATGTGGACGACATGTTGATAAAGACACAAAGCGAAGATACGTTATTATCCGACTTGACTCAAGTGTTTTACACTATAAGGAAGTACAACATGCGGCTCAATCCCGCAAAATGCACCTTCGCAGTAGAAGCAGGCAAATTCTTAGGCTTCATGCTCACACAAAGGGGAATTGAAGCAAACCCAGAAAAATGTCAAGCCATACTCAACATGAAGAGCCCAACTTGTGTCAAAGAAGTACAACAACTCAATGGGAGGTTGGCCGCCCTATCCCGATTCTTAGCAGGAGCTGCGATAAGATCTCTCCCCTTCTATGCTACTTTAAGAAAGGGAAAACAGTTCGAATAGACGACAGAATGTGAGCAAGCCTTCCAAGACTTCAAGGAGTTCTTAGGACGGCCACCTATCCTATCTCGACCACGAGAAGGAGAACCGCTCATATTATACCTCGCAGTAGGGAGCCGGGAAATAACCTCAGCACTAGTCAGAGAAGACGAACATGGGCAACAACCCGTCTACTTCATTAGCAAAGCACTACAGGGATCCGAGCTGAACTACCAGAAAATAGAAAAATTTGCTTATACCCTCATTCTAACATCTCGACGACTTCGCCCGTACTTCCAGGCTCACACCATTAAGGTTCGAACTAATCAGCCCATTAAAGGAATATTATAGAAAACAGATCTGGCAGGCAGAATTCTACAATGGGCAGTCGAGTTGTCAAAATTTGACCTCCAATATGAAGCTCGGACGGCCATCAAATCACAGTATCTGGCCGACTTTATCGCAGAATTCACAGATGCCCTAGAAATCCCCACATAATGGAATCTTTACGTGGACGGT
Source organism: Arachis hypogaea (assembly GCF_003086295.3). Lineage (NCBI taxonomy): Eukaryota > Viridiplantae > Streptophyta > Magnoliopsida > Fabales > Fabaceae > Arachis > Arachis hypogaea. Next base: position 98,880,878 of record NC_092039.1, read on the forward strand.
TCTTCAAATAAAACCGGAAGCGGCGTGGGCATGATAATAGAAAACAACCAAGGAACCCAAGTTGAGCTCTCCCTCAAGTTTGGGTTCCCGGCCTCAAACAACCAGGCAGAATATGAAGCATTATTAGCTGGTTTGAAGCTGGCTACAGGGATCGGAGCTCAAAAACTCAACATTTACAGTGATTCACAAGTGGTCACATCACAAATAATAGGGAGCTACCAAGCCAAAGATCCCACCATGAAAAAATATTTGGATAAAACCAAGGAACAGCTCGGACAAATCGGGGAGTATAAAATCTGCCACATACCCCGCGAGCAAAATGCCCGAGCTGATGCACTCTCAAAACTAGCTAGCACGAAACCAGGAGGCAACAATAGGAGCCTCATCCAGGAAATGTTACAAAACCCGTCAATCTCGGAAGAAGAAAAAGTCCTGACTATAACAAGTCAGGACCAAGGATGGATGACCCCCATAATCAACTACCTCAAAACAGGAACGCTCCCCGCAGAAGAAAAGGTGGCAAAGAGGTTAAAAAGGGAGGCACAGTACTACACCATCATAAACAACATCCTGTACAAAAGAGGAATCTCAACACCTTTACAAAAATACGTGCCGACCTCCAACACAAGGGAAGTGCTAGAAGAAATACACGACAGCATTTGTGGCAATCATCTCGGAGCACGAGCTCTCGCCAAAAAAGTACTCCGGGCGGGATTTTATTGGCCAACTCTACAGAAAGAAGCTATAGAATTTGTAAAAACATGTCCACCATGTCAGAAACATGCCAACTTTCACATCGCCCCGCCAGAAGAGCTCATTAGCGTGACCTCACCTTAGCCGTTTGCAAAATGGGGACTCGATCTTCTCGGCCCCTTCCCACAGGGATCAGGACAAGTTAAATTCCTCATAGTAGGGGTAGATTACTTTACAAAGTGGATCGAGGCAGAGCCCCTAGCCAATGCCACCGCTCAGAGAAGCCGAAAATTCTTATATAGAAACATTGTCACAAGATTTGGGGTTCCATATTCAATAACCACAGACAATGGCACTCAATTCACAGATGCAGGCTTCAGAAAACTAGTGGCTGACTTGAATATAAAGCACCAGTACACATCCGTTGAACGTCCACAAGCCAATGGACAAGCTGAAGCCGCTAACAAAGTCATATTGGCCGGATTAAAACGCAGATTACAAGACGCAAAGGGAGCCTGGCCAGCGGAGCTTCCACAGGTTCCACAGGTTCTATGGGCATACCGAACGACGCCACATTCCACCACAAAGGAATCCCTTTTCCGATTAGCATATGGAATGGAGGCAATGATTCCAGTAGAAATCGAAGAAGGATCGCCCAGAGTAGTTCACTACAATGAGGAAGCAAACTCCCAACATCAGAGAGAAAAGCTCGACTTGCTACCCGAAATCCAAGAAAGAGCTCGGATCAGGGAAGAAGATCTAAAGCGCCAAATGGCCTCCAAATATAATCAAAGGGTAGTGCCGAGAAGTTTTGTAGAGGATGATCTCATCCTAATCCGAAATGATATTGGAACAACTCGACCAGGAGAAGGAAAGCTGGCAGCAAACTGGAAAGGACCCTACCGAGTTGTAAAGGTACTTGGAAAGGGCTACTACAGACTGTCTGAACTCGATGGACGAGAGCTTCCTAGGTCATGGCACGCCTGCAACCTGATGCCAAGGCATCTTGGCCAGTTTCACTGACCTTTTCTTTACTATTTTTAAGGTAGTTTCAGGCATTTCTTTAGGAAATAAGCTAGTTTTGGGTAGATATTCACTTACACCTTGATTCAAGCATACATTGTGAATTTTACATGATTTCATGAGGATTTTTCATGAGTTTAGTAACAAATTGTATGTTGCATTACCCATGACTTGGACTAGAACTTTGATACACTCTATTGCTTGATTTCAGGACCAAAGGAGCAAAGAAGAACCACTTAGCAGTCACGTTAATCTAATTAACGTTACCACTAATGTGGAATGAGAGGTAACTTGCAAAGTTAATGAGAAAAGTGATTGCCAATAACGCTCTCGAAGCCATCATTGCCCACGTTAAGAGTCACGTTAACTAAGTTAACGTGAACTTTAACGTGAAGAAGGGACTTTGAGCCAACGTTAGTGACACTTAACATTGTCACTAACGTTGGCCAATGATCATAAGTGGCTACGTTAGAGTCCACGTTAACTTAGTTAACGTGGCCTCTAACGTTAAAAGGGGGAAGGAAGCCAACGTTAGTGACACTCAACATTGTCACTAACGTTGGCCTAAGGTGCAATGTACCACGTTAACCTAGTTAACGTGGGAGCTAACATAAGAGGCAAGGGTGGTCGACAACGTTAGTGACACTCAACATTGTCACTAACGTTGGAAGCAACCACAAAACCCCAAGGAGCCACGTTAACTTAGTTAACGTGGAAGGCTAACGATGATGAGTGAAAGATAAGCCAACGTTAGTGACACTCAACATTGTCACTAACGTTGGGGATAGCTAAAGATGGCCACGTTAGAAGCCACGTTAACCTAGTTAACGTGGACTCTAACGTGAGACATAGGGGCACATTGGAACGTTAGTGACAATGTTGAGTGTCACTAACATTCTCGAAGGATGGTAAGGTCACGTTAGAAGCCACGTTAACCTAGTTAACGTGGGCTATAACGTGAGGCAAAGGGGTACATTGGAACGTTAGTGACAATGTTGAGTGTCACTAACGTTCTCGAACTCATACTTTCACTAAAACGTCAACACCCCTAACGTCCTGAGCTAAAGTCTCTACCCACTTCACACTTTCTCTCTGCAAGTAAACCCAAGCCCAAATTAAGAAGAGAACTGATTCAAACTCAAGGCCCAAGACTTGAAGAACCAACTAGAAGCTGAGAAGAGTAGTATATATAGGAGTAGCTTTGAATTATTGGGGGACGGAAAAGCTTTGGAGAAAATAGCATTACTCTCTGTATTTGTACTCTACTAGTTCCATGATGTATTCTCCATCTTTGTTTTCATTTTCTAGAGCTATGAACAACTAAACCCCTTTCATTGGGTTAGGGAGCTCTGTTGTAATTTGATGGATCAATACTAATTTTCATTCTTCTTCTTCTATCTTTTCTCTTGATTTTACTTGAAAGCTTTCGATCTTCATCCCATTGGGTAGTTATCTTGGAAAAGGAGTTATTTAAACTTGGATCTCTTCTGAACCTTGAAAGAGGAATGAAGAGATCAAGCTAGAAATGCTTTCTCATGCTGGACCAAATTGGGTTTGGATGGATATGTGACTATAATCCTCTCAATACTTGATTTGGAAAATGCATGTGGTATAATCAGTGACCACACTTCATCTCTTCTCATGAGCAATTGACCAAGGAATTGGCTATTGATCAAGATTTGAGAGATTGAATTGCAAGAAATTGTAATTCAATCAATTAAGATTGCCAAAGAGATCAATGAGTGCATTGATTGAGGAAGAGATGAAAATGAACTTGATCCGGAGAATTGCAACATCTCCTGCGCCCAATGAACTCCCCAATTCTGATCTCACCCATTCTCTTTAATTTTTGCGTTTACTTTCATGAGCAAACACCCATTCCCATTTACAATTCTGCAATTTACTTTCAGTCATTTACTTTCAGCACTTTAATTCTAGCATTTACTTTTTCTGTTATTTACATTCCCGCCATTTTAATTTCTGCAAATCTCAACCCAAATTCTGAATTCGCTCAACCAGAACTCTCTTCTAATTAAAGTTGCTTGATCAATCAATCCCTGTGGGATTCTACCTCACTCTATTGTGAGTTTTTACTTGACGACAAATTCGGTACACTTGCCGAAGGAAATTTGTTGAGAGACAGTTTCCACTTGCATCAAGTTTATGGCGCCATTGTCGGGGATTGATTGTGCATCAACAATGATTAAATTAGGAGATCACTAGATTGAGCATATTTGTTTTGTTGATTTAATTTTCTGTTTGAGTAATTTACTTTCTGTCTTAGTTAACTTCTCATCCTTCCCCTTCCACTCTTTCGTTTTCTTTGTTATTTACCATTCAGTTTGCTAACCCACTAACTGTTTGATATATCATTGACAACTAATAGTAATTTTGACAGCAATACTATTTGCACATATTGTTACTTGCTTGTACTTGTTGGTTGTATGACAAGGAGAAGAAGCGGGGCTTCAACTACCTTCGATTCTGAACCAGAGAGGACCCTCCTTAGATTAAGGAGGGAAGCAAGAGGAAAATGTGCAATTGGTGTTGAAGAGGAGGAGGAACACTTTGAACTAAACATGGAAGGCAACATGGAAAACCAACATGAAGAAGAGGATAATAACCATGGTGGAGGAGGTAGAGCAAATCATGTTGGGGAGGATAGAAGAGTGTTAAGCTCTTACATTAATTCAAACCCAGGCAACTGTGGGAGTAGCATTTAGAAGCCCACCATACATGCCAACAATTTTGAGCTAAAACCTCAGCTCATCACTCTTGTGCAGAATAATTGCTCATTTGGAGGAGGTGCTCAATAAGACCCGAATCAACACTTGACCATCTTCTTGAGGATTTGTGACACAGTGAAGTCCAATGGAGTCCACCCGGATGTCTATAGGCTGCTCTTGTTCCCATTTTCACTCAGGGACAAGGCATCCAAATGGCTTGAATCCTTCCCAAAAGAAAGCCTGACAAATTGGGAGGAGGTAGTGAATAAGTTTTTGGCAAGATTTTACCCCCCTCAAAGGATCAATAGGCTGAGAACTGAAGTGCAGACGTTCAGGCAGCAAGATGGGGAGACACTTTATGAAGTTTGGGAAAGGTTCAAAGACCTAACAAGGAGGTGTCCACCAAATATGTTCAATGAATGGGTGCAGTTGCACATTTTCTATGAAGGCTTGTCATATGAATCAAAGAAGGCAGTAGACCATTCCTCTGGAAGATCATTGAACAACAAGAAGACCATTGAAGAAGCCATAGATGTAATTGAGACTGTAGCTGAGAATGACTACTTCTATGCGTCCGAAAGAGGGAACACTAGAGGAGTAATAGAGCTAAACAATGTAGATGCTCTGCTGGCTCAGAACAGGCTCATTACCAAGCAGCTAGCTGACCTCACCAAGAAGATGGAAAGGAATCAAGTGGCAGCAATCACCACCTCCTCAACAACCCAAGAAGGAGTTGAAGAAGAAGCAGAGGATAACCTTGAGCAAGCCAACTACATTGGGAATTCACCTAGACAGAACCATGATCCATACTCCAAGACATACAACCCTGGATGGAGGAACCACCCAAACTTTGGGTGGGGGAATCAACAAGATCAAAGCCAAGACCAGAGACGTTACAACTCCAACAACAATGCAGCTCTTCAACAATTCACACAGAGGACATATCAACACCCCCACAACAACACTTCTCCACACCCATATCAAAACCACAACAACACCTCTCATCCTTCCACCTCTAATCCCAATCTACCATCAATTGATGACAGACTCTCTAAGCTTGAAACCTTACTTGAGGAACTATGCAAGGACGTTCAAAACAGTAAAGTATTTAGAGAGGAAGTGCAGTCAAACATGCAGAATCAAAATGCTGCTATCAAGAAACTGGAGACACAAATTGGTTATCTATTCAAGCAGCTTTCTAACCATAACCTTTGCAATGATAACAATTCAAGCAAGGAGGAGGAGTGTCAAGCTATAACACTTAGAAGTGGGAAGGAACTTGAGGAACTCTCCCAAAAACCACAAGAAGAAGGCTCAAATAAAAAGGGAGAAAAGCAAGAGGGAGTTCAAACTCCCACTTCAAGTCCACAAAAAGAAAAAGGGATGCCAAAACTGAACATCTCAAGAGCTCCATATCCTCAGCAGTTGAAGAAAAAAGAAGATGACAACCAGTTCGTGAGATTCTTGGAAATCTTCAAGAAACTACAAATCAACATACCCTTTGCTGAAGCAATAGAACAAATGCCACTCTATGCCAAGTTCCTGAAGGAGCTGATGACTAAGAAGAGAAGCTGGAAGAACAATGAGACTGTGACACTAACCGAAGAATGTAGTGCTATCATCTAGCACAAACTTTCCCAGAAGTTGAAGGATCCTGGGAGCTTTCAGATCCCTTGTATTATAGGGGAAATCACAGTAGAGAAGGCCCTTTGTGACTTAGGAGCCAGCATCAATTTGATGTCAATAGCAATGACGAGGAAGATGAAGATCGAGGAGGCTAAACCAACAAAAATGGCCTTACAACTGGCAGACCGATCGTTCAAGTTCTCTCATGGCATAGTAGAGGATTTGTTGGTAAAAGTAGGAGACTTCATATTCCCGGCAGATTTTGTAGTGTTGGACATGCAGGAGGAAGCCAAGACCTCCATTATTCTGGGAAGGCCGTTCTTGGCTACTTCTGGAGCTATCATTGATGTCCAAAAAGGTGATCTTACCTTGAGATTACACAACGAAAAGATGACATTCAATATGTTCAAGGCCATGAGTTACCCACCAGAACAATTGGGGGAATGCATGAGGTTAGACGCACTTGAAGAAGAAGTGCAGGAGTGTTTTGAAGAAGAAGAGCATGAAGAGCCCGAGAGATCAATGGAGGAGGAGTATATATCAAGTGAGGATGTTGCAACAGCAGAGAGTCATGTTCAAGATGCACCAAAGGAAGAGACTGAAAAGTCAGAGGCACCCAAGGTTGAACTCAAAGCATTGCCACCCACTCTCAAATATGCATACCTAGGAGAAAATGAAAACTACCCAGTAATAATAAGCTCATGCCTCAGCCAAGATCAAGAGGATAAACTGCTCAAGGTGTTGCGGGAGCATAAGGACGCCATTGGATGGACCCTTGCTGACCTGAAGGGAATCAGTTCAGCTATATGCATGCATAAAATACTGTTGGAAGATGATGCAAAACCATCCATTAAATCCCAAAGAAGGCTGAACCCAATCATGAAGGAAGTGGTACAGAAAGAGGTTATGAAGCTTTGGCAAGGAGGAGTAATATACCCGATCTCAGACAGCCCTTGGGTCAGCCCCGTGCATGTTGTGCCCAAGAAGGGAGGAATCACTGTGGTTCCCAATGAGAGGAACGAACTGATACCTACACGGACCATCACGGGATGGCGGATGTGCATTGACTATCGGAAACTCAATGAAGTTACACGAAAGGATCATTTCCCTCTCCCATTCATGGATCAGATGTTGGAAAGACTCGCAGGAACATGCTTATTACTGTTTTCTTGATGGTTATTCAGGATATAACCAAATAGTGGTTGATCCTAGAGACCAAGAGAAAACTTTATTTACCTGTCCATATGGAGTGTTTGCCTACAGGCGCATGCCATTTGGGCTATGTAATGCACCTGCGACTTTCCAACGCTGCATGCTTTCTATCTTCTCAGATATGATAGAGAAATTCATTGAAGTTTTTATGGATGATTTTTCGGTATTCGGAGATTCTTTTACTAGTTGCTTGAATCACCTAGCCTTGGTATTGAAAAGATGCCAAGAGACCAATTTGGTCTTGAACTGGGAGAAATGTCACTTTATGGTGACAGGAGGAATAGTTCTTGGCCATAAGATTTCTAACCAAGGAATCGAAGTGGACAGAGCTAAAGTGGAACTTATTGAAAAGCTTCCTCCACCTAGTGATGTCAAGGCAATTAGAAGCTTTTTAGGGCATGCTGGCTTTTACAGAAGATTTATTAAAGATTTTTCAAAAATAGCTAAGCCCTTGAGTAATCTCCTTGTATCAGATACACCATTCATCTTCGATGAAACCTGCATGTTGGCATTCGAGCATTTGAAAGAAAGATTGTCCTCTACCCCTATCATCTCCCTACCTGATTGGAACTTACCCTTTGAATTGATGTGTGATGCATCTGACTTTGCAGTAGGGGCAGTGTTAGGGCAGAGGAAAAATAACTTAGTCCATGTAATATACTATGCTAGCAAGGTCCTCAATGATGCTCAAAGAAATTATACCACCACTGAAAAGGAATTGCTAGCCATAGTTTTTGCATTTGACAAGTTTAGATCATACCTCATTGGTGCTAAAGTCATTGTTTTTACAGATCACTCAGCACTTAAATATTTATTTTCCAAGCAAGAATCAAAACCAAGATTAATAAGATGGATCTTATTATTGCAGGAGTTTGATATTGAAATCAGAGACAAGAAGGGAGTGGAGAACAAGGTGGCAGATCACCTATCCAGGATTCCTCATGAGGAAGGAGGAACACATGATATGAGTGTGAACGAGCTCTTCCCTGATGAGCAGTTAATGACAGTGCACAAAGCCCTATGGTTTGCAGACATTGCCAACTTCAAGGCAACTGGGGCTCTACCTCCAGGGATCAATAAACATCAAAAAGAAAGCTTATGAATGATGCAAAATACTTTGTCTGGGACGAGCCTTATCTCTTCAAGAAGTGTTCAGATGGAATCCTTAGAAGATGTGTCTCAGAAGAGGAAGGACGAGAGGTACTATGGAATTGCCACGGCTCATGCTACGGAGGCCACTTTGGAGGGGACAGGACTGCAGCAAAGGTGTTACAAAGTGGATTCTTTTGGCCCACCCTTTTCAAGGATGCCAAAGAACTGGTAAGGAGCTGCAATGAATGCCAAAGATCTGGGAACTTGCCCAAAAGAAATGCCATGCCACAGAATTTTATTTTGGAACTAGAAGTATTTGATGTATGGGGAATAGATTTCATGGGACCATTCCCAACCTCATATGCAAACAAGTACATCTTGGTAGCAGTGGATTATGTGTCCAAATGGGTAGAGGCCATCGCAACCCCAACAAATGACAATAAAGTGGTCATGAACTTCCTCAGGAAGAATATTTTCAGCCGGTTTGGAGTCCCAAGAGCCCTCATCAGTGATGGAGGGAGTCATTTTTGTAACAAATCACTAGAGGCTCTTCTCCTACGATATGGGGTGAAACACAAGGTAGCCACACCTTACCATCCCCAAATAAGTGGACAAACGGAGATATCCAACAGAGAGCTAAAGAGGATTCTGGAAAAGACTGTGGGTGCATCAAGAAAGGATTAGGCGAATAAGCTGGATGATGCTCTTTGGGCATACAGGACAGCATTCAAAACACCACTGGGAATGTCTCCATATCAACTGGTTTATGGGAAAGCTTGCCATTTACCACTAGAATTGGAACACAAAGCTCTTTGGGCCATCAAGATACTCAACTTTGACAGCATTGCTGCTGGTGCAAAGAGGATCTTGCAGCTGCAAGAGATGGAGGAATTCAGGTCACAAGCCTATGAAAATACTAAGATATATAAAGAGAAGGCAAAGAGGAGACATGACCTGCATCTTGCACCCAGGGATTTCGAAAAGGGGCAGCAAGTACTCCTCTACAATTCCAAATTGAGACTGTTCCCAGGAAAACTCAAATCAAGGTGGTCGGGGCCTTTCATTGTCACAAAAGTATCACCATATGGACACATCGAAATCATGGATGAAAGGTCAGAGAAGACTTTTACAGTGAATGGACAAAGACTCAAGCATTATCTGGGAAACATGGGGGAAAACCCCAGAGTAAAATATCATCTCAAGTGAAGTAAGGACCCGTCGAGCTAGCGACGATAAAAGAGTGCTTTGTTGGGAGGCAACCCAACCTTAGGTAACTACTTTTTCAGCTGCATTTCAATAAAGATCACAAGTTGTTTCCCCTGTATTGTAAGGAGCTAAGTTTGGTGTTCCACACCAAAACAATTCAAGAGTGAAAATGCGATTCTAAGTTTTGTGTCCCACCAAAGGATGCTAGTTAGAATCACACTACACTCTCAAAGCACATTGCTAGCTCTGACCAATAAAGGGAACCACTTAGATATAGATTAGTCTTTAGTTAATTTGTTGCTAACAGCAAGAGACGAGGTTCTACGCATGCATGTAAGGTTTTGTAGTAGACAAGGAACTAAGTTTGGTGTTCACACACCAAAATAAGTTCAGAAATTATAAGCATACATGCAAACTGACTATTCCTCAAGTGCTTGGGAAACAAGCAACTTCCAATAACCGTGCAGGAAGCTTATGAGGAGATGGTGCACATTCAACTAAGAAAGTGAGGCATCAATAACTATGACAATGACAACAAGAGGGCAACCGAATGGTGTGGCAAACCATCTCCCAAAGGTTGTATTGCTACTTAATTCCATCTACTCATCGTATTAAAAATGGAAAGTCTGAATGCACTGTTAATTAATAGTCATGTGTTAGTTTGGAACCTTTTCAATGATGCATTTTAAGTTTTATTGCTTAAATCTATGATTTTTGGTTTAAGTGTTACTGCATCATGCCATTACTTATTGTATGCTTGTCTTTTAAATAAAGAGAATGATTGTGTTTTAAATAGACCAGAGTGGAGTTCATAATATGGAAGTGCATTCATGAGTCTTTGATGTGATCATAAGTTAGCTAAGTTGGTTCAACCATAAGGTGGGGATGACAACTATCTGACCTGAATACTATACTTTGAATATACCCATGAGACTAAGTAAATAACAAGATCCTAATAAGAGAAAGGGAAAGAACACTTAAAGTGAAAAACAAAAGCAAAAGAGTAAGCAATATGGCTAGGCACCAATGGTTTTAATCTTAAGGCATGTGTCTGTGGTGTTCCTGTGTGAGGGATTTACTTGGATGAATAAGCTCTTAGGGGTGCCTTATCACTTGGTAACTTGGGTTAACTAACTCGGGATTATCAGCTGAAAGTCCACTATCAAGAGTAACCCTCACTACAGAGCATTTAGTAACCCAAAGAGGTGCTGGACACCAAGGTCTCAAGAAGGAAAATAAATGAACCAGATGCCTGTGGTGTATATGTATGGGGGAGAGACTTGAGGGAGTAAGTCCTTAGGGGTGTCTCAACACCTAGCACCTTGAACCAACTGGTTCGGGAGTGTTGGCTGAAAGCTTATCTTAAAGAGTTGCCCCCTTACAGAGCACTTAGCTTGAAGAACACAAATAAGCCCTGGAATGCCAATAAAAGGATCAATAAAAGTCTCATGGGATGTAAGCAGAGTCAGTGTTTTAGGACATGATAAAGGTCTGAAAGCCAAGAATGGAATGAACCTAAGTTGCTATGCATGAAACCACCATAAAATCAGTGACATGACTTCCACAAGAATGACTCATTTCTCTTGGCATTCCATTCATCATTCTCTTGTTCCAGTACTTGCTTAGGGACAAGCAAGCTTTAAGTTTGGTGTTGTGATGCCAAGGCATCTTGGCCAGTTTCACTGACCTTTTCTTTACTAATTTTAAGGTAGTTTCAGGCATTTCTTAAGGAAATAAGCTAGTTTTGGGTAGATATTCACTTACACCTTGATTCAAGCATACATTGTGAATTTTACATGATTTCCTGAGGATTTTGCATGAGTTTAGTAACAAATTGTATGTTGCATTACCCATGACTTGGACTAGAACTTTGATGCACTCTATTGCTTGATTTCAGGACCAAAGGAAGCAAGGAAGAACCACTTAGCAGTCATGTTAATCTAATTAACGTTACCACTAATGTGGAATGGGAGGTAACTTGCAAAGTTAATGAGAAAAGTGATTGCCAATAACGCTCTCGAAGCCATCATTGCCCACGTTAAGAGTCACGTTAACTAAGTTAATGTGAACTCTAACGTGAAGAAGGGACTTTGAGCCAACGTTAGTGACACTTAACATTATCACTAACGTTGGCCAATGATCATAAGTGGCTACGCTAGAGTCCACGTTAACTTAGTTAACGTGGCCTCTAACGTTAAAAGGGGGAAGGAAGCCTAGTGACACTCAACATTGTCACTAACGTTGGCCTAAGGTGCAATGTACCACGTTAACCTAGTTAACGTGGGAGCTAACGTAAGAGGCAAGGGTGGTCGACAACGTTAGTGACACTCAACATTGTCACTAACGTTGGAAGCAACCACAAAACCCCAAGGAGCCACGTTAACTTCCACGTTAACTTAGTTAACGTGGAAGGCTAACGATGATGAGTGAAAGATGAGCCAACGTTAGTGACACTCAACATTGTCACTAACGTTGGGGATAGCTAAAGATGGCCACGTTAGAAGCCACGTTAACCTAGTTAACATGGACTCTAACGTGAGACATAGGGGCACATTGGAACGTTAGCAAGGCCACGTTAGAAGCCACGTTAACCTAGTTAACGTGGACTCTAACGTGAGACATAGGGGCACATTGAAACGTTAGTGACAATGTTGAGTGTCACTAACGTTCTCGAAGGATGGTAAGGTCACGTTAGAAGCCACGTTAACCTAGTTAACGTGGGCTCTAACGTGAGGCAAAGGGGTACATTGGAACGTTAGTGACAATGTTGAGTGTCACTAACGTTCTCGAACTCATACTTTCACTAAAACGTCAACACCCCTAACGTCCTGAGCTAAAGTCTCTGCCCACTTCACACTTTCTCTCTGCAAGTAAACCCAAGCCCAAATTAAGAAGAGAACAGCTTCAAACTCAAGGCCCAAGACTTGAAGAACCAACTAGAAGCTGAGAAGAGTAGTATATATAGGAGTAGCTTTGAATTATTGGGGGACGAAAAAGCTTTGGGGAAAATAGCATTACTCTCTGTATTTGTACTCTGCTAGTTCCATGATGTATTCTCCATCTTTGTTTTCATTTTCTAGAGCTATGAACAACTAAACCCCTTTCATTGGGTTAGGGAGCTCTGTTGTAATTTGATGGATCAATACTAATTTTCATTCTTCTTCTTCTTCTATCTTTTCTCTTGATTTTACTTGAAAGCTTTCGATCTTCATCCCATTGGGTAGTTATCTTGGAAAAGGAGTTATTCAAACTTGGATCTCTTCTGAACCTTGAAAGAGGAATGAAGAGATCAAGCTAGAAATGTTTTCTCATGCTGGACCAAATTGGGTTTGGATGGATATGTGACTATAATCCTCTCAATACTTGATTTGGGAAATGCATGTGGTATAATCAGTGACCACACTTCATCTCTTCTCATGAGCAATTGATCAAGGAATTGGCTATTGATCAAGATTTGAGAGATTGAATTGCAAGAAATTGTAATTCAATCAATTAAGATTGCCAAGGAGATCAATGAGTGAATTGATTGAGGAAGAGATGAAAATGAACTTGATCCGGAGAATTGCAACATCTCCTGCGCCCAATGAACTCCCAATTCTGATCTCACCCATTCTCTTTAATTTCTGCATTTACTTTCATGAGCAAACACCCCATTCCCATTTACAATTCTGCAATTTACTTTCAGTCATTTACTTTCAGCACTTTAATTCTAGCATTTACTTTTTCTGTTATTTACATTCCCGCCATTTTAATTTCTGCAAATCTCAACCCAAATTCTGAATTCGCTCAACCAGAACTCTCTTCTAATTAAAGTTGCTTGATCAATCAATCCCTGTGGGATTCGACCTCACTCTATTGTGAGTTTTTACTTGACGACAAATTCGGTACACTTGCCGAAGGAAATTTGTTGAGAGACAGTTTCCACTTGCATCACAACCTAAGAAGGTACTACAGCTAAGACAAAAGATCTCATCATTTGATGCACTCTTTTTCCTGAAAAGATTTTTTAATGAGGCACTATGTTGAAGATCTAGGTCATGCCCGACTTAAAGGGATAAGAAAATTCCCGCATGTATATATTTGCATTTTTTCTTTGAATAAAGTCTATTTAGATATTCTACAAAGAATCCAAGACGCATTAATCTGAAGTATTCATCGTCCGATTATAAAGCGACAGGTCGGCAGAAAGTGAAAAACAATTTCACTGCACGACCACGATAAAGATAAATCGTCCGATAAAGGTGAAAACGCGAGTCACCCAAAGGACGATCTAAAGATGCCAACCACTTTCTACAAATCGGCAAAGATGAACACAGAATAATGTAAGAAGTTATCGAAAGTGATCTAAAAAAGAACCTGACGAGGTCTTACGGATCGCTAAAATAATAACTTAAGGACTGGTCGAACGAACCAAGTCAAACCAAGTTATAAGTAAACCCTGGAAAGAGGTCTGGCCAACCCTATTAAAGAGGATTACTTTAACTTAGAAGGGCCTGACATAACAAAGTCAGCCCAAAACAAAAAGTTATACATGTAGTCCCTGAAAGAGATCTGACAAATATCCAAGAAAGAGGACTACAAAGAATAACTTAAAGGAGACCGACATAACCAAGTCAGACTCCTATCACTAAAAAGTTATACAAGTAGTCCCTAAAAGAGATCTGACAAAGATCCAAGAAAGAGGACTACAAAAAATAACTTAAAGGAGACCGACATAACCAAGTCGGACTCATATCACTAAAAAGTTATACAAGTAGTCCCTGAAAGAGATCTAACAAAGATCCAAGAAAGAGGACTACAAAAATAACTTAAAGGAGACCGACATAACCAAGTCGGACTCCTACCACTAAAAGTTATGCGAAGTAGTCCCTAAAAGAGATCTGACAAAGATCCAAGAAAGATGACTACAAAAAATAACTTAAAGGAGACCGACGTAAACCAAGTCGGACTCCTACCACTTCAAAGTTATCAAAGTAATCCCTGAAAAGAGACCTAACAAAGGTCCAAAAAAGAGGATTACAGAAATAACTAAAAGAGGGACCAGCGCAAAAGACCCATCAAGAAACAAGTTGGACCCCTGAGTCACAACCTCAAAGGATCAAAGCTATAAACGATAAAATAAAACAATCCGAGGAGGTCAAGCTTCAAGATTTCAAACATCAGCAAGAAGATGCCAAGTCAAAAGACTACTTTTTTTAAAGGCCGTGAAAGGCCACCAAAACCTACTATCAAAAGACCGTAAGCTATTGTTCAAAATATTAAAGTTGCTAGATAAAGCAACTAAGAAGAGTCAGCAATTGAATAAAAAAGTTTCAAAAGCCCACAAGCCGGGCCAGCTACAGATCAACAAGCTTCAGGAACTTTCGTGGCATCATCAGGACAAGGAGAAGGTGGACGAGTCTGAATAGGCGCGGCATCTATAGTTCCGTTCTCCTGGTTCAGAACTTGGCAATCCGAATCAGGTGCAACCGGAGGAACAGAAGAGGTCGACACTTTGGCAGAGGACACAGGAGGAGGATCAGCATCATCATCACCCTCGTCATCAGGGACAATCTTGCCATTTCTGACAACATTGTCTAAACTGACAAGGGTGAGATCGGCCTCGGGAGCAATGACCCGAACTTGCTCCTTCAAGTTATCGTAAGCAGCAGTCACGCTGCCGACAAGATGACCTTGGAGCTCAGAATAATCCGCCCGAGCACTGTCCAACTCCCCCCTCAGACGCATCACCTCCCGATAAGTTGTAACATAACTATCTTTAAGCATCAGGGCTGTGTCCTCGGCCAACCACAAAGAAGCCGCCAATGAAAGGGAACTCGCCTTCTCATTCTCTAGATCCTTCTCTAACTTGGTCACCTTTAATTCGAGCTCCTCCTTCAGCCCCTTCATCCGGTCAAACTCTTGCTTTGCCTCCTCCATAAATGCCTTGGTGGCATGAAGAGGGAGACTTTGAGCAGTCCGGTGTATAGCGGCCACCATAAACGCCATCTGCACGTGATTCCGGGCCATAAATTCCAAATGGTGGAGGATGGACACATTGTCCATCGAGAGGGTACCATAGGGCCCAATTTGTTGATCTATGAACTCGATGGCATTGAATTCAGGGGCATTAAGGTCAAAAGGCTCAACCATCTTTTGCTTCTTACTTGGAGGGGCAGCAGATGGAACGGCAGAAGTAGGGTGAGGATCCACCAAGCGGACCCGAGGTGTCGGAATCACTTTCTTCACCATGGGGGAACTCGGCACTGATGGCTTCTCGTGCACTTGGGAGAACCCCTCCCCAGCCGCCTTGGCGGCAATATTCCTGGCAGCAGTCACCTTCTGCGCCCTCTTAAAAGCTTTCATAGATTCATTATTCTTCATTGCCTCTGCAAATAAAACAGAAGTCAAGCTACAAATCGAACAAGTCGGAAATACAGCTACAAGTAACATAAACAAACAACAAAGAAAACACAAGATGCCCAGTTCAGTTTGAAGAAGAGAATGATTGGTTAGAAATTTCTTTGTATCAAGATGGGAAGGTTGACCCCAGCGTTCTTCCAAAACAGTCACAAAGGCTCGCTCAGCCTCGTCCAACATGTCCCAAGAATACCTGGAGACCCTCACATCTTTTTGCCATTCCAGGGGAAAGGCGGGCTCATCATTTTCGTCCAGAAAAAAGGGCCAAGTTCCTTTAACAGCTCGAACCTTGAAAAAGTAGTTTTTAAAATCGCAGAATGACTCGTCAAACATGGAAAAAACCTTCTTTCCCTGGGTGGAACGAAAGGAGACCCAAGCTGCTTTCTTTTTCACCACTCCAGGCTTAGTCAAGAAAAACAAGTAGAAGAAGAGAGATTGGGAAGCAGGAATACCAAGGCCATTACACAATAATTGGAAAATTTTTATAAAACCCCAGGAGTTGGGGTGAAGTTGAGAATGGGCAACATTACAAGACCATAACAGGTCGATTTCAAATTGAGTAAAAGGAAGGGTGATACCCAGCTGACCGAAGAAAAAGTCGTAAGCATAAAAGAAAGGGCGACCATCAACAACCCGAGTTGAAAAACAGACTCTCTCGTCAGAAGAAGGAGGGACGAGTTCATAGTTCTTCTCATCACCAGAATTGCTACAGACACTATGAAACTGCCTAAGCTGAGCACAAAACTCAGAATCAGCCAGTGAGACACACAGGAGAACCATGGAGTCCACCCAATCGGCCATACCCGCAGGAACCTGGGAAGGCATCTCTACAACGTTATTTCGGGAAGACATGAGGCCAACTAAATCCTACAAAAGAAAAGAAGAGTGGATTACTTAAAAACATCTCGGACATGGGTCAAAACATCTCGACGGAAGGATATACCAAAAAGGGAAAAACCCCAAGACTCAAGAGAAGAAGTCTTAGGGCATCCCTTGGAGGCAGTAAATAAGAAGGGTCTTCAAAAACATTTCTACAGTCTACATCTCGGCACTCATCAAAATAAAATCCAGAAAAGAAAGCAAGGGAAGCAAATAACGCAAAAGGTCCACCCTTCTACAGTTTATCAAGAAAAGCATTGCTCCTACAGTTTACCAACACTACTGCTACAGTTTATCAGAACACCAAAAAGACCAAATGAAAAACAGCAAAGGCACAAACTTTTCAAAATCAAGCAAAAAATCATCAGCCAAGGCACAAACAGAAACGGCGGCAACATGCAAAAGAAAAAGATTCAAGCAACAAGAAAAAGGTTCACACCAAAAAATTTCAGAGCATGCAAACAAAGTCAAGCACGATAAGAACAGAAAAATCCAAACTTTCTCCAAAAAAGAAGATCAAAGGGAAAACTTCATCCCAAAAGCTAAAAACAAAATACGAAATGGGACGAACCTGGAGACTAAAGAAGCTTCGAGGAAGAGTGGAAGCGTAGAGATAAAGGCTGCCCAGAAGAACGCCAAGCGACGCCACAAACACAAGAAAGTAGAGGAGCAAGCGAAAGACAGAGAGCAGATGAGAGAAACAGAAAAACGAGAGAGTAAATGGAGGAGTTACGGAGAAGAAGTGAAGAAGAGAAACCGTTTTTTTGATTGAGGGATTCAAAATAAAAGCCAAGAGAGAATGGGGAAATTAAATGCCAATTAAATGCGGATGTTAAAACCGCTTGCGTTCCCAAAAAAGCGCTAATACAAAAGCGCGCGCTTTTAGAGGAAAACGTTCTACATTCAAAAAAGACTCTACAAAGAAAAGGAATCGATAAAATGCTTGAGTTCGACTTCACTTAAGAAGGACCGAAGTCAAAGACTCGACCTCCAAAGGAAGAACCGAGCTCAAGCAGGGGCACTGTTCATACCCTGGGTCGAGCTGACCGACCTGGGATGTTTAGCGACAAGGCGACCGACCTCTTCAGGTCAGACTATCCGACCTCTTCTCAAAGAGCTCAGCCAAATCGACAGGAAAGCCCAATAAAGGGTCCAAATAGAGGAACACGACCCAAATCCAGAGGCAATCCCAGCCTACAGAGATAAAGGCGGTTCTGTTGAAGATAAGCTGACCTCACCCAAAAAATAAGATAAGATAAGATAAGATAACTAACTTATCTTATCTAGAAAGGTCACTTCTCACCATTATAAATACACTGGAGCACCCAGGTATAACTCATACTCTGATTCTACTAAATACCTGTTTAATACCCTTGCTAACTTAAGCATCGGAGTCCCTTGCAGGTATCCCCCACCCTCTGGGGACAAAGGAATCAGCACCACCACCAAGTTCAACAAGTCGGACACAACAGCTCCGGCCGTCTCCCACCAGCCGGACACGTTAGCATCGACCAGCACAGAAGATCTCATCCGAGATCGACCTCCAGTTTTAGGTAACCCTCGGAACAGATCCTAAGGACAATTTTAAATCATTTAATATTGAGGAAATTAGTAAGTTAGTAGAGAATTTTTATCCCCTTGACTTTTCTTCTAATGAGCTAAATATTTTAAAATCTCAGTTGCAACATTTTCAGCATGATATACCAAATCATTTGAAAGTCATTGGTACATTTTTTGATTTGTGCAACAAGTTGCAAGAAAGGAAAAAATCAAGAACTTATCTCATGATTGATAGGCTAATACGTCTTGTTTTGACTTTATCAGTGTCTACAGCAACAACAGAAAGAGCTTTTTCAGCAATGAAAATTGTTAAGACAAGACTCTGAAATAAGATGGCTGATGAATTTCTTGAAAACATTTTGGTCATCTATATAGAAAAAGAATTAGCAGCTATTTTTTACACAAATTCAATAATAGATGATTTTGAAAATAGAAAAAATGTCAAATAGCCTTTTCATGATACAAAACTGTAAGTGGTAACTTTTATATATTATTGTCTTACTTTGATTGAGAAATAGTAATATAAAATATTTTTAGTAAATTATTAAACACAGCCTCCCCTAAATAATTAGTCTAGCTCCGCCCATTACAAGAAACAGTGTAATTATCGACGCCAAAAATCGACAGCCAAATTTTCCATCAATTTTTTTCGATGGCTTGTCGTCGATAAAATGAAAAAAAATAATTATAAATAAAATATTAAAATTGACGACCATGTTGTCTATTATTTTGATAACCTTTTAAGGCCCTTCCTCTTATCGTCACATTGTAGACAGAGTGGTAGGCTGAAAACTTTTTTCTTTAAAATCGACACACAGGTCATCTATTTTAATAATTATAATATAAACAGTTTTTGTCGTCGATAATTTTAAACAATCGAAATTTCTTTTTGAAACTAAATGAAGGGTATAGATTTATTAAATAAAATAGATGGCTACATTATTTAATTTTATTTTAATTAAAATCAACGAAGTTACCGTCAATTTTTATCAACAAAAAATTACACCGCCTTTACTTCCCGCGTCTCTTGTTTCACTTAATTCCCTGCTTACATTTTACCTAAAAAATTAACTAACCCCAATTTGGGCCTTCTCCATTTCACCGCTACCATTTCACCAACCTTCCTTCTTCGCTGCCACTACGCCGTCGTGTCTCCACTACCTCTGCGCTGTCGTCGCTCTACTGCCGCAGTGCCGGTTGTCGCTTTACTGGCCCTGCGCCCGTTGTTGCTCTACTTCTCCCGTGCTGTTGTCGCTCCGTCACACTAGCGCCGCTGTCGCTCTGTAATCGACGGCAAGGCAGTGGCGCAAACTATCAGATCTGAGATTGTGGAGGAAGTGCGCTCCCTCTTTCAAAAGTACGGCAAGGTACTCAATCCCGATCCCAATCCCAATCTAACCTAATCAAAATTGGGAATTAGAATAATGTAATATGATGGTGTTATTGCAGGTTTTGAGGCTGGAGGTGGTGGTAGTAGGGAATAGGAAGGACACACAGAGTTATGTGGAAATGAAGAGAAAGGCATGTGCTGAATTAGGGATTAAGTCCTTTGACATTGACCTTCCCGAACAAGTTTCTGAATCTGATTTGATTAAGCAAGTTCACTAACTCAATGTTAACCCTATTGTTCACGCTATTAGATTTATGTTACTTGTTACCATTCCAAGCTTTTGTTTTTAGCTCATGTTTGAGACAAAAAATGTATGCAATCAGGTATATTAGTTCAGCTTCCATTTCCAAAGCATATCAATAAAGAAAAAGTTTTCAGGAAAATAAGCCTTGATGAAGTTCTGTATCGTCAATTACTTGTTCTTTTGCTTTTTCTCTTGTTGTTACTGCTAATATCTTTTTTTCAACTGTAATTTGATTACTGTTTATAGAATTGAAATTATGAGTTATGCATTATGGAGATGCTCTGGTTTATAAAAAAATTACTTAATTTTGGTTGATGCTCGTAATTAAAATTTGGTGACATGAATGGTGACTTTATGATTATGTCTTAAAATATGAAGCTTGTAATGATATAATGTGTAGAAAATTTAATGTTCAATTTTTCTATAGCTAATTTAATCTTCAGATAACACAATCTATTATCAAGGATGGTAAATTTATTTTTATTTGCTCGTTTTGTTCTTCATCGGCACGACTCTGGCATTATGTGGAAGTACTACAAATTTCTGTTTTTTTACTCACAGAAAGTGCCATAGCGACTATTGAATGGCACAATATTCTCACTTGATTACATTTCAACATGCTAGTGGGGGTTCTTGTAGTCATTGGTAATACTTGTGATCCCTATGACTTTGACATCTTAACCACTTACAGATTTGGTTCCATGGTTAGCATTTTAAAACTCATCATCTGCAACTATTTAAACATGCATATCATGATACGGTTCTGAATATGAAATTACACGATTATTGATTGGACTAAATCTCTGTCTAATGGCCAAGTTACATTTTTGATACTATTAGACTAATCTACTCCCTGATGTTTTGTTAGCAAATGGCTTATGATACAAAACATTTTCGTGTCCTGGAGATACAATGGCTTGGAACTTATCCTTCAGATGCTGAGAGATATTTTATTTCAAAGCAGTGTCTACTTTCTCTAATTGCTAAAGGTAAGGAATAAGTATATTAATTGTAGTGCATGAGGACATAGTTATACACCTGATCTAATCAATACCATGCCTACAATATACTTGGAAGACAAGAGAAAACTTGAAGCCATGTTGCTTAGATGCTACCTGCAAAGGGATGTACCATAATTTTGAGTCGGTGACTCACTCATTTGCTGTTATTGCCGACTTTTTGTTAATTTCGAGCTTCAATTTAAAGAATGAGAGTCTTGAGGAAGAAGGCACTTGTGGATATTGGTCTGCAACAGTTCATGGCTATTGCTTCTATGTACATTTTGCTTTCTCAATTTGTTCATATGTGGTAGTGATGCTACTAACCTTGTATAAAGTATCAACAAACTTATAGTAATGTGCATATTCCTATGTCTATGTGTATCTCATATTTAGACGAATATAAGTTTGAATTTAATTATTTATTTTATCTTAAATCTTTAAATTAAAGAATTATTTGTTATTATTTTGATAAGTTTGTAAATTCATTATCTAATATTTAGTATAAATTTTATTTTTACATTTAAAAGTTTATTTGCATGAATTGTCTATTATTTTTCAAATGAAAAAAATAATAAAAAAATTATGGCTATTAAAATCGACGGCATCGTTGTCGTTTTTAAATTTAAAATAGACAAAAAAATAATAAATAGATGAAAAACTTGTCGATATTTTAATAATTAAATTGACGGCTATTCTGTTAATTTTAATGGATCAAATATCAACAGACGTTATGTCGATTTTATATAGTATTATCGACGGCATGTTTGTCGCTTTTACTAAATAGGTAAAAATCTTAAACTCATTTTATCGACGAAAAAGTTGTCGATTTTATTAGATTTTTAAAAAATAGACACGTTTAAAAGCGACATGTCACGCCGTCCATTTTACCGTCGATTTTTAATATTATCGACGACAAATCCGTCAATTTTTTCGTTGATTATTTTAACAGTGTTTCTTGTAATGGCTCCTGAGGAGTACAAGAGGTGGATGGTATATTTCTGTGCGATTATCTGAAACATTCGGCTAGAAAGGAATAGAAGAATTTTCCAGAATAAAGGAAAGAGGAATGCTAGGGGTCAACATAATTTATAATGTATAGCCATCAATTAGCCATTATCAATATCTTTAATGGTATGAGATGACATCTACTGGTGTAGGATTACTCATTTTTCTTTAGATGGTTAAGTGCTTGCCAAATTTCAATAAAAGTGCTGGTCTTTTAGACTTTCTCTAAAAAAAGGGGTTGACGATATTATCCATCAGTCCTTCATGAACTATAAAGAGTGGCTAGATGTAGATCCCTTCTGTTGTTGATGACAATACCAAATATGACATGAAATATTAATTAGTGTTTTTTGCGTAGCTTACTTCTTTTGACTGGTGGTTATTTCTGTTTGTTGTTTCGTTTACTCCACATGTAGTGTTGAGCTTTTCCTTTAAAAAAGAAACATGTATTTTTATTTTTATTTTTATATTTTATTCAATTATAAATAAATAATAAATTCAACTTATTATCTATTAATTTTATTTAATTAACACATACATTTAATTATTTTTATATAAAATTAATAATTAAAAATTATTAAATAATAATTTAACTAAATATATTAAATTATCTAATAATGATTAACTATAAACTTTGACCAGTTGGATTGCAATTCTTTTCTAAATTAATAAGTATGGCATTTATGGCTCTCTTATTAGATTTTTGAAAGAGAACACATCATTCTCATTATTTCATATAGTTGATGTTTCTCTATATCGTACGGTTGTCCGAAGAAGAAGGCAGAAGCTGATACCGACGACCCAGTTAACGCGTTGAGGGTCCACTCCGACGCTGAAAAGTGAAAACTGATTGCCTCGCATTTCCCATATTGCCAACGTGATTTAATTCTCATTGCTCAATTAGCTTAAACTTTAAGTTTTACTATAATATTTTTCTTTTTATTTTTAATTTATTTGTTGGTGTTATCTTAATAAAAACAACGAACGTGTCACCCTCAGATACATTGATTAGTCATTAGTGCCCAACCCAGTAACCCGATTGTTCCAAGTGAGGAGGTACGCAAGTGCCGAGTGGGACAAGAAAATATTTATTACGGTATTTTATCATTATTATTATTATTATTATTATTATTATTATTATTATTATTATTATTATTATTATTATTATTATTATTATTATTAAAAAATCAGAAAGATATTGCTATAAAACTTATTCATCTCAATTATTTTCATGTCAAATTTATTATAAAGAATTGTGTATATCTACTATCTATTATTATATTTAAAAAACATTAGCATGAGTTTAGCACACATTTTTTCATATATATATATAAGAGATCTTTTAATTAGAGTATTAAGTACTTATTATTTAAACTAATTTCATATTTTTTATTATTATACATACACCTTGATAAATGATTTGGTGACAACGAAAAGATAAAAAAAGACCTAAAAAAGTCAGATATCAAATTCTCGACAAAAAAATTGGTATATTTTTAAAAAATCTTACCAATTGGGATACAATTAGGTAGGTATCATTGCATAATTTAAGAACTTCAGACTCAAAATAAAAAAAAAAAAGATAACTCTTAATTTCGTAGAAAAACAATCATGTATATATATGAAATGACGTTCTGACCTATCAAGTTGGGAGAAACAGACTATCTCTTCAGGGTCAGCAACCACAATTTTATAATTCGTCTTATCCTCCCAACTCAAACATAATTTATGATGTCTACGAAAGATTTTAGCATATTCGTTATCAATAATATGGACAGGAATAAGAACAGATAAATCTACCCATGTCAAGTCGGATGGGACCTTAGAAGATATACTGTGTATAACTGATCGAGACATACAAGCTCTATCTACAATACAACAAAACAAAAAAAATGTCACAACAAAAAGTCAAAAAGTCGGGTCATCATCAAAAGATTATAGTTCTTACATTTTCTCATACACACAAACTATCATCACATTATCAGATACAGAAATAGTACCATCTTTTAACAGATAAAGTGGCACTATGTGAGAGCAACACAAACATGAAAATCTCAATCACCAATAGCAAATAAAGACTAGGACCAACGTAAAATTTACAAGACTGAACCTCATTTTCAAAAATATTTTCTAATACGGATAAAAACAACAATGCCATTTAAGAAATTCAAGAACGAAAAAGTAAACAAATTTTCAATCAACAAACACAAAAGTGGTAAAATAGAACGCAAGAAACAAAACAAGAAAAAGGATAAAAAAACCAACCTGAATAGAAGAGTGCTAAAGGAAAAAAATACTTCAACAGCAAAAATACTACGGTCCAAAGTCTTCAATGAACTAATGAGAACACTCAAAATTCAAGATAAAGAAATCTTGAAAGAAGAACAAAGGTTGCAAAAATAATCGAGGGAGACAAAGATGATGCTATACGAAGAAAGTGAAAAAGGAAGAAAAAAAGAAAAATAAAGTATTTATAAGACATTAAAAACAAAAGTTTCACTTTGCACCTCTCATTAATAGTGTACACAGTTACACAGTTATTAAGGTAACTGAAGGAAGAATGTGTGTGATGTTATAAAAAGACTTGACGTTTCAAAAACATGTCGAGTATCCAACTTACTCCAGAAAGACGGTTTACCCAACGTAAAGGAACAAATCAACCCATGCTTAAACCTGACCTCGTAAATACATGAACTCAAGTAAAGAGACTATTTATACATATCCTGACCCAAAAACATAAAGGCAGACCCAATAAGAATAAAAGTTCACCAAAAAGGTGGCCTCATCTACTTATCCGGCCTTATAAAAGTCGAACACCACAAAGGTAGTTCAATCCTACTTATCTGAATAAGTAACTACCTCCTAAGATATCTCATGCTTATCTAGAAGGGAGATCTCAACAACTTTCCTATCAAGAGGGAACAGCCATCCATCATCAAAGGTGAAACTACTTTAAAAAGGTAATTATCTATTCTACTATAAATACACTAACACTCTCATGTATATTTTAGACTTAATCTACTAACACTTGCTTAAAGCTCTTACTAACTTAAGTATCGGAGTCTCTTACAGGTACCACCCCACCTC
This sequence comes from Arachis hypogaea, assembly GCF_003086295.3. Taxonomy (NCBI): domain Eukaryota; kingdom Viridiplantae; phylum Streptophyta; class Magnoliopsida; order Fabales; family Fabaceae; genus Arachis; species Arachis hypogaea. Next base: position 98,906,021 of record NC_092039.1, read on the forward strand.
AGCACCAATATAAGTCGAACGCTATTTCAAAAAAAGTCTGGACCTCACGTCTTGGCCCAAGAGCAACCCAGTTTCAGGTAATCAAGAACACTTATTATTATTATTATTATTATTATTATTATTATTATTATTATTATTATTATTATTATTATTATTAGAAAAAATGACAAATAAGTCTTTGACCTTTTGATCCGTAGACATTTAAGTCATCGAGGATTGGAAAATACATTTAAGTTCATAACATTTTCAAAATCTATCGATCCCTCATATTCACTTGGGTTTGTTAGAATCTGTCAGACTCAACGAAAAAATCAAACGTGACTCCCATGGTACTGACCAGGATGATACGGATGCACATGTGAGAGAGTTTTTAAAATTGAACAAATTAGACTCAGAGATTGATATGTCCAGATTTTAAAGAGGTCAGAAACTTAAATATATTTTTAAATTCTCAGAGACTTAAATGTTCGTAAACCAAAAAGTCAAGAACCGATTTGTCATTTTTTTTATTATTATTATTAGAAAAAAATCAGAAAGATATTGTTATAAAACTTACTCATCTCAATTATTTTCATGTCAAATTCATTATAAAGAACGTATATATCTGCTACCTATTATTGTATTTAAAAAAGATTAGGATGATTTTAGTACACATTTTTTTTCATATATACTTATATTTATAAAAAATATATATAAATAAAAGATTTTTTAATTAGGGTATTATGTAATTTTATTTAAACTAATTTCATATTTTTTATTATTATACACCTTGATAAAAAGAAGCAAAAGTGCATATTACTGGTATATGTAAATGTTTTAATAAACTCATTCACTATATGAAAAGTTTCATATGTCACATGTTCCATGATTTTATTCATGGTGTCATTTTTTATAATCACATTGAGTGAGCTTTAGTCAGCATCCCACTAGACCTAGGCAACCTGGAAAATAGGTACATATGCTCAGCCGTGTCAGATCACACACCATTATTATTCATTGAGTCCAATTTTCTTAATTTCCCCCGCTTCTGAATTGACCAAACCAATAACTCAGTTTGAGATAAGAAAGAATATACATGAAAAAGAAGGGGCGGGGGGACATGTGATTTAAACACTCCTTGTACATATCATCAACTTAACCCATCATTCTCATATAACTTTAGACATCCAATAAGGATAGCAATCTATATGTTTCAATTATTTAGATGCAATTAGATCCTAATTGCCATATTTTCACATTTCACATTACATAATATGATTATGATAATAATTATTGTTGGAATAATAATAATCACCTAATTGGGGAAGTCAAAGATTCAACTTGGGCCTTCCCACAAGGTCCATTCATCCTAATATAAAGTCTATATTCGTCATATGTCATTGGTTGATAGAGTGCTGGCCTTTCCTTAGTCACAAGCTCTTTGGCAGGTTCAATAAGCAAATCACTTTTTGGGTTGTAAAAGAAGGCTAAGGACACACGATCTTTGTTTGAGTTCACAATAACCCTGTGCTCCACACTCTTGTATATTGCATTGCTCATCACCTGTCATTATATAATATATATTAGTCATTAATTAATTAAGAACTACCCACTCCTTGATGAAAATCTGAACCTCATCAACAATAATACATAATTATGGCAGACCTAGTGGTTGGCTGATTTTTTTTTTTTTTTCAAAATGTGGCTCTTTAATTAATATATGGACATATACAGTGAGTGCAGATAATGTTATTACTACTTTTCAGTCTAATTATTGTTATTGTTACCTGAATTTGGTCACCAACGTTGATGATGAAAGCATTTGGGAGAGGCTTGACAGTGATCCAATGATTTCCTTTGCGCACTTGAAGGCCGGACACAAAATCATCAGGCAGAAGGATGGTCATCCCGCCAGGGTCTGAGTGAGCTGAGAGTCCTAAGGTTAGGTCAGGTTGAGGGCATTTTGGGTAGAAATTAACCCTTAAACACCCTCCAATCTCGTTCTCTCCACCAAATGCATTCATAAGGTAATCCTCTTTTAGGCCTAGGTTTCTTGACATCAACTCCAGCATCCTTCCTCCTAGCTTCACCACTTCTTCTCCATATTCCGAGATTACTTTCCTGTTGTCAGTTACCAATTCAACTTAAATGTATGTGCAACTAACCATGATTTAACTAAAGTGAAAACTTAAGTGCAGTCAATTTCACGTGAAATTAATAACCAAAAATTGTTAGATGAAAATCAGTCAAATTATTTAACGATTTTTAACTATCAACTTCACGTGAAGTTGGCTATACCTGAATTTTCACCTTTTAACTAATCATTAACATTTTAGTGTAATCAAGTGAAACATTAGCTAATATCGCTTCAAATATAAGGAAAATTAAAAATAAAAAGGTATTTATTATTTAACATTTTTTTTTATGATAATAATTATGAGGTAATGAGGTCCCGGTCAACATTGTCCAAAATATAACTATGTTGCTCGTGATCAGCTTAGATGATGAGGTAGTTAAGAGAAAACTATAAATTAAATTAGTGGGTTCCTTTTGTACGTGAAGAGACAGAAAGACAGAGAGAGATATAAAAGGTGAACCAAGTAGTTTGTACTGGTATATAATTTAAGAAAAGTTCCAAGTATTATTCCAAAAATATCATTATTTCAATGATTTTATATATGAATTTTTTTTAAGCCAAGAGTGAAATTGAACGAAAAATGAAGACTTTTACTTTATTTAAAAAGAACATATGTATTGAGAGAGGTATATTTAATATAAATAAAATTTTTTTGAGACAAAATTAAAAGAAAATAAAATTTATGGATATTTCTAAAATTTACTTTTAATTTTATATATATAATTAATTATCTAGAAAAAAGTACTTTTTACTCTTTATCAAAATTTTCATCTTTACTATAGTATTACTTTATATATATATATATATATATATATATATATAATCTGAAATAAACTATTAAAAATATTAAAATATTAATATTTTTGAATACTTAAAAAATTTGTTTATAATTTACTTACAATTGGCCTTTATGTATATAGTTTATTGCAATATCCTTGATAAGGAACCCATGCAAAATTATTTTTTATGATAGTAGATCTGGTATTTATTCAGAAAATTAAGTGCTTTAAAGTTTTACAAGTGTGTGGTACAATGCAAAAAATACTCTAGCAAATTTACTTTATTATATAAAAAAAAACAGATCATCGCTTTCACTTTTTTAATTGAAAATAAAACAAAAATCACTCTCAGATATTTCATTTTAATTTAAAAAAAAAAACACAAATCTTTTCTAACAATTTTATAATTTTTTTTGCAAGATGCCCCAATATTTCGGTAAAATAAAAAAAAGGCCAATATTTTTTAATTTCACAAAAAAGCTTTCCATATATAAAAAATTTTGCCAACAAACCTAAGGTTTAATTATGTGCAAAAATAAACATTTAATACCTAAGGCATAGCATGATAAACTTGTATCAATCGATATACAAAAAAATTTTCATTAAAATATAAAAGTTTTATTACATTAGATCTACTAAAATATTAAAAAAAATTCTATATTATAGATTTTAGTAAAATTTTCCTCACAAAAGAGAAGCCTGAAGTGTTTTTTTCTTTTTTTATATAGATTTTAGTAATTTGTAAAAGCTGGCTTTGTCAAATGCAAGAGGCCATAGAGATAGAAGAAAGCGCGTCACGTTTTACATGTGGGGTTTGGCCTTTGGAGTGTACATGATGTACCTACATGCTTATTTATGCTTATTCCAAGTTGTTGAAGAAGCGTTAATTACCCAAACCCAACTCACCCAAGTGGTAGGTTTATGAGTCTCCAAAGCTGAACGTGTCAAAAAGCTTTTTTTTTTTTATCTTCATTTAATTAATTAATTAATTATGAACTATCCACTTCATATGTGACACGACTTTTTCCAACACCCTCAAATTTGACAGGTCCAAACCCTTCCATTTTAATTATGAATAGGATAAGGTTTTTCCTTAGAAAACATGTTAACTTTATCAGTTTGACTAACAAGTGCTCTAAAATTATTTATTCAGGTGTTTGATATAAATTTTTTTATTAAAAATGTGTAACTTTTAGTACATTATTTAACGACAAAGATTTAAAAGTTTTTACTGTAAATAAACAAATAATGCTCTACAAAAACATGTGTTAGTGAAATTCTAAAATTATTAAAATAGAAAATTTGTGTTAAAAAATAAAAATATTATGTATACATAAAAAATTAGCCACTAAATTAATAATTTATATTTTTATATAACTATCTATATTGTTTAATTCGTTTTGATGTGAATTTTATGTTTACCATGCATTATATATGAGTCATGATTTGATAGTTATTTTTTTTTTTTGTACATGTAATATGTTTGGTTAAAAAATAAGAAAATTATCTATTTAATGCATTTAGTGAATAAGTTTTTTAAGACTACTACTTTCCACAATTAATAACTTTAACTAGTGTTTTTAGTGATTTTTTTTAATTTCATACTTAGATAATAATAAGTATCCTATGAAGAAACTTTGCTTTACTAAAATTTTTAATATAAATTCTACTTAAAAATCTTAGAAAGTTTAAATTTATATATAAAACTAAATCTTTATGTACTAATGGTTTATTCATAAAACTAGAATTCGTGATCTAGTCAAAGGGACAGACATATATCCAATCTGTTAAACTTGTGGAACTTTATTTATGCTCTTTTTTCACATGCTCAATTTATGTTACGTATACCTACAACTCCCCAACCTCGTTATAAGAAATTAACATAACTATGAGAAACGCCACCTTATTAATTGGTTGGTAAACAATATTAAATAGAAACAAATATTAAGTATATTTACACTCACATCTATATCATACCAAACAAGGAAAAATTAGTAAATAACTTGCAAGAAAGATAGAGTTTTTAACATACATAAGCATTATTAAAATTATTATTTATTATGTGAAGATGCATTTTCTGAAGATAAACATAATTTTAATATATAAATAACATACTTATATTTGATCGTTGGTTCAAAAGAAAGTAAGGAAGAGAATACAAGGAAAAAGAAAAGTTACAAAACAAAATTATTAACAACTTTAGCTAAATAAATAAATAAACAATTCCATGCATGTTTGGACATAAAAACGTGTTTATCATTCTTAAGGAATTATATATCTACAAGAGAAATAATTATATGGTTATATAGAACACCAAGTTAGATATGTTCTAAACTAATTACAAAAGCTTTTTAATTTTATTTATGCTAGGATACCCCTCAATTATTAACTATAATATCATTCTAGAAATTAAATAGAAGAATAATATTGTACGTCGTCTAACCTAATATTTCATAATCACCCAACATGTTTTCTTATCTACAATAAATTAAATATGATGACAACTTCTTTAATTATGATGGTAATATTATTTGCTGTTACAGAAGTCAGAAAGGTGCTAAAGTGATATTTATGTTAAGAATATATGTAATATAATTTTCAGTAACCTACTAAGTATAAAAAATAGTTATTCGTATATAATACATATTAAAATAAAAAAATATATTATATATATTAATTTATTTAGTAATTATTTTTTTGTTTTCATGTAACAGTTTTATTTATTGATTTCTAGGCCAAAATAATAATAATAATAATAATAATAATAATAATAATAATAATATTATGAGAACTGTTATGAAATTAATAAATTTTATAATTTATAGTTATTAATTAGTAATTATTAGTATTTTTAATAGTGTATAAATATATTTAATGATGTAAAATTATTTATTTTTTTTGTTGGTTAAATACGGATTAAATTTTAATAAAAGTGTTAGTATCATAGAATTTATGTGATAATAATAATTAAAAAAAAAAAGAAATATCATATCATGAACATACATGCATTATTGTCCTACCTGAGGGACAACGGAAGTGTAGGCCACTTGTCTTGGTTCCTAAGTGAAGGAGGCATGTAATGGAGGAAGAAGTAGTCACTCCAATCCAAAATGGCACCCTTACTCACACCCAAACGGCTCCCATAACCCTCATAGGTGTTAGGAGAATTGGCATACTCCTCCTTCAGCTCATATGGTTGGTCGAAGAACTCGCGCCACAGCTCCCTTGCGTTCCTCATCAGCTCATGGCTAACGCCATGGTTCACCACCTGGAAGAAACCCCACTCCCGACACGCCTCAGCAACGCGTTGGAGAGTTTCTTCCTGGAGGGCAATATCCTCCCCAGAGGATAGAGACTGAAGGTCGATCACAGGGATATTTATATTTACATCACTGTGATCGTCCTCAGTCTGAGAGACTTGTGGGTAGGCCACAGAAGTTGTGTTGGTATTGGTATTGGTAGTGGTAGGTCTCTGTGAGCGCGGCTTGATGTAACGGGATGGGATAGAGCTTAAGCCACTTTCAGCTAAGGCTTGAACACGAACCACTGGTTCAGGCCATGCTTGGCAACTCATCATCATTTTTTTTAAATAAAACTAATTAAAAAGAAGAACAAAGATAAAGAGGGATTAGAGAGGGAGAGTAAGTGATAATTTAAAGTGTGTTGTTATTGCATATAGTATACATATAGTAGTGTGATTGGTAGAGCAAAGTTAGGGGGCTATATATATAGAGAGATAGCCATGATTTTCGGCGCCGTGATGAAATTGAGTTGCTTATGTTGGTTATTGTGGTCATAAACCCATCATATTTTAGACGTCCTTTTTTTTTTCCTTTAAAACAAAAAATTAAGCACGTGTTAATTTATTTGTTTTATTATGGTGATAGATTATGTCGACCAGCAGTAATACAGTGATCCAGAAACATTAAACAATTAAGCAAACCGTTTTCGCCGGAAGGCCAGGGTTGGATATATAAATATACAATGGATAGTAGTTTCTACGTGTATATATATATTGAATTATTGACTAATAATTCGCTCCTTTTTATTGTTTCCTTTTTTCCACACCAAATATATATGTTGAACTAGGGGTGGAGTTTAGTTCAGACAAGGAGGATTATGACCCCCCAAATTTTTATTAAAAAAATTAGTAATACTTTTTTAAAAAATAAAAAATAGTTAAGTTGGTTCAAATATTTTATTATAACTTAAAATACTAAAGTTTAATCTTCATCTCTTGCTTTTATTGCACAATAATTTTTAGTTTTAAACATTCAAAACATGTTGGATTTAGACTGAATTGAGTGTATTCGCATTTTGCAACTCTCTATTCAATAAGCAACACTTCCTCTACCTTTGCGTTCAAATATAAAAAATAAGGTATTTTTTATTTATATAATTTAATATTATTTTATATTTGACTGTTTATTTAATTTAATTTTTTATATGATAAAAAATATTAGAATATTCAATAAGTATTGATACTATCGTATTTGTATAAATTGATAAAATTTTTTAATAAATATTATTAATTTTAATATTTGTCCGTCTAACTTCTTTTTTACATATTTTACAGGATATATATTCAAATTTTTATATAAAATAATCATGAAAAATCAAAGAATTGATGCATTTTTTTAAGAGGAAGGTTAATATTTAAGAAGGAGAACATATAACTTTTACAATATCAACACCTGTAGATAGTTCTTCTATTTTAATGAATCACGAAAAAAGTGAGATACAACCTTCAAAAGTTCAAAGAGTTGCATCAGATTAGTTTGACCTTAATTTTTTGAAACGAGACTCTCGAAAAAGGTTTAAAATTTGGCAATATCACCTAAATCAGAGAAATAGGGTTAGACGAACTTATCTTAAATGGAGTTTGTATAAAAAATATATTGACAATTATTTTCTATCTAGCCCCCAAAATTTTATTTCAAACTCCGCCACTGTGTCGTACACAAGAGGAAATATTAAAATTAATCTAAATATATAGAGTTAAAAATATTTAAGTTTTAGATTTTTCATATAAAAATTTTAGTTTAATTATTTTAAATTTTTTTATAATTTTAATTACTAAATTTTCAATTAACTTTTTATTACAGTTTAAAATTTTTAATCAACGTCATTTACATAGTGTAAAAAAATTGTAACATTTTTTTAGCTCCATCGACGTGCCATTATATTAAAGTCATAATAAATAAAATATTTTACAGTATGTTAGAAAAAATAATAATTTAAAATTATTTTATTTAATTTAATATTTATAATTTTATATATAAAATATTTATATATTACATAAAATATTATTTAATTATTCTATTAACAATTAAAAATATAAAATAATATAATTTTAGATTATTTTAAACTGATTTTTTATTATTTACTAAAATTTTAATCTAATTTAATAATTTAGTATTTATTTACTAAATACTAAATACTTAAATTTTTTATAAACTAATTACTTGATGTGAAGTGTCTTGAATACTTGATGTGTGTATTGGGTGCCGCAATATTTTACATTTATAATGTTTACTCACATCTTTTTAAATCATAAGGGAGACACACTATATGACAGGCAGAGTATAGCGTGCCAAAACTTATTAGCCATTTATCTAACCGCTACAAATAACGAAAATAATAGTAGTTGACATTAGAACACTTTCATGTGCCGCAAAATTTTATTGATTAGCGGTTATTTCATGAAGAACTGCCGCTAGTCATGATACTTTATTATAATTTATTCAATTTTTTATATTTTCTAACTAATAACCCCACGGCAGAAACCCTCAAACTAAGAGTAGTAGCACGTGAAACCTCTATTGTTTATTTCACCGTGCACTTCTATTGTCCATCCATCATTTTTTTTCCGATGTCGATCTTTTGCCTATCTTCTACAGTGTGTGAAAACACTACTTTTTCCTTCACGGTGTGTGAAATCTCTATTCTCTGCTCCACCATGCGCCTTTATGTCGTCGTGGAGTCGATTGCGTGGCTGCCATCCATCTTTTTCTCACTGACGTCGACCTTTTTTCTCTCTTTTACAGTGTATGAAACCCTTACTCCATCTTTCATGGTGTTCGAATTTGAATTATCTTGGCCTCTCCCCTATCATTGATTCGTTCTTCCACATTCATTACAAGAAAATCATTGAATACCAGCAAATTTATCAAAAAATTGACCGATAACCTGTTTACCGTCAGATTTAGCATGGAAATAAATGCAACAATATAAACCTCATTGGTAAATTACCGGCGAATTTTTTGTCCACCGCTAATTACCGGTGAATTTAGCGGTGGATATAAACTTTTAATTGTAAAATTTTGGAATTTGTTACCTTTGAATTTTTTTCCTCAATAAATCCGACGATAAAATTATATTTTTATTTTTTTTAAATTTGTTTAAAAATTTAATATATAATTTTAAATATTTAAATTTAATAATTTATAAACTAACAAAATCCAAAGTTTTACAATTTTTATAATAATTTATCTATAATTTTTCGGTTAAAATTTACAAACAAGTTTAAATATCAAAGTTTATTATTAAAAAAAAGAATTCAATTAAGAAGAAAAATCATATTTAAAACACACCAATTAACTAACAACTAATAATTAATTAATTTATTGTCTACAACATCAATCATGCATTGTCATAAATTAAGGCAATATAATAGCCAAATCAAACAGTAATTCATAACCAATAAAAATTTCATTGTCAACTATCATTAATATTAATCATCCGAGACAATTCTAAAGTTGAAAAATAAATAAAGAAATTGAGAACTCGAGGATGGGCCTTGGTTTTCCATAGATTTTTTCAAGTTGGGTTCTCCAAATTCTGCATGTCACTGTTATGGCTTCTTCTTGTGGCTGTGATTGGATAAGGTGGTAAGCACTCTTCACTTCTTATTTTGTATTTATGTTGAATTTTCAGTTAAATTTATCTTCTTGAGCTAGAAAATCAATAGGAAGTACTAGAATCTGTTCTGTTTCAAAGGGTAGAAAAATTTCTCTTACTAGTTGTTGCTTCCATGTTCTGTTTTCCTGATCAATGAGTGTTTTTGCCATGGCTTCGTGATCAAAACTTGAGTAGTTACTCCAAGCCTTGAAGTTGTTTTGATTAGGAAGCTATGAGTCTCTCCAAATTTTTATATTTTTGCAGGATCCTATCCTCTAAAGCCCCCTTTTTTTCCAACACCCCTTTAGCTCCTCATATGCTCCTCCATGTGTAGATGGAATTGTACCCCGTGTCTGATTATAGAAAATCTTTTCTCTAATATTTTTCTCTTAGCGTTTTAGCTGCTAAAGACTCTGGCTCCTTTTAATTAATCTCCAGCCCTGTATTACTAAGAATGTTTGGTTAAAAGCTTCAAAGGTTCTAAATTCCAATGCAAGTCTCCACTAGTTTTGAATTTGTTTAGTTTTTTCTAAATCACCCAATGAATCTTTCTCTCTCTGTTTTTGCTTTCCCAATAAAACCTGCTTATCATGCTCTCTAAGAGGTTGCACAAGTTCTTTGGAAGAGAAAAGTAGTTCATAATGTAAGATGGAATTGATTGAACTACTAACTTTATCAAAATCTCTTTCCCAACCTTTGATAAAGTACTCTCTTTCTAATCTTTCACCTTTTTTCAATACCCTCTCTTACAAAAATTCAGAAACTTGTCTTTTTAGGTCTTTCCACAAAAGTCGGAAGTACTAGGTATTTCGAGTGATTCTCTACTGCCTTTATGTTTAACCAATCTTGGATAAGCATTTGTCTAGTAGAAGGCACGTTTCGGCTGAAGGAGATCTCATATTTATTCAAATTTATTCTCTAGCCTGACGCTAATTGGTTAGAACTTAGAATATCAATTATTGTTGAGATATTTTGATCTGTAACTCTTAAGAAGATGATGCTGTCATCTGCAAAAAACAAGTGTGAAATTTCTGGGGTTGTTCTTGCTACTTTAATCCCTTAAATTGTCTTCCTTTCTCGTGCTCTTCTCAAAAGACCTAAAAAAACTTTCGCACATAATATGAAGAGGTAAAGTGATAACAGATCACCTTACCTAATACCTCTAATGGGTTTAAGCTCCTTAGTTGGATTGTGGTGCGGTGATTTAACACCCACAGACTAACTAGCAAGTGCACCGGATTGTACCAAGTAATACCTCAAGTGAGTGAAGGTCGATCCCACGAGGATTGATGGATCAAGCAATAATGATTGATTGATTGGCTTAGTTAGACAAACAGAAAAGAGTGTTTGAGTGTTCAAAGAGCATTAAACAATCATTCAGAAAATAAAATAGTAGAGTAAATAAGTCGGAAATAAAATATGGAGACGACAGTTAAGGTTTCAGACTTATCTATTTTTCCGGATTACTTTTTTTACTAAATATTTTAATTATGTAGGATTTAATTTATGGCAAACTATATGTGACTAGACCCTAATTCCTTAGACCTTTCTAGTCTCCTCTAAAATTTATTAACTGCCAATTCCTTGGTCAATTAATTTTAATTAGAAGCTGCATGATCAAATTCCAGTTTATATGCCACAAAAACTCTAATTACCCAAAAATAAAAGGATTATATGTCACGTATCCCGTTAAATCCAGATAATTAAAATTTAGGAGAATATGTTTTCAAACTGTTGTTGAAGTAAAGAGTTTTTCCAAGTTTCACAAGAACTCAAATAGAAAGAGGGTCATACTTCCGTTCCACCCAATTCATAAGATAAAGAGTGAAAACAATTATTAAATTATAAATCCATACATGAATTAAAATAGAAAAATCAATAAAATCAATCCATACAAATAGACAGAGCTCCTAACCTTAACAATGGAGGTTTAGTTGCTCATGACTCAGAGAGAAAAACTAGGATTCCAGAATGTAAATTTGTATAGAATTGGAAGTTCTCCGGGACCTCTGGGACCTCTCAAATAGAAGAAAATAGAAGAAAAGTCTCTCCTTTTTATAACTAATCCTCATTAATTTAAAATCTAATTTTTAAAATTGAAATAATATATTTTCCTAAAATTAATATTTGAATTTAAATCAGAATAATCAGCAAATCTTTAGTTGATGGGTGGGAACCACTTGTTTTGTCCATTCTACAGCTTCTAATCTGTGTTTTCTGGGCTGGAAACGGGGTCAAAACAGCCCAGAAATCGCTCCCAGCATTTTTCTGCGTTTTTTACACGTGGCGCATGTCACGCGTACGCGTCAGTCACGCGTACACGTCGCTGAGCAAATCTTCAAATCACGCGTACGCGTCAGTCACGTGTACGCGTCACTCCTCGCTGCCATCTCCTTTTGTTCTTGTGCTGCAGAAACTCCATCAAATCCAGCCGAATGCTACCTAAAATAAACAAAATTGCAAAAGACTCAAAGTAGCATCCATATTGGATAAAAGATAATTAATTCTTTATTAAACTCAACAAATTAGATGCAAATTCACTAGGAAAAGATAGGAAAGATGCTCACGTATCACAACACCAAACTTGAATTATTGCTTGTCCTCAAGCAACCATAACTAACATAGGTTTAGGATGTGAATTTGCATGAGAATGAGAGTTCGATTAAGCTCATGTCTCTTCTTATAGTGGGGTTTACAACTGCAATCCTGAATAGTTTTGGCATCTTACTCTCATTTGAATCAGAAGGATGTCACTGTCATTCAGAATTAGAATCCGGATAATATTATGAATTCTCTGATCTTTTATAACTTAACAAGTTTAATCACCTGTGCCATGCACGTGATAAGATTGAAATTATAATTTTAAGTTGTTATGTTAAATTTCATTTTAATTATAATAATTTAATTAATAAAAAATAACTTGTATGCGTTGTTTTTCTTTTCTTAATATAGTGTTAATTGTATTAACTATAAAATAGTTATTTAATCTACTTTTTTCAATAAATCAGGCATATATACTCAATATGACCATAAATAATCTAGTAATACTTAAATCTACCAACAAAGTTTTATATGTTAGTTTACTGTGAAGTAAGAAAATATCAAAATCAGCTCAAAATGAAGAACAAATTAATAGACAATCCTAATGCAGAAAATTTTGCAATAAACAATAAATAATTTAAACCTAATGAATACCAATTCAATACTATCCTTTGATACCTGCAAAATATATACATGAAACAACACTGTATCAATGTTTGTATATAAAATTATATGATTAACGTAATTATAATGATACAATTATATGTTTGTATCAATGCTATCAATAATTTGATACAATTATAATGAATATATATTCCTAAATTAGTATAAATATATATTAATTTCATCATATCCCGGGAACAAAGATTAGTATAATAATTTGAATGTGAGGGAAAATAGATTGAAATATATGATGAATACAGTTAGGAACAATAATGAATAATTTTAATGAAATTATTAACCATAATCAATTAGTATAATGAACATATGTTCCTAATCTTTGTTATGTATCAAAAATAATTTAACGGAATATAATTTGAATAAAAAGTATTTTTAATTGATAATTGATAAGTAGTTTAGTAGTGTATTAAATTTTGATTTAGTACAATTATAATAAAAATATGTTTCTAAATTAGTATAATTATATATTATTAATTAAATATTAATTACAATATAATGATATTAAAGATCTTTTTTATAAAATAATTTAGAAAAATTATTTGATATACGTGAATCGGGTAACAAATATTTATTATTATTATTATTACTATTATTGATATTATTATTATCATTAAAATTATTAAAAGTATTTTTAATTGATAACTGATAAGTAGTTTAACAGTGCATTAAATATTGATTTGATATAATTATAATGAAGATATGTTGCTAAATTAGCATAATTATATATTATTTATTTAGCAGTAATTATAATATAATTATATTAAAGATCTTTTTTATGAAATAATTTAGAAAAATTATTTGATATGTGTGAATCGGGTAACAAAGATTATTATTACTATTATTGATATTATTATTATCATTAAAATTATTAAAAGTATAATTGATAATTGATAAGTAGTTTAATAGTGCATTAAATATTGATTTGATATAATTATAATCAAGATATGTTGCTAAATTAGTATAAATATACTATTCATTTAGTATTAATTATAATATAATTACAATAAAATAATTTAGAATAGACAAAAAATTTTATTCGTTTTGGAGGAAAAACGGATGCATGAGAGATCGACACGTCACCTTTAGTAGTCGGGGGAAAACCCAGTTTTAATATATTAAGTAGATTTATTCCTTGAACACATCAATTTTTTCTGGTGCTTTGCACCTTGAGTCTAGCCGTGAATTTAAATTTTTTGTCTCAAGTTTTACTTGACATAGAAACACCACAAGCACCTAACTGGGGAACGCTCCTTAAGTTCTAAATATTTTTTTTATCCCCAGACAGTGGTGCTCAAAGCCTTTGGCATACTCTGCAATTGATCTCGACTCTAAATGTTTTGTCTCAAGGATTACTTGACACAATAACACCACAAGCATGTGACTAGGAAAACAACTCTTTGAGCTTTTAATCATGTCTGACCCCCTAGTCATTGATTCTCAGAGTCTTGAACCTTGCTTTTATTTTTCTTTTGCTGTTTCTTTTGTTTCAAGGATTAAACTTTTCATTAATTTCAGAGAAATCATAATAATTCTCTAAATTCCTGTTCTTTGTACATCAACACTCTTTGATTCAAATTTAAATATGCACTGTTCATGTCATGCATTCAGAATTATAATTAATACCACCACATTTAAGTAAATAAGACTACTCTTAAAATTAACTCAATTTCTCATGCAATACATCACTTATGTATTTTTTATTTGAATTCAAGCTCAGTGAGTAATACATAAGACATCTTTTCAGAATTAAAGCAATTAAGAGAAAACTAAACTACTCCTAGGATTCTAACTAATAAAGGATCATGCAACAAACAAAGAAAAATAATAGAAAGTCGGAACATAACATAGAAAAAAGAGGGGAGGAATAAAAATAAAAGGAACTCAACCACCTTAGTTATCCTAGCGGTCACTTTATTCTTTAGGTTGTGCTCCTCGGTGAAAATGATTCGCCTCCCTTTCGGTGCCATAGGAATAAACATAAAACGCTTAAGCAAAGTGTCAACACCAAACTTAAAGGTTTACTTGTCCTCAAGCAAAGAAGAACTGAAAATAGAAAGAGACAAATATTATGATGAAAGAAAAAGAAAAGGATGAAAGAACAAGAGAGAATTAGGATTGGGAGAAGGGAAAAGAAAATTAAAACTGGGCGTCGAACTAGTGTAGTTGTGTGGCACAGGCGACGCGTACGCGTGGGGCGCGAAAATTTCATAATGATGCGTAAGCGTCAGGAACGCATCCGAGTGCCCTTGGTTTGTGCGGATCGCGCGAAGCTAGCCGCATGCTCGCACAACTCTCTGTTCGCGTGGCTTGGGAATCAATATTTTCATACGACGCATGCGCATCATGCACGCAGACGCGTGGATGGTCGCGCACGCGTCAGCAACGCGTACGCGTGATCAAGTTTTGTGCTTCTAGCACACTTCCAGTCCTAAGCTAGCACAACTCTCTGCCAAAACACTTATTTACGTCGATTTTTAAGGTCACGCGTACGTGTGGAGTGCCAAAATCACCAATGACGTGCACGCATGGATTACGCGTACGCGTGGGCTTGTTTGTGCGAAAGGCATCATTCCTGCGCCACTCCCGTGCAACTCTCTGTTCATTTTTATTTTTCATGCACACCCATCTGACGCGTACGCGTCAGGTGCTCTTCTTCTCTCTTTTTTTTTTAAATCCGGTTCCTGTTCAAAAATAGCTGCATGATCGAAAAATTAGTAAAAACTCAATAAAAAATAAAATAAGTAAGAAAACTACTACTACAAAAAACAACTAAGAATGAAAAGGAGCGATCATACTATTGTGGGTTGTCTCCCACCAAGCACTTTTAGTTAAAGTCCTTAAGTTGGACATGTGGTGAGCTCCTTGTCATGGTGGCTTGGGCTTGTACTGATCCAGGAATCTCCACCAATGTTTGTAATTCCAATGGACACCGGGATTCCAAACTAGGCGCATAACACCTTCGAGCAAGTTGAAGCAAGTGACAAGGCCCCATGAGTGTTGATTGTGGGAATGAATTCCAGGGTCCCAAACCTTCCTTTTATACCTGTCTCCTTGTGGATCACCATTGTTCCCACCGGATGGCAAGCGATCTGAATTCTCACAGAGACATCCAAACAATCTTCTAGACCCATTCAATTGAGCTCTACACCAATCCTTGCACTTCAATTTGGAGCATGCAACCATATTGAACCTTGCATGACAACTCTTACCACTAACCATCTTCCTCTTACTCTTAATGCCACAAAGAGCTCTAAGTTGACCATCTGTCTCCAGTAGCCCATATTCAAGTGGGAACGTAAAGGTTAAGGATAGGAATTTTACCCACTTGAATGTTGTATTGGATGGTAATGGTTTTGGGAGAGGTCTTGCAAGCTCTACTCCCTTGTGTTCTTCTTTGAATTCTTCCACTTCTTTGCAAGCTTCCTCAATTTCAACCTCTTTCTCTTGGTAGCTGTCTTCTAATTCAATCTATTCTTCATTGCTTACCAAAGGCATGGGAGGCTGTGCATCTTCCTCCTTTGTGGGTGCATCTTCCTTTTCTTCCATGTGTGAGGATGGAAAGTTCTCTAGTTCATTGGAGTATGAACTCCTTTGATTGATTTCCTCACTTTCTTCTATAGGATCTTGTATTATATCTCTTGAGAAGGAATTTGCTTGCTCCTCTTCCTGTGATTTGATAATTGACTGCACATGTTTCTTTACATTTTTGACACTCATCTTTATATCATGTAAGAATTCTTTCATGAGAAGCTCAAGATCTGATGGTATTTGAGATGAATAAGGAGGAGGTGATGGTTCTTGGTATGAATAGGGAGATAGTGGCTCTTGATATGGGTAGAAAGATGATGGTTCTTGATATGGATAGAGAGGTGGTGGTTCTTGGTATGGATATGAAGATGGTGGTTCTTGATATGAATATGGAGATGGTGGTTCTTGATAGTTGGAACATGGAGCATTGAAGTTTCTTTGGTTTTGACTTTGCCAACGAAAATTGGGGTAGTTCCTCCATCCACAATCATATGAATTACTACTTGGGTGGAAGTAGTAACCCATGTGATCTCTCTCCATTATTTTTTCTTAGCACAACACACCAAACAGAATTAAACGCACCATGTGGTAAATAGGAAAGCAAAGAAGACAACAGAATTCTAAAAATTAAAATAAGAAAAATTAAAATAAAACTAACTAGGAAACAACAAACTTAATTTCAGAAATTAAAAAAAATATTAGTACTATTTATTTATTTAAAATATTTTTTTTTCAAAAATAATAAAATAAAATTTAAATAAAATTAAAATTAAAACACCTAATCTAAGCAATCAAACAACTGATAGTTGTTAATCACTATCAATCCCCAGCAACGGCGCAAAAAATTTGGTGCAGTGATTTAACACCCACAGACTAACCGGCAAGTGCACCGGGTTGTACAAAGTAATACCTCAGGTGAGTGAGGGTCGATCCCACGTGAATTGATGGATCAAGCAACAATGATTGATTGATTGGCTTAGTTAGACAAACAGAAAAGAGTGTTTGAGTGTTCAAAGAGCATTAAATAATCGTTCAGAAAATAAAATAGTAGAGAAAATAAGTTGGGAATAAAATATGGAGACGACAGTTAAGGCTTTAGAGTTATCTATTTTTCCGAATTACTTTTCTTACTAACTATTTTAATTATGTAGGATTTAATTTATGGCAAACTATATGTGACTAGACCTTAATTCCTTAAACCTTTCTAGTCTCCTCTAAAATTTATTAACTGCCAATTCCTTGGTCAATTAATTTCAATTAGAAGCTGCATGATCAAATTCTAGTTTATATGCCACAAAAACTCTAATTACCCAAAAATAAAAGGATTATATGTCACATATCCCGTTAAATCCAAATAATTAAAATTTAGGAGAATATGTTTTCAAGCTGTTGTTCAAGTAAAGAGTTTTTCCAAGTTTTACAAGAACTCAAATAGAAAGAGGGTCATACTTCCGTTCCACCCAATTCATAAGATAAAGAGTGAAAACAATTATTAAATTATAAATCCATACATGAATTAAAATAGAAAAATCAATAAAATCAATCCATACAAATAGACAGAGCTCCTAACCTTAACAATGGAGGTTTAGTTGCTCATGACTCAGAGAGAAAAACTAGGATTCCAGAATGTAAATTTGTATAGAATTGGAAGTTCTCCGGGACCTCTGGGACCTCTCAAATAGAAGAAAATAGAAGAAAAGTCTCTCCTTTTTATAACTAATCCTCATTAATTTAAAATCTAATTTTTAAAATTGAAATAATATATTTTCCTAAAATTAATATTTGAATTTAAATCAGAATAATCAGCAAATCTTTAGTTGATGGGTGGGAACCACTTGTTTTGTCCATTCTACAGCTTCTAATCTGTGTTTTCTGGGCTGGAAACGGGGTCAAAACAGCCCAGAAATCGCTCCCAGCATTTTTCTGCGTTTTTTACACGTGGCGCATGTCACGCGTACGCGTCAGTCACGCGTACACGTCGCTGAGCAAATCTTCAAATCACGCGTACGCGTCAGTCACGTGTACGCGTCACTCCTCGCTGCCATCTCCTTTTGTTCTTGTGCTGCAGAAACTCCATCAAATCCAGCCGAATGCTACCTAAAATAAACAAAATTGCAAAAGACTCAAAGTAGCATCCATATTGGATAAAAGATAATTAATTCTTTATTAAACTCAACAAATTAGATGCAAATTCACTAGGAAAAGATAGGAAAGATGCTCACGTATCACAACACCAAACTTGAATTATTGCTTGTCCTCAAGCAACCATAACTAACATAGGTTTAGGATGTGAATTTGCATGAGAATGAGAGTTCGATTAAGCTCATGTCTCTTCTTATAGTGGGGTTTACAACTGCAATCCTGAATAGTTTTGGCATCTTACTCTCATTTGAATCAGAAGGATGTCACTGTCATTCAGAATTAGAATCCGGATAATATTATGAATTCTCTGATCTTTTATAACTTAACAAGTTTAATCACCTGTGCCATGCACGTGATAAGATTGAAATTATAATTTTAAGTTGTTATGTTAAATTTCATTTTAATTATAATAATTTAATTAATAAAAAAATAACTTGTATGCGTTGTTTTTCTTTTCTTAATATAGTGTTAATTGTATTAACTATAAAATAGTTATTTAATCTACTTTTTTCAATAAATCAGGCATATATACTCAATATGACCATAAATAATCTAGTAATACTTAAATCTACCAACAAAGTTTTATATGTTAGTTTACTGTGAAGTAAGAAAATATCAAAATCAGCTCAAAATGAAGAACAAATTAATAGACAATCCTAATGCAGAAAATTTTGCAATAAACAATAAATAATTTAAACCTAATGAATACCAATTCAATACTATCCTTTGATACCTGCAAAATATATACATGAAACAACACTGTATCAATGTTTGTATATAAAATTATATGATTAACGTAATTATAATGATACAATTATATGTTTGTATCAATGCTATCAATAATTTGATACAACTATAATGAATATATATTCCTAAATTAGTATAAATATATATTAATTTCATCATATACCGGGAACAAAGATTAGTATAATAATTTGAATGCGAGGGAAAATAGATTGAAATATATGATGAATACAGTTAGGAACAATAATGAATAATTTTAATGAAATTATTAACCATAATCAATTAGTATAATGAACATATGTTCCTAATCTTTGTTATGTATCAAAAATAATTTAACGGAATATAATTTGAATAAAAAGTATTTTTAATTGATAATTGATAAGTAGTTTAGTAGTGTATTAAATTTTGATTTAGTACAATTATAATAAAAATATGTTTCTAAATTAGTATAATTATATATTATTAATTAAATATTAATTACAATATAATGATATTAAAGATCTTTTTTATAAAATAATTTAGAAAAATTATTTGATATACGTGAATCGGGTAACAAATATTTATTATTATTATTATTACTATTATTGATATTATTATTATCATTAAAATTATTAAAAGTATTTTTAATTGATAACTGATAAGTAGTTTAACAGTGCATTAAATATTGATTTGATATAATTATAATGAAGATATGTTGCTAAATTAGCATAATTATATATTATTTATTTAGCAGTAATTATAATATAATTATATTAAAGATCTTTTTTATGAAATAATTTAGAAAAATTATTTGATATGTGTGAATCGGGTAACAAAGATTATTATTACTATTATTGATATTATTATTATCATTAAAATTATTAAAAGTATAATTGATAATTGATAAGTAGTTTAATAGTGCATTAAATATTGATTTGATATAATTATAATCAAGATATGTTGCTAAATTAGTATAAATATACTATTCATTTAGTATTAATTATAATATAATTACAATAAAATAATTTAGAATAGACAAAAAATTTTATTCGTTTTGGAGGAAAAACGGATGCATGAGAGATCGACACGTCACCTTTAGTAGTCGGGGGAAAACCCAGTTTTAGTATATTAAGTAGATTTATTCCTTGAACACATCAATTTTTTCTGGTGCTTTGCACCTTGAGTCTAGCCGTGAATTTAAATTTTTTGTCTCAAGTTTTACTTGACATAGAAACACCACAAGCACCTAACTGGGGAACGCTCCTTAAGTTCTAAATATTTTTTTTATCCCCAGACAGTGGTGCTCAAAGCCTTTGGCATACTCTGCAATTGATCTCGACTCTAAATGTTTTGTCTCAAGGATTACTTGACACAATAACACCACAAGCATGTGACTAGGAAAACAACTCTTTGAGCTTTTAATCATGTCTGACCCCCTAGTCATTGATTCTCAGAGTCTTGAACCTTGCTTTTATTTTTCTTTTGCTGTTTCTTTTGTTTCAAGGATTAAACTTTTCATTAATTTCAGAGAAATCATAATAATTCTCTAAATTCCTGTTCTTTGTACATCAACACTCTTTGATTCAAATTTAAATATGCACTGTTCATGTCATGCATTCAGAATTATAATTAATACCACCACATTTACGTAAATAAGACTACTCTTAAAATTAACTCAATTTCTCATGCAATACATCACTTATGTATTTTTTATTTGAATTCAAGCTCAGTGAGTAATACATAAGACATCTTTTCAGAATTAAAGCAATTAAGAGAAAACTAAACTACTCCTAGGATTCTAACTAATAAAGGATCATGCAACAAACAAAGAAAAATAATAGAAAGTCGGAACATAACATAGAAAAAAGAGGGGAGGAATAAAAATAAAAGGAACTCAACCACCTTAGTTATCCTAGCGGTCACTTTATTCTTTAGGTTGTGCTCCTCGGTGAAAATGATTCGCCTCCCTTTCGGTGCCATAGGAATAAACATAAAACGCTTAAGCAAAGTGTCAACACCAAACTTAAAGGTTTACTTGTCCTCAAGCAAAGA
This sequence comes from Arachis hypogaea, assembly GCF_003086295.3. Lineage (NCBI taxonomy): Eukaryota > Viridiplantae > Streptophyta > Magnoliopsida > Fabales > Fabaceae > Arachis > Arachis hypogaea. The sequence continues at coordinate 98,927,483 of NC_092039.1, forward strand.
AGAACTGAAAATAGAAAGAGACAAATATTATGATGAAAGAAAAAGAAAAGGATGAAAGAACAAGAGAGAATTAGGATTGGGAGAAGGGAAAAGAAAATTAAAACTGGGCGTCGAACTAGTGTAGTTGTGTGGCACAGGCGACGCGTACGCGTGGGGCGCGAAAATTTCATAATGATGCGTAAGCGTCAGGAACGCATCCGAGTGCCCTTGGTTTGTGCGGATCGCGCGAAGCTAGCCGCATGCTCGCACAACTCTCTGTTCGCGTGGCTTGGGAATCAATATTTTCATACGACGCATGCGCATCATGCACGCAGACGCGTGGATGGTCGCGCACGCGTCAGCAACGCGTACGCGTGATCAAGTTTTGTGCTTCTAGCACACTTCCAGTCCTAAGCTAGCACAACTCTCTGCCAAAACACTTATTTACGTCGATTTTTAAGGTCACGCGTACGTGTGGAGTGCCAAAATCACCAATGACGTGCACGCATGGATTACGCGTACGCGTGGGCTTGTTTGTGCGAAAGGCATCATTCCTGCGCCACTCCCGTGCAACTCTCTGTTCATTTTTATTTTTCATGCACACCCATCTGACGCGTACGCGTCAGGTGCTCTTCTTCTCTCTTTTTTTTTTTAAATCCGGTTCCTGTTCAAAAATAGCTGCATGATCGAAAAATTAGTAAAAACTCAATAAAAAATAAAATAAGTAAGAAAACTACTACTACAAAAAACAACTAAGAATGAAAAGGAGCGATCATACTATTGTGGGTTGTCTCCCACCAAGCACTTTTAGTTAAAGTCCTTAAGTTGGACATGTGGTGAGCTCCTTGTCATGGTGGCTTGTGCTTGTACTGATCCAGGAATCTCCACCAATGTTTGTAATTCCAATGGACACCGGGATTCCAAACTAGGCGCATAACACCTTCGAGCAAGTTGAAGCAAGTGACAAGGCCCCATGAGTGTTGATTGTGGGAATGAATTCCAGGGTCCCAAACCTTCCTTTTATACCTGTCTCCTTGTGGATCACCATTGTTCCCACCGGATGGCAAGCGATCTGAATTCTCACAGAGACATCCAAACAATCTTCTAGACCCATTCAATTGAGCTCTACACCAATCCTTGCACTTCAATTTGGAGCATGCAACCATATTGAACCTTGCATGACAACTCTTACCACTAACCATCTTCCTCTTACTCTTAATGCCACAAAGAGCTCTAAGTTGACCATCTGTCTCCAGTAGCCCATATTCAAGTGGGAACGTAAAGGTTAAGGATAGGAATTTTACCCACTTGAATGTTGTATTGGATGGTAATGGTTTTGGGAGAGGTCTTGCAAGCTCTACTCCCTTGTGTTCTTCTTTGAATTCTTCCACTTCTTTGCAAGCTTCCTCAATTTCAACCTCTTTCTCTTGGTAGCTGTCTTCTAATTCAATCTATTCTTCATTGCTTACCAAAGGCATGGGAGGCTGTGCATCTTCCTCCTTTGTGGGTGCATCTTCCTTTTCTTCCATGTGTGAGGATGGAAAGTTCTCTAGTTCATTGGAGTATGAACTCCTTTGATTGATTTCCTCACTTTCTTCTATAGGATCTTGTATTATATCTCTTGAGAAGGAATTTGCTTGCTCCTCTTCCTGTGATTTGATAATTGACTGCACATGTTTCTTTACATTTTTGACACTCATCTTTATATCATGTAAGAATTCTTTCATGAGAAGCTCAAGATCTGATGGTATTTGAGATGAATAAGGAGGAGGTGATGGTTCTTGGTATGAATAGGGAGATAGTGGCTCTTGATATGGGTAGAAAGATGATGGTTCTTGATATGGATAGAGAGGTGGTGGTTCTTGGTATGGATATGAAGATGGTGGTTCTTGATATGAATATGGAGATGGTGGTTCTTGATAGTTGGAACATGGAGCATTGAAGTTTCTTTGGTTTTGACTTTGCCAACGAAAATTGGGGTAGTTCCTCCATCCACAATCATATGAATTACTACTTGGGTGGAAGTAGTAACCCATGTGATCTCTCTCCATTATTTTTTCTTAGCACAACACACCAAACAGAATTAAACGCACCATGTGGTAAATAGGAAAGCAAAGAAGACAACAGAATTCTAAAAATTAAAATAAGAAAAATTAAAATAAAACTAACTAGGAAACAACAAACTTAATTTCAGAAATTAAAAAAAATATTAGTACTATTTATTTATTTAAAATATTTTTTTTTCAAAAATAATAAAATAAAATTTAAATAAAATTAAAATTAAAACGCCTAATCTAAGCAGTCAAACAACTGATAGTTGTTAATCACTATCAATCCCCAGCAACGGCGCAAAAAATTTGGTGCAGTGATTTAACACCCACAGACTAACCGGCAAGTGCACCGGGTTGTACAAAGTAATACCTCAGGTGAGTGAGGGTCGATCCCACGTGAATTGATGGATCAAGCAACAATGATTGATTGATTGGCTTAGTTAGACAAACAGAAAAGAGTGTTTGAGTGTTCAAAGAGCATTAAATAATCGTTCAGAAAATAAAATAGTAGAGAAAATAAGTTGGGAATAAAATATGGAGACGACAGTTAAGGCTTTAGAGTTATCTATTTTTCCGAATTACTTTTCTTACTAACTATTTTAATTATGTAGGATTTAATTTATGGCAAACTATATGTGACTAGACCTTAATTCCTTAAACCTTTCTAGTCTCCTCTAAAATTTATTAACTGCCAATTCCTTGGTCAATTAATTTCAATTAGAAGCTGCATGATCAAATTCTAGTTTATATGCCACAAAAACTCTAATTACCCAAAAATAAAAGGATTATATGTCACATATCCCGTTAAATCCAAATAATTAAAATTTAGGAGAATATGTTTTCAAGCTGTTGTTCAAGTAAAGAGTTTTTCCAAGTTTTACAAGAACTCAAATAGAAAGAGGGTCATACTTCCGTTCCACCCAATTCATAAGATAAAGAGCGAAAACAATTCTTAAATTATAAATCCATACATTAATTAAAATAGAAAAAGCAATAAAATCAATCCATACAAATAAATAGAGCTCCTAACCTTAACAATGGAGGTTTAGTTGCTCATGACTCTGAGAGAAAAACTAGGATTCCAGAATGTAAATTTGTATAGAATTGGAAGTTCTCCAGGACCTCTGGGACCTCTCAAATAGAAGAAAGTCTCTCTTTTTTATAACTAATCCTCATTAATTTAAAATCTAATTTTTAAAATTGAAATAATATCTTTTCCTAAAACTAATATTTGAATTTAAATCAGAATAATCAGCAAGTCTTCAGTTGATGGGTGGGGACCACTTATTTTGTCCATTCTGCAACTTCTAATCTGTGTTTTCTGGGCTGAAAACTGGGTCAAAACAACCCAGAAATCGCCCCCAACGTTTTGCTACGTTTTCTGCACGTGGCGCATGTCACACGCTCCCATCAGTCACGTTTATGCGTCGCTCCTCGCTGCCATCTCCTTTTGTTCTTGTGCTGCAGAAACTCCATCAAATTCAGCCGAATGCTACCTAAAATAAACAAAATAGCAAAAGACTCAAAGTAGCATCCATATTGGCTAGAAGATAATTAATTCTTTATTAAACTCAACAAATTAGATGCAAATTCACTAGGAAAAGATAGGAAAGATGGTCACGCATCAGATTGCCATTTACGAAAATTTGGAAAGATACAGTGCTTTTGCACCCCTAAATGAGCTCAATCCACCTTTGAGGAAACCCCATTCATCTCAAAACCACTACAAGAAACTTTCATTATATTCTATCGTAAGCTTTAACCATGTCAATTTCCATACCCATATAGCCCTTATTTCCCCTTTTTTTTTCTTATGTAATGAAAGGTTTCAAAGGCAACTAATCCATTATCGGTGATCAATCTATCCGGTACAAAAGCGCTTTGGTATTCTCTCACTATATCCGGTAGGATGAGCTTCTATTTGTAATAGTCTTAGTTATAATCTTGAATAGCACATTGCATAGAGATATGGATCTAAATTTCCTAGTATGGTTTGGATCTTTGACCTTTGGAATTAGACAGATGAAGATTTTATTGTGTTTGGTTGGATCACCACCATTATTGAGGATATTTAGGGCCCACTTTGTTGTCTTGTCCTCCACTATGTTTCATATGTTTTGGTAGAATAAGGTTGGTATTCCATCCCACCCTGGAGCCTTTGTTGGGTGCATTTGGTCAAGGGTTGTCTTCACTTCCTCCTTAGTAAAATTTGCTACTATTGTATCATCCTCTCATAATTTATTCTCTCCTTAACCACTTATGCTACTGCCTCTTTATTTTCAGTGCTTTCTGATCTGAATAGCTCGTCAAAAAAATTCACTACAACCTTTTCAATCTTCTCTTCTTCTTTATGGATCACACCAGTATCGTCCATAATCCTTGAAATATTGTGTCTTTTATTTCTTTACGTTGCTTTTCGATGAAAAAAATTGTATTATGATCTACCGCTTTGAGCCAATTGACTCTCGATCTTTAAGCCCACCGAATTTTCTCTTGCTTCAAAATCTCGTCCAATTTTACTTGATTTTTTGTAGTTTCTGTCATAACTTCTTCTGTTTGCAGGGAGGAATGTAGGTTGTCCAGTTTTTTCAACTTATCTTGGACTACTTTGGATATGCTACCAACTTCATTTTGATCCAATTCTCTAACCTTTCTGTAGTTTTCAGTGCTTCCATTAATCTCCTGGTTCTCTGGAAGCCACGCCCTTTTCACAATATCCTTGCACTCCCCATTTCTGAGCCATGCTTCTTCAAACCTGAATAGGTGTTTTCCTTTCTTCCTTAAGTTTTTGAGTCAATTTGTATCTAGAAGAATGGGACAGTGATTTGACCTACATTTTTGGAGGTGTTGAATAACTACATCCGGGAAAACTTTTCTCCAATCGATGTTTGACATTGTCTTGTCGAGCCTCTCTTGAATGTTTGTGTCACCAGTTTGGTTATTTGACCAAGTAAATTTTTTTCCCATAAAACCTAAGTTCAACAACTCGTTTTGTTGTATAGACTCTCTAAAACCTCTCTTTTGAGTGAAAGTCACTGGAAGTTCCCCTATCTTCTCTTTCTACTCAAGTACTTGGTTGAAATCCCTGAATATCATCCACGACATGTTGTTTGATTGGCCAAGAGATTTCAGCTGTTCCCATGATTTTTCTTTATTTTCTGCTTCTGGGAAACCATAAAATCCCGTAAGATGCCATGGATGTTCATCCTCTTCTTTCTTAATCACCATGTCTATGTGGTTTAGTGACATAGAAATAATATCTATAGTTATAGACTTTTTCCATAATATAGATAGTCCACCCACTCTACCTCTTCCTTCGCCCACGCAATCCACCCATACTGCATTGTTCAAATTCCCTCTCCTTCTTGATTTGCTGATCTCATCTGCCTTTCTCATTGTTTCCATGAGAAAAATGAGGTTGGAAACTTTTTGACTAGTGAGCTTGTTTAAATCTCTAACTGTCTATGGGGTCCCAAGTCCAAATTTCAACTTATAAGTCTCATTGATCTTGATAGAGCTGCCTTGTAGCCTCTACCTCTTGTTAGGTTGGTTCTGCTAGGTACCTCTTGGTTCTGGTCTCCTCTTCATACTCCTTCATTTGGGTGTCTTCAGATTGCTTTCTCCTAGCCTTAAGAATATTTTCCAGCTCTGTTTCTTTGCTTGCACTTGCTCTTTCTCTCGCTATTCTTTTCCATTTCCACCTTACCCTCACTTTTGTCCCTCCTCCTTCTGCCCCTTCTTCTTGTGCCTCTCCGGATTCAGTCTTTTGCGTAGTTGGCATGAGATTTTTTGTTTGGTGATTCTCCTCCTCCGATTCTGAACATTTTTGTTTACGTTTCTCCTTTTCTTGCTGTTCCAGCTTTCCGATTTCAACGTCTGCCTCTATTCCTCTCTGGCTTTCCATCAAATCCTCTGCTGCATTCTTATTATTTAGTGCTCCTTTATGTTTTACTATGCTTTCGCAATTCCTTAATAGGTTTGTTAGTTGTTTCAAGAGTTTTTCTTGTCTTTTCTAGTTCCTTCTCCGGTCTCTTCCTCCCTTTACTGCTTCTTCTTATGTTCCCTCCTCTGTACTTATATCTTTCACCTTTGTACCCATTGTCTCTGCTCGAATCCATGCTCCCAGTTCTTTAGACTTCCTTTGATTCCATGCTTTCTCTTCATCTACCTTTTCACACAAATTTTCATCATAGCCTATGAGCCCACAAAAGTAGTAAAGAGTAGAGAGCATCTCATATCTGAAATCAACCCAAGTTATTCCATCTACTGCACTTCCAATATTTGCTCCTTTTCTTACTAGTTGATATATTTTCATCATCACTAAGGCTTTAATGAACTTTTCTTTCTCACTGCCTCCTTCAAAAAGGCTGCAGTCTCTGAGCTCTCTTACCAGATTTGTAAGCTTTTTTCCAAGCTTTACTGTTTTGCAATGTTCAAGTAGGTTCTATATCTGTATTTTCACTTTCACTTGTGAGAAGTTCATGTGTTCTGCGTCTATGTTCCTCTCCCACTGTTTCACAATCAACCAAGAGTTCCTAAATAACCATGGGTTATCTTTTAGGGCCTTTTTCATGTCCTTCTCTTTGTTGAAAAAGAATTGGTACTTTTTGGTTTGTATTTTTTTCATCTGAAAACTCTCAAATTTTTTCATATGTTGCACATTGCGCTTTGCACCCAATTAGGTTGATAGATTTTTTCATGATTAACTTTTCTATGAGACTATGTTTGCATTTTAAGATTCCTTCTTCAACATCTTCTTCAACATAAACAATAAGTGATTCCTCTTCTTCTTCTAAATTTGTGTGTATGGATGGATCTTTTATGTTGTTGGGTGTGTTCTCTTCCATTTCAGGACTCAAGAAGAGCAGATCTATGACAATACATACAGGCGTTTTGGCGTGATGAAAACAGATTGGGCACTACATTTTAAAATACCGTTGGGGTCAAAATCCTAGCAGAGACGTTAGAGAGAGGCATAACAAAAAAGATTATTTTGATATAGAATATACTCTTATACTCTTCTTTTTTTGTCTTTTAAACCTATTTGAATGAACTTAAATATTAAATCATTTAGTCATATAATAATATTGTTTAAATTATGCATGCTAAATTAAATATTGTGTGAGATTAAGACTAATTTTTTTGAATATAAAAAACTTTTTGGTGTAATATTTTATGGTATTTTTTAAAATTTAAAAAAAAATAATACGGCTTTTACATATTCTATATTTTAATTAATAAATATATATACAGAAAGTGTATTATTTTGTCCCAAAATTTAAAAAAATATCATAAAATTTAATAATTGAATATTGTATCAAAATTTTACCGATATATATATATATATATATATAAAATAAACGTGAGATTAACACTAAATTTATTGACTTACTATTATTTAACTTTTTTTGTTGATCGTTTTTGCAAGGCCGTCTCATCAGTCATCGCATTTAAATCGTCAAAACTCTATCCGCACCGTTTCCGTGCTTTGAGTTATTGTCTGGTTACAGTAGTTCAGCTTTATCTGTATCTCAAAAATTCCCCCCTTAAACATGACTGCGTCGCATTCTAGATTTGTCACTTTCTCACATTTAAAAGAGAGAAGGGGAAAAAAAAAAGGAGTGGGAGAGACTCGTATGTTGGATAAGCACTTGATTAGCTAATTTAATTAATAGTAATAATATTATATATTTTGGAAAAGTTTTGTATACAAGTTTAAATGTTAGTCAACACTCACAACTTAAAAGTTGATTTAATTAATTGTATATCAAATTAATGAAATCTATTTTTATTATGTATATTTAAAGAAACTGCGTTAAATTTGACCTTTTATTTGTGTAAACTTTAAAACCAATAAAATCAACATAGTAGCCATTCAGGATACAAAGTCATTGGTTCACTATTAAATATAATTATTTATGTATTTTTATTTATTAGTTTAAATTTTTTTAAAAAATAATTTTATAATATGATATATAAATTAAACAAAAAACTCTTGCATGACAAAACATATTAAAGATATAATTATTTACATACATTTTCTATTAATTTATGCTTTAAAACGAAATGATTTCATAACATTCACATATTTTGTTGTCTAACAATTATTTCCTCACACCAAGTATATATGTATTATCACTACAAAAAAAGGTTTTTGATACACTTTTAAAGTGTACCAAAAAGTAAGAAAAAGCATAGCCACAACTTGTGGCCACACTTTTGCAGGAGTGACATGCGTAGCGTGTGGTTGTTCTATCAGTACGCTTTTATTAAGCTATGGACATGCTTACTTTATTGCCACACTGTTTTCTATTGTCACACTTTAAAAATGTGACTTTATGTATAACTTTATAGCCACGTTTTTTAAGCGTATTCTTTGGTGGACATATACCCACGCTTGAAAAGCGTATCAATAGTTGAAAATATGACTACGTGTTTGAAGCGTACCGATCGTTGAAGATATGGTCATGCTTTTAAAGCGTGCTAATATTTAAAGATATGATTATGCTTTTGAAGCACGTCAATTGTTTGGTTATAGCGACATTTTTTTAGTGTGGCTGTTGACGACTACTGTACAATATGACCACTCTTTTTAAGCGTGGCTATAAGTTAACTCAAAAAATCTATTATTCTTCTTTTTTATTAATCTTCCTAATAAAACCTTTCAAAATTCATATATAATTTTAAATCATAGTTTAAAAGAGTAATTCAAATTATGACAAAAAAATTATGTATATAATTTTAAATCAATCAATCCAACATACATAAACTTGTCACAAAAAAAAAGACTTTAATCACATGACAGCATTCTAACAAAGTACTAGAAATCAAAATCATAACAACTACTCTTAAATTTTTAATATATGAATATGAATTACAATTTCAACAACTATCACATATCTATTTTCTTTACTTATTTTATTATAAAATATCAAAATTCATGATTAATGTGATCATCCATTATGAACATTAGGTGTTGCCAAATAAAAAAAAATTAATGATGAATGGTTTAATACTCTCCAGTTTAGCAATTATATCAATAATTTGGTTAATTCAGTTAAATAAAGGATAATAAATTATTCATAAAATTAAGGTATTGAATAATACATCAAACAGAACACCAATGTTCTCTCTAATATATCTAAATCAAGTTGTAAGGTTTATTATTTCTATTGATGCAGGTACCTAAAAACTGACTTCATCTTTGATTTTCTTGGATATATGTCTTGGGATTTCATATTCAAGCATGACAAGAAAATAGAATATTTGAAATAAAAAATTTGTATCAAAATTAAAATTGTTATAAATTATAATTTTTTTGTAACAATAATTAGTTATTGTTGCAGAATAAAAATATTTTTTAATAATAAAAAAATTTGTTATAAAATATTTTAATATTTTGTAATAACATGATTTTTTTGTTACAAATTATATTGGCTTTTGTATTGAATTGTTATTTTGTTATAAAATGTTATAATATTGTTGCAAAAATTTAAAATATTTTATAACAAAGTATCTATTTGTTTCAAAAACTCTAAATATTTTGTCACAAAAAATTAATTTGTCACAAAATACAATATTTTTGCAACAAGTTATTTATGTAGAACATTTAAAGATTTTTTGTAACTAATAAGAAATTTTGTTTTAAGATATTAAATGTAAGTTTCCGAATTTTTGAAAATTAAAATAATGATGAGTTGTTTATGATTTATTATATTTGTTTAGAATTTTATATTCAAAAAATTATATTACTAAAAATATTTAAGTCAAATTGATGATACTTTGAGTTTAAAATTATTTTGGACTCATAAATTCCATAATAATTAAGTATTTTTTATTTAAAATTTTAATAATTAAGAAATAATGAGGATTTGATAATTTAATTTGAAAAATTAGAATTTATAATTTAATTTATGAACTAAAAAAACTAATTAGATTATCTCTAATTTAAAATTAAAATAGTTATTTGAAACCAATTAGTAAGTTGATAAATAAATAGTGTTTTTAAAGTAGAAAACAAAGAAAAAAGAAGAAAACAAAGAAGAGAAAGTGAACGAGGGTGAATGAAGAAGAAGGGAGGAAGGAGGGGAAGGCGCCATCGTGTTTGGTTTTCCGCGTTCACACTGCTTCGGCATTATCGCCAAGCATGTGTTCGGCCCTTGTTTGTTGTGCTTCTGCCTCTGTTTTGCCGAGCTTCCGCCTTTGTTTTGCTATGCATCCACCGCCGCTTCGCCGTGTTTCTTCTACCGCTTCTCCAGTCTCTGCTCAGTCTCTATTCCGTCACGTGTTCGAGTTTCTGTTCAATCTTTGTTCTGCTGTTGTTCAGTCATTTGTTCAGCCATCTTCTTCGCGTGTTGAAGTTCAAACTCCTTCCCCCTCTTCTGTTAAATTTCAGAAATATGAAAACCTCTTGTAATTTTAAATTTTCTAAATTTTTAGTGTTTCTCATTATTAATTCTTTAGAGTTTTTTTTAATTTGTTTTTTTATTATGATTTTGGTTCTAATTATTTGATTTTAATTTTTTTTAGCATATTTCTGTAATTTGGTAAGTAGAATTCTTTTAATTTTATTATTTTATTATCTCTTTTAGTTTTATTCTATTACAGCATTAAAGCAGCACGTGCTGCTCATCTTATCTTATTGCTGATGTGTTCATCAATTTTGTATCATTTAAAAGGTAAGTAGTGTTGTTGTTTTAAAATTTCAACATATAAAGTAGCATTTTATCATTAAAATTTAGGTAGTTAGGGTTTATGATTTATTGATTTAAGATTTTTGTATTGATTTTAGTAGCACGAGCACAAGGTGACAATGGGGCACCAGAAGCACGCTCTTTTCTACATATGTAGTGTAGGATCAAATAACTTCTTGACTGCTCCCTACATGCCTTGACGAACTCCAAGCTTAGCAATTTCTCAGGGTATGCCCATATCTTCGTGGTGAAACAATAATACTTCACACGCAGTCACTGGTCATCTTTTCTTGATTTAACTATTCCGCACATGTAAAATACATGCAAATAAGTTTTATTGTCTATATAAGAATGCAATAAATGAGTATGCAAAATTTAAATAAGTCTTTGGCATCCCATGTAATAAACCCTACCTTGACAAAAATAGTGTTCTACAAAATTTCTCTGATGGAGTCACTACTGGATTGTAAATTTAGATAGAACACTTTTTCATAACATAAGGCAGTGTCTAAGTTAACTATTGGAATGAGTAAATTTAAAAGTTGAACCGTGGAGAGGAAAATTTTGGAATATGCAAGTTTAGTAAGACACATAAGTTAGCAATATCCGGGAAGTGTAAACTGGGATTACATCATACAAGTTGAATGGTCGATTTAAGGCAACACCTACTACATGCCCTATGATTGTTAATAATGGACAGTCTAATTTGATAAATACCAGATAGGAGCCAATAAATGAAAAAGGTATATGATGATATTATTCACACCTTGGAATGATATCACTGATTCAAACAAAGAAGAAGAGAAAGCAATGCAAGAAAATGTAGAGAAAAAGAAACTCTTCAACTTTAGAGAGGCTCTGTCTGTCCCAAAAGACTAATAATTATTCTAGCTTGATAAACCTTCCTCATAGACCCCCCGTTCTACATATAGACTCACAAGTCATAAGAACCTGGGTTTGTTTTTTGTTTTTTGTTTTTTTTATCTTCATATGAGAGATCCAAACTGATATATACTTTGATTATGTTTCTAATTGTAATTTGTGCTATTTTATGTTTCTAATTTTTAGTTTAGTTTTTCATATTTACAGAAGTGTCAAAATGATGACAACATGCCAACTACATGACTCAAGAATATTTTGATTCATGGAAACATTAATCTATATAGAATTTTTGTATTGTGGTTGAACTTGTAGAACTAACTTTAATGCAATTTTGCTTTAAAATAATCTTAATTAAATGAAAGATGTTTGAATTATCTATGTTATTATATATTATATAAATATTGATTTACTCAGTAGATTAGTTAATATATTAATTAATTAAAAAATAATATAATTTGGTAAATTATATGTATAATTTGTATTAAAATTGTTACAAAATAAATATTGTCCTTTTGTAACTAAAAGAATGAAAAATGTGACAAAACTGAGTTATATTTTGTAACAAAATTTTATTATAGGAAATATTATATTATTACAAAAAATATTTCACAGGATAAAATTTGTTATCACTTTTATAACTAATTCTAATTTTTATATTGTTGAGTTTACGAACTAAATTATGATTAAGATGATGAGTAAAATATTAGTGGATTAATATTAAATTGTTTGTGATGAGAATAATTTTGTTTAATGTGCAGAAAACAAAAAGAATTGAAACTGGCCCAAGAAGCATGAAATACAGGCCCACAAACACACACAAAATCATGGCCCAATGATTATTTGTTCCATCCCAAAAGTATCTCATTTGAAACGAAAACAAGCCCTTTAGCAAAATAAAAGAAAGAAAGAAACTGGCCCAAATAAAAGCATGAAGCCCATACTGGTGATTCTGTCCAAACCTAAGCTTCCAACTTAGTCTCTAACTAACTGAATTAATTCCCTTTTCATTTGAAAAATTCACCATACTACTAAAAGTCAAATCTTCTCTTCTCTCTCTTCTCTTTTCTTACATCACATCACTCTCTGAAACAAGAAAAAAAAAGAAAAAAAATTCTAAAGTTAGGGTAAAGGGAAGAACGAAAAGCAAGTTAACGTTCTCAAGCAAAAAAAGAAAGAAGAAGGGCTACAACAAAAGGGAATATCTCATTAGAAAAGAAAATCACAAAAAGGTGATTTCTCTATTTGTGCTTCAATAAAGAATGTTGAAGAAATCTTCTATGTGCCAAGCACTGTTCTGGAAACTATAAAGAAAGTGAAATCAATGGTGCTCTGCTGGATATCTACGGTCAAGAAACAAACTTGGGACCAAAGTAAAGATGCACGACCCATATTCAAGAAGCATGAAGAAAAAAGATGAAAGAGAAAGATACGGTTGCATGTCACTACTTCTGTCTTCTCTCTCATCTGTGAACACCGCTACTGATTTTGATTGATTAGAGAAGAAGACAAACAAAGTGATGAAGATGGTTCAAGCCTTGAAAGCTTCACTCCTCTATAGTAGGGGCGAACGACCAAGGATTGAGCAAGAGAGAAAGAGCACTAGTTTTTGTTTCCATAGCTCCCTAAGCTATTATGTTCTTCTCCTTTATGGTATTCATTTTGTAATTCTTTTTCTCAGTTTAGTCTGTCTGAGTTTCAATGGTAAAAGACAAATGGTGAGATTTGTTTGTAAAAGCTATTGAGTGGAAAAAGGTAGTGAGCTATACTTGGAGAAAAAGCCTAAGTTGTCTCAAAAATTCTTTGTAAGTTTTTCTATTTTGTGGTCATGATCCTCAAGGAATTCCCTTGCAAGTTGGGTTAGCACTTTGCAGTTAAAAACTAGGGTGAGTCCTAGTCAAGTTCAGGTTGGGTTAGAATCTGGATTTGTCCTAGATAAGATTGGGTAGATCCTAGGGAGAATTGGTAATTGTACTCTATTGAAAAGATAGTGAAATTCCATCATTGTTGTGATGGAGACTGGATGTAGGCTACATTGCACTCGGTAACCAAACCAGGATATATCTGTGTGTCATTCTCTATTCTCTTCTTTGTTTTTGGTTCTTCAGTATAGGAGACAAAAATAAAATATCTTCTAATTTCTCTACTCTGCAACATTTTACTTTAAGACTTCTTGCAAGCAACTCTGCTCTGGATCCTTCCTCATTAGGAGACAAAACCAAAGTCTCTCCTGTATTCTAATCACAGTCTCAATAGAACGTAAGGTTACAAGCAGAAGTACAAAGGAGGCAAGATTCAACTCCCATTCTCTTAGACATTGATAACCATCATATATTAAAATAATTTGTTACAAAATATTACTTATATTGTAACAGTTTTATTTTTTGTTACAAAATTTTTTTGTAACGGGACATACTACAACAACTCTATAACAATTTTTTTGTTATAAATTTCTTTCATTTCAAAATTTTGATTTTTTGTAACAATTTTTTTGTTACAAATACTGTTTTTTCTTATAGTGAAGGTTCTAGTTCTTCTCCCAACCCAATTTACCTTAGTTAGCTTCAGCAGGAAAAGACAAGCCCCTAAATTATGTCTAAATTCCTAAAACTGATAAAGATGAATGGCATCACACGTTTATTTGGTTAAACAATTTATCTCCTAATAGCAATGTTTCAATTTCATAGAGTAATTAATTTTAGCATATCAATTTTTGCAAATTTTGTAGGGCCAAAGTGTATGTAACACAACAAACAAATTTGCATACATTGAAACAAAGAAACAAAGAATAAAAATAAGTACCTTGTGTTATAGTGAGGGTCGAGTGGTAATAAGAGTTACGAGAGACAACGACAAGTGCTGATGACGGAGGAGCCTTGGCGGGAGGAGCGACGATTGAGGGAGAGGCAATGACCGATTACAAGTTGTTAAGGGAGGAGCAAAACAGAGTAAGTGTCGACAGAGGTAGGGTTTGCAAGAGAGAGTGAACTTTGAGGGAGACCTTGCAAGCGAGAGGGCATACCGATGAAGGGTGCGCCAACGGAGGCAGCTCCGATGGAAGGTTTCGAGGGTTGCAAGAGAGGGTTATAAGGATGATCGAGCTCTCGGTTTTTTTTCTCTGGGTTTCGATGATGAAGAGGCCATAGTTGCGAGGGTACTTTATCTGAGGTTTTTCAGGGTTCTCTTTTAGTGAAAAAATTAGAAGTGTATTGGATAAAAAATTGGTGGAAAATATAATTTTTTTGTGGGAACTTTGTTGCCATGCTTTTTTAGGGTGCCCAAATAATTAGAGGATATGGTCATGCTTGAAAATTGTGACGGTAAGAAAACAAACTAGCCACACTTCAAAAGCGTGCCTGTTTCTTTCTATGGCCACCCTTTGGCTAGCGTATATCTAAAATGTGGCCAAATCACTAATCAATCACCACCCTTATAAAAGTGTGGCCATTAATCTCTTTTGACCATGCTTTTGAAGCATGGCAAGAAAAGCATGTGACGACATGACTTTTTTTTTGCAGCATGTACATTTTTTTTTTACAAAGGCAAGATATTGTATTCCATTCATTGATGAAATCGAATACAAGATTGGTCCAACAAAGGACAACAACAAGGATAATCTAGTCCAAAAGAGGACATTAATAGGCTAAAATAGAAAAACTAAAAAATAATACAATTTCTAAGAACCAAATAAATCAAATCAACTCTATCAACTTTGGTGAGAGAAAAAAACAAGCTTTTTCTTCGGTGAGATTGACTATAGAACTTGCGACCTCCATGGGTGAAAGGCGCTTATCTTCAAAAACAAAAAGTTCCTAGCCTTCCATAACTACCACACAAGACAAGTCACAAGATGCAGTTTCTTCTTTGCATTAGTACTTCTGCACAAAAGACCGGTGAGATTTCAAGAGGTTCCGGAATGGGTAATTCGGCCAAACTTCAAGCTGCAGTTGAGTTTGGACAAGATACTAGTAGGTAAGTCATTGATTTATCTGATTGTTGGTATTTTGGGCATACCGAAGTTATTCCATAAATTTTCTTATGGAGCTTTTGTTGAAATAAGATCCCTTCATGTATAGAAATTTTTTTTTTCAGTTAACATCTTAGATTTTAGAGGGATATCTACAGAAATTTTTGCTTACATATATCTGGGAGCTTTTCTACTACCGCAGAAAATTGCTAGTATACCAGTGGATAAGTTGAAGACACTGAATATTAAAGATTTTCTCTCTATACTGATGTGTGGAAAACGATCCAACACAAAACTCACCGCCAAGTGTACCGGGTCGCATCAAGTAGTAATTACTCACATGAGTGAGGTCGATCCCACAGGGATTGAAGGACTGAGCAATTTTAGTTAAGTGGTTAGTTTAGTTAAGCGAACGGTTTATGATTTGAGTGAATCGTAACCAACAGAAGCTAAATTGCATGAAAATAAAAGGGAGAGGGGAAATTGACAGTAAAGTAGAGTGCAGAAGAGATAAGAGAGCTGAAACTTAAATTGCAAGAAAAGTAAATTGCAGAAACTTAAATTACAAGAAATGTAAATGGTTGAAGCTTAGAGTGCAAGAAATATAAATTGTTTGAATTATAAAGGGCTTTAGGAGCTGGGATTTCAGAAATTAAACAAGAGAAAGTAAATGACAATCAACAGAGAAGTAGAGGATGAATTAAACTGCAGTAGATCTAAATAGAAAAGAAGAATTGCTTGAAGAAGCAAAACAGAAAGTAAATTCAGTTCAATTGCAATAACTATAAAAGAGAAGTTGAAGATCTCAGGGGTTGAATGAGACTAGAGAACAAGTCTAGATCTCAATTCCTTCCTTGATCCAACAGAGAACAATTGCAGAAGAAGTAGAGATGAAAACAGTAAAGGACACTTAGATCCAAATCACAATTCTTTGAAATTATGCAGAAAGTAAACAAATAGAGATCTCAGATCAAGAATGAAACAGAATTTCTTCAATTCTCAATCCAAGATTCAAAATAAAGCAAGAAATGTATAAGGATGAACTAGGAAGAAGAAAACTCAGCTCTCAATCCCAATTCAAAGCTAAAATATCAAAGTGAGCTAAAATAAAACTAAAAACAAAAGAGAGTTAAAAAGTAAGCAAAAAGGTCCTCTACAAATCAAACTAACTCCTATTTATACACTTTCTATTTTTGATCTTTGAGCCTTGAATTGGGATTTTGACCTTGATGGAATTGGGTTGAGGATCGCTCCAATTAGTTGCCCTTAGTGTTGAGAAGAGATTTGTGCAAAGTTTGAATACTGATGCTTCAAGTTTGAGTCAACGTCTGAGGACCAACGTTGACTCAAACGCCACTTTGAATCAAATCAGCAAAAACCAGAAAGGTTTGCTATCATTGGCGTTTGACTCAACGTTGGAGGGCCAACGTCAGCGAATCCATGCGTACGCGTACCGCGCGCTTAAGCGCCCATTGCTTTTATTGTATCCGCGCGTGCGCGGCATTGACGCGTGCGCGTCGATTCTAATTTTTCCAATCTCAATTCTAGGCTGAGCATCGTGGATGTTGGAGGTAGCGTTTGAGGTAACATTGGACCTCCAACGTTCAGTTGTGGCACGTACGCGCACCGTACGTTTCCGCGTGGATGCCAAAATTTGCTGCTTTTACGCGTACGCAAAATGTACGCGCTCGCGCAACTCAAAATTCCTTCAGCCCCAGAATTGATCATTTCTTTATTACGTTGGGGTTAACGTTGGACCCCCAACGCCACCTCCAACGTGAGCATCAGCCATGTTTTCAACGTTTGAGGCAACGTTGGTGGTCCAACTTGGCCACCAACGTTGCTTCCTCTTCATCCTTTCCATGCTCTTTCTTCAACCTTCCTCCATACTTCCCTTCACTTATCTTCAACCAATAAATGCTTCAAAGCCTTGCCAAAGTCATGAGAATTCTAATCATTCTTAGCATACAGATAATTATAGCATAATTCTCATGAAATTGTATCAAATTACTCATGGTTGAATGAATATAGGCATACATGAATTTCTATCCAAATGACTTACTTATGACTCAAGAAAGTGCATAAAAGCTATCAAAAACAAAAAAAAAGGCTAGTAAAACTAGCCTAAGATGCCCTGACATCATATGCTAGGTTAGTTTATCTTCCTCTTGAGTAATTATGGTCTGCAATATGGCATGTGACAAATTCTATTCAAATGTCTATTAAATCAATTCATAATGCTATTGTCTATTTTCTATGATTAGTTCTAAAACCCATCTAATTTGTTGATTTAGGGTTGGAAAAAAGTGATCACTAATAGGTTTAAGCTATTTGATTCAAGGGTTTTCAAGGATTCTAACTTAATTTCCTCCACCTATATTCCATAAGATATTTTTTTTGTCAGGTACTATTCTACCTTCTAAATGGTTTCTCTACCCCCAGAAAAAATTTGCATGAATTTTAGCTTTTAGGAAGGCTAAGTACTTGAAGTACTTACTTTTATAGACTTTGTGAATTAGTGAATATTCTTTTGTCTATAATCTCCATCTTTGCTTACCAAGAAGAGCTAAATTAAAGGCTTTTTGGTCTTTGAAATTTATACCCCATTGATGTTTTGGTCTGTGATGTGGAATTTTTCAAAATCACAATTCGATAAGTGCACTGAATTGTATCAAGTAATATCACGGTGAGTGAATTATCATTTCCACGAGGATTAAAGTACTAAGCTACAATAATTAATTGATTTTTCTAATTACATGAATCAAATAAACAAAGGAATGAATATGAAAGTAAGGCAAACATGTAACAGAGGCAATAAAAGTAGCAAACAGTGAAATGTGTAGACAATAACGGTGAGAATGTTAAGGTTTCAGAGATGTTCACTTTCTAGGGGAAAACAATCATTGTATTCATTTATTTGAGGCATGCAAAAATCAATCATGACAAATGACAATTAATAAAATTACAATTCTTTGGTAATTCAATTTATCTTTAACCTAATTAATCGCTAATTCCTTAGTCAAATATTTTAGAAAAGAGGTGAAGCACAATTCTGATTAAATTTCAGATAAGATTCAAGAATAGTCCTTAGGTTGAATTATATGTCACTTATCCAAGTTAGTCTTAAATAATTAAATCTTACTAAGTGTTGCACATTCTTTGAAAGTCCTAGTTAAACCAAAAAATTGTGAGAAAGAGTTTTCAAGCTGATTCCAATATTATTTTTACCAAAACAATATTTAGAATTCAAAACGGAGTTAGAATATTTTCCAATAATTCTAAATCTTTAAGGATGAAGAACAAAAACTCAATCATGAGATAGATCAAAGCATATACCTCAAATAAAGTAAACACTTAAATTAATAATCCATAAAAAGATGAATAGAGCTCCTAACCTTAACAAAAGAGATTAGTTGCTCATAATGCACTAAAATAAAAACTATGAATTCTAAAAATGGCTAGAGGAGAAGAGAAACCCACATGAGTGTCTCACTCCTCTTTAAATACTAACCCTAAACCTAATTACTTTAGAATTCAAACCAAATCAAATTAAAACAAAATCAAATCTAAACTAATTAATGTTCCTTTAATAGTTTTCCATCCCAAGTCAAGCTGCAGATAATTCTTCATAATGGTCCATCAATACTCTAAATCACGAGCCTTGTACTCTTGCTTCAATCATCAATTAAAGTTCTTGAATAATTGAAGGATTAGTGAAGGAACCAAAGCCTTAGAGGCGTGAAGCGCAACCCAAGCTAGAAGGAATTGAAGGCCTCTGTGAAGCATACATGAGGCGCACCAAGCCACGTGTGAGGTGCATGCCTTGTGCGTGAGGCGTAAGGCAAGGATGGCAGCCCTTGGAGCTCTCTGGATACATACGTGAAGCACATGGAACCACAAGTGAGGTGCATGGCCATGTGTGAGGTGTAAGGAGAGGGACGTGAGGCACATGGCTTGAGGTGTCCTCTAGGAGTGGACTTGGATGCTCCTTCTATCCTTGTCTTGCTTATTTCTTGTGCTTGCTTCTCCTTCTTCTTATTTTTGCTTGACTTCTTTTAAGATATCCTGTAACAAAAGAAATTCACACATTTCAAAGTAATATGCACTAAACCATGAATTGATTACTTGAAATAACAAGAATCATTCGCTTATGGAATAAAATTAAGAGGGAAAACTAATAAAGATGCGGATGCATTAGTCTACTAACAATATTCCAACTAATACACTGTATCCTCTTCTTCGGACCACATTATCATCCCTACCAAAAGTATAGAATCTCTCGTTGGATTTTACTAATTAAAGTCTCTGGGAGCTTGAAACAAACAGTCGTACCGATGATGTTGATGAGAACTTCCTTCCCACTATTAGACAGTAGAGATCTCTTCCAGTGTTAAAGCTTTTAAGTTACTTTGTTCTTATTGTAACTAAAAGTTACTATTTTGAATTTTGTACCATTGATAGGAGTTCGAGATATCTATCCTGATTTTCAACATGAGAGATTTGTAAAATTTTAGCAAGCATTTTTTTTAATAAAAATAGGAGTGTTTTTGCTTAAAAAGTATAAGATTATCTAAATTCATCATTCGATTACTGATATTTGTAGTAATATTTTCATAAAAGTTTAGTATTCTACCTCTTTGACTTTGCAAAACAAAATAAAATCATCTGCAAACACTACAAGAAAAACACACTAGTACCATTAGATTTATCGTCAGATTTAGTGTCGCACATTAGTGTTGGCTTTACTGACAGATTCACTGACAGTTTTGATGTCGAATTCGTTAAGTCAAATCGTTACTGGCAAAATTCAGTATTCGACGGTAAATTCACCGGTAATAGTTGGAGGGAAAATGGAGAAAATAGGTACAAAATGTTGTGTGGGATTTTCGTCGGAGAAATCCGCTGGTAAACCCATTTTAGTGAAGTGCTGCATTTTGGTCATCCACAACGAGTTACCATCGGATTTATCCGCCAGTAAATTTAACAGTAATAAGCGCTAAAATTTAAAGCGCGAACCCCTCTACCCCTTCAATTCAAAACTACTCTCTCTAACTTCTCTTCCCCCTTTCTTTCTCTAGCCGCTGAACCCTGCCAATGCCGTTAGTCCTACTGCTGCCGCTGCTACCAACGCCTCCTTCCTCTCCTTGCATTTCCTATTTGCCATGACATCTTTATTGCAGCCGCCGTTGTAGCCGCCACGCTTCTCACCATTGACAAGCGCCGTTCTTCGCATCGCCAACTTTGTCATCCGTTGCCAAGTCCAGCTTCGTCGTCGTCCGCTATTTCCAGGTTAATTTTTTTTCTTGTTTAACTTTTGTTCTATTTTTAACCTATTTTTCAAAAAAAGAAATGTGATTTGGCTAACTTATCTTTTTTGGGAGTGTTGGAGATGCAATATGCTTTAGCAAATCACAGCTTGTAAGTCACACATACCTTTTGGTCAATATATGAACATTTTTAATTTCATATAGTCTTTGTTAATCATTTAGCTAAGTTAAAAAAATTATCAAAGCATGACAAAAAAATACAAGATTATCAAATAGGATAACTCTAAGTGTATGTCACATAAAATTGTGTTAGAAGTTCATTGATGAGCGGATATTTTGTATACTTTTTGGCATTATTTTTAATATGTTTTTAGTATGTTTTAGTTAGTTTTTAGTATATTTCTATTAGTTTTTAGTTAAAATTCACTTTTCTGGACTTTGCTATGAGTTTGTGTGTTTTTCTGTGATTTCAAGTATTTTCTGGCTGAAATTGAGGGACTTGAGCATAAATCTGATTCAGAGGCTGAAAAGGACTGCAGATGCTGTTGGATTCTGACCTCCCTGCACTCGAAGTAGATTTTTTGGAGCTACAGAAGCTCAATTGGCGCGATCTCAACGGTGTTGGAAAGTAGACATCTTGGACTTTCCAGCAATGTATAATAGTCCATACTTTGCCCAATATTTGATGGCCCAAATCGGCATTCCAAATCAGCTCAAAACTGCCCGGTGTTAAACGCCGGAACTGGCACAAGAATGGGAGTTAAACGCCCAAACTGGCATAAAAGCTGGCATTTAACTCCAAGAGAAGTCTCTACACAAAAATGCTTCAATGCTCAGCCCAAGCACACACCAAGTGGGCCCGGAAGTGGATTTTTATGTCATTTAATCATCTCTGTAAACCCTAGGCTACTAGTTCTCTACAAATAGGACCTTTTGCTATTGTATTTTCATCTTTAGATCTTTGAACCTTTTGATCACACTTTGGGGGCTGGTCTCTCGGCCATGCCTAGACCTTGTTCTTATGTATTTTCAACGGTGGAGTTTCTACACACCATAGATTAAGGTGTGGAGCTCTGCTGTACCTCGAGTATTAATGCAATTACTATTGTTCTTTTATTCAATTCAGCTTGTTCTTATTCCAAGATATTCATTCGCACTCAAGAACTTGATGAATGTGATGATTATGTGACGCTCATCATCATTCTCACTTATGAACGCGTGCCTGACAACCACTCCCGTTCTACAAGCAAACAAGGCTTGAATGTTTATCTCTTGGATTCCTTAATCGGAATCTTCGTGGTATAAGCTAGAATTGATGGCGGCATTCAAGAGAATCCGGAAGGTCTAAACCTTGTCTGTGGTATTCTGAGTAGGATTCAATGATTGAATGACTGTGACGAGCTTCAAACTCCTGAAGGCTGGGCGTTGGTGACAGACGCAAAAGAATCACTGGATTCTATTCCAACATGATTGAGAACCGACAGATGATTAGCCGTGCCGTGACAGGGTGCGTTGAACATTTTCACTGAGAGGATGGGAGGTAGCCACTGACAACAGTGAAACCCTACATACAGCTTGCCATGGAAAGGAGTAAGAAGGATTGGATGAAGACAGTAGGAAAGCAGAGAGACGGAAGGGACAAAGCGATCCATACGCTTATCTGAAATTCTTACCAATGAATTACATAAGTATCTCTATCTTTATCTTTATGCTTTATTCATATATCATCCATAACCATTTGAATCTGCCTGACTGAGATTTACAAGGTGACCATAGCTTGCTTCATACCAACAATCTCCGTGGGATCGACCCTTACTCGCGTAAGGTTTATTACTTGGATGACCCAGTACACTTGCTGGTTAGTTGTGCGAAGTTGTGATAAATAGTTGAGATTGCAATTGAGCGTACCATGTTGACGGCGCCATTGATGATCACAATTTCGTGCACCATTCATAAATTGAAATTGGAACACTACTAAATCTCGGTTGCTCATATACTACTATGTAGGCAAGCTTCTTCCATTTTTAATGGTTTTTGAATAATAAAGCATATATACATCAGGTTGCAAGGTTTAGAATAGAGAATATTGTGATGAAAATATTTGTATATGTTAATGCATATATGATTTTTTTTACTTTGAGTGGTGGAGCTTTGATAAAAGGAAATGGGCATACAAAATGAATAAATTAGTAAGGTTCCTTAGTTGGTTCTAAGTAAATGGTTTAGTACTTTAGTAGTCCAAGCTAAGCTTGTAGTTCCCACTCCTCAAAATTAATAAAAATAGTTAGAGAAGGTGATGGACAAAAAGATGAAAGCAGTGAGCTCAATATTAATCACATTTTGCATCATTGCAGCCTTGTCGAAAGCAAAGGCAGCAACTAGACTAAATGGATCACTCTTCGTACTATATTTCTTATTTTGTTTTCCCTTTTATAATAGATTTTTGTTTGCCTGATCTATTCTCTGTTCTTTCCAAGATGCATTGTCTTCACTTTTTGTCTGTTTTATGGGTTATGGATAATTTTGTCATATTATATTTCCTAAGGTTATGGGAAGAATAACTGAAGACGGAAATAGAAACAACTGATGCACACTTATATTAGATAGTTTTAATTCATAAGCTTTTATTCAATTCTCTAATTATCTATGGTATAGGATTTGTTAATATTCAATAATTAGTGTCATGGTTTGATTAATCATTCAATAATAAGTTCTGCTTTTGTGAATCTACTTCAAGTTTTGCATATTGCTTTGCATTGATTTATGCATGTCAAATCTTATTGCCTTGGATTTGAATCATGAAGACTCTTTTTTTAGTTGAGTTTAATTCTTATAAAATTTATTGTGTGTTGACTGATGCTGTGGGTTGAGATTGGTTGGATTTGTCGAAACCGTAAAGGTGGTTATATGTCCAATTTTAGGGAAGATTATGTTCAATTTTTTCGAGAAGTTTTGTTGACTGATTCGTGTAGTTAATATGTGGCTGATTAGTGTTAATAACACATTCTTTTGGCAGAAATGTTGACACGTAGTAGAGGTAGACCGAGTGAATCTCATGGTCATGGTAGAAGGAGAGTTTTCACCAGATCTCCTTGGACTGTTCAGTCATCGCCCTCTACCCCGACTAGCTTGTCGACCCTGTGACATCACAGGCTAGACCAGCAGACCAGTAGACCAGTAGTTCATCATGATCCCAAACCTGAATTATGTTCATCCTTCTACTATGCCCCCTGCAGATCCAACGACAAAGCCTACGGTGGGTGAATCCTTCAGTGCCCCCAACAAGATGTCCCTCCACCACCGTCCATCATCCGACTAAGGATTTGGCCTGATGGCTTGCAGGCGTGAGTACATACAATTTTTTAATCTTAAGTTTATGCATTTCTATATGTTTGTTAATATTAGGTTTTTTTCTCTGATAAGTTTGCACCAAATCCCAATACTTGTATACAGAAGATCTCCGAGGTCGCTAAGTCGATGTACGGCCACTTGTGGCCAACTTACACGCAGATCTCGGTTGAGACCCGAGATCAATAATTTCAGAAGTGGGCGGTAAGAACCCAATAATATTGAATTAATTAACTGTATTTGAATTGTATTTTATTCTGACTAACGTTGTTAAATTACTTTGTGCAGTTGAAATTCATATGGGATGTGGAGTATAATCTCATGATCAGGAAGATCTACGACTACTAGGCAACTAAACGACTTCAGCAGATGATGAGTGACGTTCGTAAGGGGTGTGACCACCTAACGTCGTGGATCCGTCCAGCCATCAAGAAGGAACTGGTGGCCTATTTTAGGAATGATGAGGGGGTTCAAGTGTCACCTTCTGATGAACGCTGCTAATAGGGCTTTGCCCAGTCGTCGAAGTATACGGGTGGGTCGGCGACCTTCATGAAGACGAAGAGCAGCCTGGTAAGAATTTTCTCATTGTTTAATTTTTTTAGTAGTTACTTGAATTAGTTGATTAATTTGTTCATTTATTTTGTTGGTTGATATATTAATTTGTAGTCTAAGTCGTTGGACTGTGAGTGACACTGGCGGAGACCTTCAAGTATACCCATATTTTAAAGGCCAACAAGGAGAGATTTGCTGATGAGCAGTCTGCTCCCATTATGTGAGTTTAAATTAATAATTAGTTTCGATTTTATTTGGTTTAAAGTCAATTAACTGTTATCTTAATTACAACGTGTGTGACATAGGAGAATTATACGTAGAGGTTGGAGGCCGCAACCCAACAATCTTAGCTGCCTAGTGGAAACAACGAAGCTAGCACCAAGACCTTAGTGGTAGATCTTGATAGGATTTGACGCGAGACTGCATCTGAACCCTACAAGAATTGCTACTTTGGGTTGGGGTCGTTCTTTGCAGTGACCTTCGCTCCTCTACGTTGGCAGCTTCTTTTATCTCTGCCTCTGTCACCAGTCCTGCCGATCATCAGAATGTTGTCAACTTGAGGGAGGAGGTACAAAAACTGACAGAGGAGCTTCACCAGCAAGCGGAGCTGTTTGAGCAGAGGTATAACGACCTTTTTGCATGCGAGAGAGGAGTTGTTGCAATCAGCTCGGACCTGACGGAGAAGCTATTTCGATTGTAAGAGCAGATGAAGACGTACAACCAACAAATGCACGCTAGAACCAGCAGCGCTGGAGGCAACGACACTGCTGGTTCCAGCGGCAACGCTGCTGGTAGGGCACCAACATCATCACCTACTCCGCCGCCACAACAGGGAGACCATGACGATGACGACAACGATGACGATTACCGAGATCTATAAGGGTTAGGGTTTTATTTTTGTGTTTGTCTACTTCATTGTATTATACTTCTATGACTTTTTATTGTATTCAGATAATTTATTTTTAATAAAATAATTTGTTAATTTCTGCTAATTTTAGATTTCTGTTAATAATTTTGTTAACAAGAGTTTTAATTTGACTATTAATTGTGGCTTAATTGTGCCAAAAAAATAAAAATAAAAAACTATTGACGGATTTACCGATGGATAAATCCAACGGTAACTTGGTGCCTAAACATGTAAAATGGTGCCAAAGTTACCGTTAGATTAATCCAACGGTAATTATCAACTCAGTCTTGATAAATCCTTTTTAAAAAATTGACGTAAAATCCGTTAGTAATTAGCGTCAGAAAAAAATAATCCGTCGGTAAATAGTTTTTGGTGCCATTTATACAGTCAATCTACGACGAGACGATAAATTAATTATTAGCAGATTTATTTAATGAATTTAACAATAAATTTGACAGTATTTAACATTTTTTTATAGTGAAAGAACAAATGACTAATTTTAGACCATCTATGATTAAGTAAAGGAATTAGTTAGGTAAGATGGTTATAACTTTGTTTCTGTTAGAATATTATTAGGATCAATTAGGATCAATTAATACTAAATAATACTAATTGATCCTAATTGATCCTAATAATATTCTAACAGTTTCATAGCATGCGTAACAGTATAATACTAGGATGATTATATCCAAATAAAGGAATTAGATTAATCAACTTGATAATTGATTTCCAATCAAACTATAGTAGCTATAGCTCGATGATTAGATGATATTTATATACTTCGGCTGGTTTTGTTGATGGAACTTGGAAAGAAAATGGACGAAAATACTGTGTCCTGCGCCGAAGGAAGTGCGGCAAACACAATATGCATTGAAGGGTCCACTAATCGCGTCTGTGCTTACCTACATCGACCTATTTTTATCCAATTAATTATATTGTCTCTCCTCGTCATATAAAATGTGAAAAATAATGTTCAATTACAGTATACAACTTACATGCAATCATGTTGTGCTGAAATAAAATAATTATTGATAATATAAAAAAGTAAAATAAAATAGAATATTATAGTGATTCCAAAAAATTTTAACAACTAAATTAATCCTCAGATTTTTATTTCTTAAACAAATTGGTTTTTGATCATTTTAAAATTTTTTAAAGATTTTTACATCGTTGTCAAAATAAGAATTGAGGTTGATTTGTCTAGCTAAATTTTTTAAGCAAAATTTGTCATGAGGCTAATTTGTTTTTTAACAAAAGAAAAGGTTGATGGCTAATTTAGTAATTAAATTTTGTTGAGAACTAATCAAGTGATTGACCAAAATTTTTAAAGAATAATTTAGGTATTATCTTTAAAAAGTTTAATTTTAAAATACTGTTAATATAAAATAAATTTATACGTATATTTAATTACTTAGTACATAATAAAAATAATTATTTTTTATATTAATTATATAAATAATTATTTAAAAAATAAATATAATTAGATAATTATTTAAAATATTTTATATTATTAATGTATTAAAATTAAACTCTTAATTTAAAATAAATTATTGGAGAGGATAGTTCTTCTAAATTAATAACATAACAATAATGATATCAATAATCATTATTTTATATTTTGAGTGATGTTGCTGGGATTTGATAATTTAAAATTAATAACAAAATGCCTGAGTCACCCTATATGCACTCTGTGGAAAACCAAGTTTTTTGCCAAGTGGAGAGATATGGCGGCGGTTTTGGTGAATGGTGATTGATGGAAATGCCGAAATGCAAATTGCTCATATGGCTGCCAGAATAATAGTATCACATTCAGCAATCATGCATGCATCGTATATATACATCTTTTAGCCAATATAGGAACAGTCTATTTCCCACTCAGTAGTGTCACCCATTAGCCCATGTGATTCATTATATTATTCGTATATATCGTTCTAATTATTTTTTCAAATAGCAATTTAACTTTTCCTTTTTATATATATATCACAGTCATTTCAAGGATCGTTTAAAGATAAATACATGGTTAAGTACAATTTTAGTTTCTATCACAGAGATCAAAAATTTATTTTATTTTTGGTCTTTTTTTGTTACAAAATTATCCCAAAAATTTTAATTTATGTTTTAAAATCGTCTTTTTTTTTACCAAAATTTTAATCTTTATTCCAAAAATACCTCTAACTAAAAAAGAAAAAAAAAACGTAAATAAAAGAGAAAGAGAGAAGGGAATCACGGATGCTAGAGGGCGCCGGGGGGGGGGGGGAGTTGGTTCAGAAGAGGGGAAAGGAAAGGTGGGGAAGGGAAGGAGAAGGGTCATCGCCACTGATCCTCGCCGTCGCTGCTGATCCTTGTCGCTGTCGCCGCTGCTCCTCTCCCCTCTTTCTTCCTCGTCCTTCTTTCTCTTTTCCCTCTCCCTTTTTTCTGTGCCCTTGCCGCAGCCTGTCCGTCGTTGCCGTGTCACCGATGAACCCATCACATTCCTCTTCTCTTTCCTTTCTACATTTCATCTCTGCCCTACTTCTGTTTGGCCACTCCCAGTTCTTCGTGGCTTTGACAAGTGAAACAGGGCGCAGCCTCTGTTTTTAGTTCTCTAGCCACTCACAGCCGCCTTTGGGCCAACCACCTCTTCTGTTTTGGCTAGTACATTCTTTGGCCACCTTCAGCTCCTTCCTGTCATGCCCTGACCACCGGTGCTCCACCACTGCCTCTTCTGTCCCCTCTTTTCTGTTTTCTATTTCATAATTCAGATTACCACTTTGCTTTCAATTTCTGTTTTTAATTAGTGTTAGTTTCTTGATTTGATTCTGAATTTGTTTAGCTGAATTTTGATTTTCTGTTAGTTGATTTTAGGTGGGTATTTAATTGCTGAAAGTTACTGTTGAATTGTTGTTGTTGTTAAATTATTTTAGATTTGATAGAATTAGCTTAGGTTATTGAATTTCCGTTAATAGTTAATTGTATACATGATCCATTGTTGTTGTTGTTTTTCTGCGTCTGGTTGTTATTGTTGTTGCTTCTGCTATTCTTCCGCTTCTGGTTCAGTTTCAACTTCAGCTTCTGCTTTTGTTTTTTGTTGATTTTGAGGAAGAAGGAGAAGGGTATTTTCATCCAAAGGGCAATTTTAAAACAAACTGAAACTTTTGAGATTGTTTTGTAGTAAAAAAAGGTCGAAAACAAAATAAATTTTCGACCTTTATATTAGGGACTAAAATCGTACTTAACCCATAAATATAATATAACAAAGATAATGTTACAAGATGATGATGATCATGATGTTAATCATAATAATAAAAATGATAAAATACTCATAAAGATAAATAATTTAATTGGACTCTTATTGAATAATCTGAAGTTGACAGGCGATACAAATTAAAAGAAGTTTTAAGAGATTACAAAAAAACTCAAAGGAAATACAAATAAAAAATAAGAGAGAATAAGACGGTCGAATGTCTACAATTGAAATATAGCTCTTTTTATAGAAAAATATTACTATTATTTGAAGGTTTTCAATGATTTAAAAAAGGGGTTACCTATGATTTTTTTTAATATTTTTTAAATTTTCACACCAAAAATTACTTTTGTTGAGTCTGCAAAAAGAATTATGCAGGAGTCAAAATATTTTTGTCTCATAACAATAAAAAAAAACAAAGCAGAAAAAAGAGAAGTACATAATTATATATTCTGATTCATTTATCTTGTGCAATGTGATTTATATTCAGTCTCCATTACAACTATGATAGAATTTTAACTATCTTTTTAAAGATTTACATTCACCAATTCCCTAAGATTCTTCTTAATCCTATCTAGAATAAACCAAACTTCCAACTAAGCTTGATTTGGCTTGATTCACTTCCTAGACTTTCAACTACTAGGTACTTACCCAACTTAATAAAGGATGCTTTTTAGATACAAGAAACAAAACAAAAACAGATTATAAAAGAGATTGATACAACTATTTGGCTTTTCTCCAAACTAACTCTCTGTCTTTTTTCTCAATGACTTTTTCTTAATACTTTACTTAAATACATTTTTTCATTGATAGAATGAAAGATAAAACTGAAGAAAATAGATTATTCAATAATGAACCACGAAAGAAAAGAAGATATAGTTCAAAAGCTATGAAAACCTAAAAAATGTGCTCACTCTCCTTGCTTGCTTCAATTTTTGGCCGTTTACCCTTTTAAATAAGAGTTGATGTGAATTTTTACAAACCACAAACTATCAGCAAGTGCACCAAGTCGTATCAAATAATACTACGGAAGTGGGTTACCGTTCTCATCAGGATTAACTGTAACACCCCATTAACCTAAGTCTTACCTCTAGCCGTAAAGCAAAGGATAACAAAGTGCCACGACAATTCTAAAGCTTATATTATATAATATATGTCCAAGAATTTATATAACTAGAAGCCGAATGAAAGAATAAAGCACAAAGTCACATAAAGCGGAATCACAAAACGCGAAGAATTCACACACGATAACTAAACGCATAAGCCCAGACTGAACAAAACATAATATATATAAAACCTTATAGATAGCTCCAGGATACACAAGGTAATAATTAAATTAACCATATATATATATATATATATATATATATATATATATATATATATATATATATATATATATATATATATATATCAAAACCTAAGGTTCACAAAACAACTAAATACAAGGATTTAGTGAAATATTACCTTACCTAATAATATTAGGGATAAAATCCAACAATATCCCAATGCTAGATCACCCCTAAACAACCAAAACCATGAAAATCTCAATCTAACAAAGCCACAACCCGAATTTGTTAAAGAACAGAAAACTGGAGCTTGGGATTCGAGTTGCTTACCACTTTGTTTAGATAGAATTAAAGAGCTTGACGAGAGTTTTGCGTGACCACAAACGGCTCGTCAATCAGAACTCCGTAACTTAAGTTATGGCTAGAACAAGGAGAAGGTGAATAGTGTCATCACTCTTCTCCTTTCTTCACCATCAGCGCCCCCACTCTCTCTTTAGGTCAAAATGAGCTGAATGCTCATTAAATGGCCTTATATATGTTGAACCTTGGGTCCGGTTTAGGTCAGGTCCAATCCATTAGCTATTTTTGGTTTGTTTGGCTCACTTTGGGCCAAAACCTTTAAGATTAGCGCCCAGTTTTCGATTCTAAATTATTTTTGTCCTTTCAAAATAATAAATTCAATTTTCAAAATCTTATTTTTTCTTAAAACACGGTACCAAATATATTAGAGCCGGTACTGCTGGTTTAAGTGCCAATACACATTTTTACAAAATTTGCCGCAAAAGATACATTTTACCACTCAAAAAAATTCATTGAAATCAAACTTTACCTTTTTATTTCAAAATATCATTTCTATATTTTTAAACCTATTTCGGGCAATTAAATTATTACTTTATTAAAGCGGTTAAGTCGGTTCTTACATTCTCCCCTCCTAATTAGGAATTTTCTCCGTGATATTTTAACCATATATATCAAAATCAAAATCTAAGGTTCACAAAATAATTAAATACAAGGATTTAGTGAAATATTACCTTACCCAATGATATTAAGGGTAAAATCCAATAATATCCTAATGCTAGATCACCCCTAAACAACCAAAACCATGAAAATCTCAATCTAACAAAGCCACAACCCGAATTTGTCAAAGAACAGAAAACTGGAGCTTGGAATTCGAGTTGTTTACCACTTGGTTTAGATAGAATTACAGAGCTTGGCAAGAGCTTTGCGTGATCGCAAACAGCTCGTCAATCGGAGCCCTGTAGCTTAAGTTATGGCTAGAACAAGGAGAAAGTGAATAGTGTCATACCTCTTTTCCTCTCTTCACCATCACCGCCCCCCACTCTCTCTTTAGGTCAAAATAAGCTCAATGCTCATTAAATGACCTTGTATATGTTAGGCATTGGGCCCGATTTGGGTCCGATCTAACCCGTTAGCATTTTTTGGTCCACTTGACCCATTTTAGGCCAAAACCTTTAAGATTAGCGTCCGGTTTTTTATTCTAAATTATTTTTGTCCTTTCAAAACAATAAATTCAATTTTAAAAATCTTATTTTTTTTTCTCAAAATATGGTACCAGACAGATTAGAAACGGTACTGACGGTTTAAGTGCCGGTACGCATTTTTACAAAAATTTACTGTAAAAGATACATTTTACCCCTCAGAAAAATTTATTGAAATCAAATTTTACCTTTTTATTTTCAAAATATTATTTCTATATTTTTGAACCTATTTTGGGCAATTAAATTATTATTTTATTAAAGCTGTTAAGCCGGTTCTTACATCAACGGATTAAGCAAGCAATGGTCAATTCATTATTCTTGTTAGACAATAAAAAAACTAGGGTTTCAGAGGCAATTTTGCATGAAAATAATAAATTAAACAAAACCAAGTCGTAAATGGGTTGAAAGGTAATATGATTAAAAGAGTTAAGGTTTCAAAGATGTTAATACTTCAAGAATAATACTTTTCATGCTCCACGTTGATCACACATAATGTATCTTAAGGCAAATCATAAATAACCAAACCCTAATTTCTTGGTAATTCAATTTTTCTTTTCTTAATAAACTGTTAATTCCTTGAGCAATTGATTATGATAAGAGGTGAGGAACATGCACTGATTCAAAGCCACACAATTCTTAATTACTAAACCTAGTTGATTCGATGTCACTTATTAATTTTAGTTTTAAAACTTAGAGAACCATGAGAAGGAGTTTTTAAGTTTAATTCCAAAAACTAATTTTTTCAAGATGTTAAGAGAAATCAGGTCAGACTAGAATTGTTCTCCAACACATACATTCAAAACCCTTATGATGGAGAATGAAAACTTTTTCTTAAGATAACATCAATGCATTAATCAAAAGTAAAAAAACTATAACATTAATACATTGAAGTCAACAAAACTTCTAACCTTAACCGAGGAGATTAGTGACCTATAGTACGCTTGAAAATCCAAAATTACGAATTGAAAACGGCTACCAAAAGAGAGCCACATGAGTGTCTCTCCCCCTTTAAATACTAACCCTAATTTAAGATTCAAAACAAATCAAAATTAAAATAGAATCAAATCTAAACTAATTAATGTTTTTTAAATAGTTTTTCTTCCTAAGTCAAGTCGTGAATAATTCTTTTTAATTGTCAATTAATGTTTAAATCATGAGCCTGGTGCTCAAGCTTTAATCACCCACTTAAATGCCTTAAAGGATTGTGGATGAACAAAGGTTTAATAAGAAATCACAAGTCCCTAGAGGTATCCGAACTTGGTGCGTAAGGCGCATGAGGCCTTTCGTGAAGCGCATGTCCAACAAAGAGGAAGCGGAGGCCTCTGTTTTCAAGCGTAAAGCTCACCATCACATGCGTGAAGCGCATGGTTGGATGGCAGCCCCTGGAAGTGAATAATTACCATGCGTGAAGCTCATGGATGCAAGCGTGAAGCGCATGTCCATCAAAAAGGAAGTGGAGGCTTTTGTTTCCAAGCGTGAAATGCACCATCACCTGAAATGATGCGCATGGTTTGATGGCAGCGTGAAGAATGACCATAGGTGAAGTGCATGGAGGCATGCATGAAACACATGGATTAGTGGGCATCCTAGGAGCTCTCTATGGTGAACAGAAACTCCTATGTTTGCTCCAGAAATTTTGCTGTTTGGCTTTTCTTGCTTGTTGCTATTGCTTGTTCTTCTTCCTTCTTCTTCTTTCTTGTTTTTTCTTGATTTCTTTCAAGATTCTCCTGTAACAAAAGAAATTCACACACTCAAAGTAATATGCACTAAACCATGAAGTACTTACTTAAAATAACAATAATTATTAGCTTATGAACTGAAATTAAGAAGCAAAAACAAATAAAGATACAGATGCATCAAGAGTAAAGCTTCCAAAATTTGAATTGTTGATAAGAGTTAATACCTTGAGTATTGAACCGGTTGACATCTTCTCCTTCTTGCAAGAAGTCAGATCAAAAAATCTGAGATTGAGAATAGAGTAATGTGGCACAGAAGTGAGATGGATAGTAGCAAATTTTTATGAGTATGAATTTCTCAATGTGTTTGCCAAATCAATACCTTTAATCTTGTACTTTAGCCTGAAGTTTCATTTCTAACCCTTGGATAAAAATCAGAAAAAATAACTTCTATTTTTCTTCTTACCCGAATCATGCTTCTTCTTCAAAGTAACTTCAATAAGCTATTATGTGTTCACAAGAATAGAAAACAAGAATGAAAAACCCGTTTTCCCATTTTCTTTTGAACACTCTTCTTAGGATGTGATTTTGACTTTTTTCATTTAATTTAGTCTCCAAAACGTTTGCTTTTTCCTCCTTTTCTTTTTTGATGCTTAATGAAAAAGTAAAGTACTTTTTTTTCAATTTGTTTTACTCAAAATGATGAAAATTGGTAACAACCATTTTTTCTTTTCTTAATTCCAACGAGCTGAACTTGACTTAATGATGCATGTTTGCATTGTTGATATACTTGCTAGTTTATTGTCTAAATTGCAACACAAATGGGGTTGATGATTTTATTTGTTTGGACTGCACAATTAAACTTGGCCTGCATCACTAAAATATACATCAAATAACATTAGACTTTTAAATTCATCCACAGTAATCACTAAAAATATAATTATTGTTTACTAAACTCAACACTATTATTACAATGAGTCTTCTAGAATTTTATTTCTATTTTTATTATTATTCTAGATGCTTGTTGGCGAATTCTTTCATCATATGTTCTGTCTCACACATATTTTTCTGCTATTTCTGCTTGGAGATGCAGGTTGTTTTTCATTATTATTGATATCTTTTTATCATAGACAGATTCTTACCGACACTCTTTCTATTTTTTTTACAACTCATGAATTTTGGAAGTCTCGTATTGGGTATGTCTAAAACGAGTACAACAACTATGTGCTTATTGGATGCGCCACATTTATATAGACTATTAGATTTGATTAGATGAAAATCAAAGGCTAATATGAAAGAAGAGCATTGATGGACTCTAATAAATACAGAATATCCTAGTATATAAATAAGTGCTTTAAATGACAATACTTTAATATATAATACTTTAAATAGTAACAGAATATTTTATTCTTATATAATTAAATATAAAACATATAAATACAAAAATATGAGTATTCTTTATTCAATAAGATTAATTATTAAACAAAATTTTTTTATGATATTAAAAAATCATATTAAAATAATATTTTAAACTGTAACACAAAAATATAAAATAATTAAAATTTTATTTTATATTACTTGACAAATAATTAGATTATTATATTTAAAATTTATTAATTAACTAATTTTGTTAAATATATTATTATACAAAATAATTTTTTATCAAAATATTTTGAAAATATAATTTATTTAAAATATTATATATAATACATGAAAATATTAAACTTTTTTATTTTTTTCAATTTTTAAAAAAAAACAGAATAAAATAATATAATTCTAAATATATGCCTATCATATTATATATTTACTTATATTAGTAAGATCTAAACTAATCAAACTTATGTAATTAAAAATATAAAACATATAAATACAAAAAATAAATATTTTTTATTTATTAAAATTAATATTTAAAATTTCATATATATAATATTTAAAATTATATATTTGTGATAAGATCATTTTTTATTTTTATTATTTCAAAGTATTTTTTTATTGTTTTAGTTAAATTTTTTATTCTCTAACTCGACCAAATTTATATATATATATATATATATATATATATATATATATATATATATATATATATATGAAAAATTTAGTGTACAAATGTCATAATATTTCTAAAATACTTTTATTTTTTATATTTATATGTTTTATATTTTTAATTACGTAAGCTTGATTAGTTTAGGTCTTACTAATATAAATAATTATGTAATATGATAGACATGTTTTTAGAATTATATTATTTATTCCGTTTTTTAAAATAAAAAATTGAAAAAAATAAAAAGATTAATATTTTTATATATTATATAAATATTTTAAATAAATTATATTATATAATAATATTTTTAATAAAATTAGTTAGTTAATAAATTTTAAATATAATAATCTAATTATTTGTCAAGTAATATAAAATAAAATTTTAATTATTTTATATTTTTATGTTACAGTTTAAAATTTTATTTTACTATGATTTTTTAATATCATAAAAATTTCTTGCATAATAATTAATCTTATTGAATAAAGAATACTCATATTTTTGTATTTGTATGTTTTATATTTAATTTTTTAAGAATAAAAGATTCTGTTACTATTTAAAGTGTTGTGTATTAAAATATTGTCATTTAAAATATTTATTTATGTACTAGGATATTCTGTATTTATTAAAGTCTATCAATACTCTTCTTTCATATTAGCCTTTAATTTTCATCTAATCAAATCTAATAGTCTATATAAATGTGGCGCATCCAATAAACACATAATTATTGTGCTCGTTTTACACATACCCTCGTGTATTATATGTATATATAGTCTTGTGCTAAATTAAACTTTTTCATCTTCTCTTAATAGAACCGGTTTATTATTTCTAAAGAGGTTGAAATATACTCTTTATTAAAGGTAGCTGCGGTTAGGGCTACTACTATTTGTTTTTTCTATGCTAAAAATTGAGTCTCTTTTTTATGAGCTATTTTATTAAAATGTACGCTGTTGTTAGGAGGCTCTAATTAATCTTTTTTGAAACATAGTTATCTAGCCATTAACAGTCCTGATAAACCACTATTTTATGATTTACAATGTGTTTAATTGTGTGGTTTTATCATGGTCTTTACCCACTTATTCATATAATTAGCATGCATTAATATTTCCTTCCTAAAATTATTACATGATTGAAAACATGCTTCTTTGGTCTTAATCTAGCTAATCTTAATCCTCTCTTATTACCATTCGATGCCTTGATCTGTGTGTTAAGTGTTTCAAGCTTTATAGGGCATGAATGAGTGAGAGATTGGAAAGGAAGCTTGCAAAAATGGAAGGAACACAAGAAATTGAGGAGATGACCAGCGAGAAGTGACGCGTACGCATCAGCGACGCGACCGCGTGGAAGAAAGGAATTCGCAGTGACGCGGCCGCATGAGTGACGCGGACGCGCTGATTGGAAAAGCAGAAGCGACGCAGAGGCATGGGCGACACGCCCGCATGGAAAAGAAAAACGCCGAATGACGCGTTCACGTGAATGACGCGTCCGCGTGACGTGCGCGATTTGCAGAATTACAAAAGTCGCTGGCAGAGATTCTGGGCCGGATTTCAACCCAGGTTTCGGCCCAGAAACACAGATTAAAGTCAGGGAACATGCAGAGACTCATCATGCTTTCATTACTCACAATTTTAGGTTTTAGATGTAGTTTTTAGAGAGAGAGGTTCTCTCCTCTCTCTTAGGATTTAGGATTAGGATTAGGATTAGGATTTCAACTTCTTCATCACAGATTCAATGTTCCTTCAATATTTATTTTCTACTTTTATTTACTCTAATACTTTTATTTGTATTTGAATTATGTTGCCCAATTGGCTTATGAACCTTTCCATGTTATGACTTGAATTTATGTTTAGACGTAATTTGATAAGTGTCAGATTTATGATTGCTTTAGTTACATGAGTGCTTTCAATTTAATTTAGAATTTTTCCTTTTGGCTTGGGTTAAATAATTGGTGACGCTTGAGTTATCAAACTCGAGGTATTGACTGAAAATTGGAATTTTTCAAGGATTAATTCGAGATCCAATAATTCTAACTTTTCCCAAGGAAAGACTGGAATTTGAGGATTCGAATTAGTTCATCCACTTAACTTACCTTCATAGTTAGAGATTAACATAGTGGGAGAAAAATCTAATTCTCATCACAATTGATAAGGATAACTGGGATAGGACTTCCAATTTCTCATACCTTGCCAAGAGATTTTATAATTATTAATTTATTTTCCTTTATGTCTGTGCCCATTGCCCAAATTCTAAAACTCCAATTTACAAAGCTCATAACCAATAATAAGAACACCTCCCTGCAATTCCTTGAGAAGACGACCCGAGGTTTAAATACTTCGGTTATCAATTTATTTAGGGGTTTGTTACTTGTGACAACCAAAATGTTTGTAAGAAAGGTTGATTGCTTGGTTTAGTAACTATACTTACAACGAGAGTCTACTATAACCTCTAAACCATCAATCTTCAGTTCTTCAAAAATGGCACCATTGTCAGGGAATTGCAAACGTGTGCCTTATTATTGGTTATTGTAAATATTTTTCTTTTACTTGTTTATTTGTTTTCTCTCTTTCCTCTTATTTCTGATATCTATTATGAATTCTCACCCCTCTCGCTTTGAGTGTAGTTCTAATTTTGTTGCAAGGAATGGAAGCTATAACAGGAATATGCATCAAGGTCAAAGCAATCAAAGATGGACGGAGCCAAGAGGATCTGATCAACCCTTTAGGCAACAACACCCTCCCAGATATCACAGACAAAGACCATCCTACAATGCATACCAAGCTGATAGATATGGTGGACCTCCTAGTAGCTACCAACAAGCCCCATCGTATGCTCAGAGACCATCCTCACAACATAACTTTGAACCACCACACTCACAAGCCCCCTTTCCATCATTTACCTCCATATGACCCCAATTCTCATTCACCACACCAACCACCTAATGAACCATACCCAGAACCACCACCTCAATATACACCATCTCCATATCCTTATCAAGAGGAACCACTTCTGTGTTATGAACCTTTTCTCCCAACAAATGAACCCTCTTATCCACCCCAAACCTCCATAGAAAGCAAACTTGCCTCTATCACTAGTCTCACCTTTACTCTTCAAGCACTTCTATCCCACTTGGGCCAACCCTTTACACCCAATATTCAACCCTCAAGCTCCAATGCACTTCCATCTCAACCACATAATGATCCACCCATCCCATCACCACCATCTGTGGAAGAGCACCAACATCCATCAATCCAAGAGCAACATGATCCCACTGATACAATTGACATGGAACAAGAGAGAGAGGATCATCTTCGCGAATCCATACTTCATAAGGAGCTAGAGGAGGCACTAAAGGTGAAGGTAGTAGAGACCCTTGAAGTTGACAGCGCGATTGAAGAACTAGTGAAAAAAGACGACAAGGAGGATTTTGTGCTTGAAGGTGAAGAAATAGTTGAAAAGAAAATCATCGAGGATGAATACGATTTCATACTTAAATACCTGGATCAAGCAAGAAATCGATTACCTTCCTGACGTTCGGACATTCAAAGAACCCCCATGGTTTCATGTGGGAAATCTACTGAAGAACGTAGCAGGAAGGAGAAATTAGGCACTCCGGTGGATAGTGAGCAGCACGATTTGATATTGGAACAAGTGGAGGAAGCCGAAATTATTGGAAAAGAAGAGGAGGCAGTGGTTGAAGACTTAGGAGATGCTGAACCTCCATGGAAAAGTCAAGTTATAGAACATCCTTCAAAGACGTTTGAAGCTGATGTTGCGGAGGGTGTACAACCTCCAAAGCATATCATAGTTGAAGACTTTGAAGGAGATGATCAAGAGATGGATTCAATCATTAATGAATTCTTATCTACATTTGAATCCTCTCCCATTGGACTTGATATGGAGATTAAAGAAGAAGAAGCACAACCTCCGATGCCCTTGGTGCAAAATGAAGAAGAAATTGAATCGGAAGAAATCCACCAAGAGGAAGAGGTTGATATTAAAGAAGATTGCAAAGAGGTGGAAGATGTCGAAGAAGAGCACAAGGAAGTGGAGCCTGCACGTTCATTAGAAACACCTCCCCCTAAGTTGCCATCATCCTTCACAACATTCAAGTGGGTAAAATTCATATCCCTTAGCTTTCTAATTCCACTTGAATATGGGCTACTGGAGACGGATGGTCAACTTAGAGCTCTTTGTGGCATTAAGAGTAAGAGGAAGATGGTCAGTGGTAAGAATTGTCCTGCCAGGTTCATAATGGTTGGAAGCTCAAAGTTTAAACGCAAAGGTTGGTATAGAGCTCAGCTGAATGGGTCTAGGACGCTGTTTGGTGGCTGCAGTGAGAATTCAAGTTACTTATCACCCAGCTGGAAAAATACAGATCCCGACAACAATGGGTGTAAAAGCAAGATTTGGGATCCTGGAATCTACTCTGACATTTGTCACCTCGGGAGCCTAAGAATCTGTTTGAAGCTTCTTAAGGGCTTTACATGCTTAGTTTGGGACCCCAGAGGTTACTGGAGATACAAACATTGGTGGAGATTCCTGGATCAGTACAAGCACAAGCCACCATAACAAGGAGCTCACCAGAATGTCCAACTTAAGGACTTTAACTAAAAGTGCGAGGTGGGAGACAACCCAGCATGGTATGATCGTTCCTTTTTCAGTTTAAATTTTAGTCTGTTTTTGAGTTTTGATTAAACCTGGAATTTTGCATAACATTCATTGCATCTACATTTGCATCTTATTCGAAAAAAAAAATTCGCACGCGACGCGATAGCGTCGCTGACGCGTCCGCGTGACAAGTGCGTTTGGAAGAAAAGAAAAGTGAACAGAGAGTCACGCGAGAGCGTGGCTGGAGGCGTGCCTTTGGCACAAATTGCCCCACGCGACCGCGTCGCTGACGCGTCCGCGTCAGTTGCAAAAAATGCGTCCCACGCGCCTGCGTCACCCACGCGAACGCGTGACTCTCTAAAATCGATGTAAAGGGTGCATGGCAGAAAGTTATGATGGAGCGGGGCTGGAATGATGCTAGCAGCACAAGCCCTACCACGCGAACGCGTCACCCACGTGACCGCATCACCCTAAAAATTGGCAAAAAGAGTTTCAAACAGAGAGTTGCGCGACCGCGAGGCTGCCCTCGCGCCAATCGCACAAATGAGGTCACGCGATCGCGTGATCCATGCGTCCGCGTCACCTGACCTTATCGCGCACCACGCGACCGCGTCACTCATGTGTCTACGTCACATGCGACGCACAGCTTATCCAGATCAGTGCCAATTATCTTATCTTTTCTTTTCTAATCCTAATTTCTTCTATCTTTTCCTCTTTCTTTCTTACTTTATTTCTTTCACTTCTCATTCTTTTTCACCTTCATTCTATTTTTCTTAATTTATTTGCATATTTCATTCATTGCATTTTAATTTTGTGCATCTTTTTCTTGTCTTTTCTAAATTTATTATTTTTCCATCGGTGTTACTTGTTCATATTCAACTGTTGTGTCTTTTCTGGTATTAGTTTGGTGCTCAGTGACTTGTTTTACACTGTTGGGTAATATTATTTAAATCAATGTTAATCTTTTATGATACTTGTATTAATTTTGCATTGACAAGAATTTATATTGTCTTTCATTACCGACACTCTTCCCCTATGTTGCAAATTTTTGCACTCTTGATTTGCCATGTGCTTCTACTGTTTTCTCACTTACATGTTGAAGCTTTTATGTAAATGAGACCCTTATCAATTGGCATTAACTCACTCATACTTTATTTATTTTCTTATCTTTATTCCTAGGTTACTTTTCTTCCCTTTCTCTTTCAGGATGGCCACCCAAAAGGGAACTGGAAGACGTTTACATGGGGAGATAGACAAGTCCATCTGCACGATCTTTGGAGAAAGGCGCCAGTTGGAATCGCCCGTCCACCTGCACATCTTAGCATGCACCGAGGACGGTGCAATCTTTAAGTGTGGGGAGGCCGATACCGATCTCCACAGGTTAGCTATTCTCTTCTCAACACCAATGTTTTATTTTATTTATTAGTTCATTGTTGCATTTGCATGTTTAATTGCATATTTGTTTGATTTTATGCATTTAGTCACTACTTGGTTGAAGTAATATTTTCTTTTTCAAGAAATTTTTATAGTATTTCACTAATTTAAATTGAAAATTTTGTGTTAAACTTGTTTTGAAGTTGTATTTGGAACATAGTTTTTGAGCTAAAGAACACACAACCTGTGAGATTTGAGCTTAATTACATGGTTACATTATTTAACCATAAATATTTTATTCTTGGGTGTTTTCTTCTCTATTATTGCAATCTTTATTTTGTTCCAATCTAGATGTCCAATATTTAGTGTATTTACATGCTTGAATATAATTGAGGCCATTACTTGTTTTCACTCACTTATCCCAAATAAAGCCTATCATTTTATGTCACCCTTGTTAGCCACTTTGAGCCTTTTAAACCCCTTCTATTTTATAACCACATTACTAGCCTTAAGCAGAAAAATAAAATAAAAATCCCAAGTTGAATTCTTGGTTAGCTTAAGATAGATATTGTGTATAATTTAAGTGTGGAGAATTTTATGGGAACATGGGATGATAGAAATAAAGTAGGGAATTAAATTGAATAAGTTATTTGAAAATTTGGGAAGCATGCTCATGTGAAATCAAAATAATTAAATTACCATGTGCATTAATAATAAAAAAAGAGAAAAAAAATTTAAGTAATTAAATAAGGGGATACAAAAGAAAAAAATATATATATGACCCCGAATGCAAAATAAAAAGAATCAATGCACATGGGACAAGATTCAAAAATAAGTTTGATACATAAGCATGTAATACAAAAGTGGAAAAATTTGGGTAGTTAGGTAAAGCATTTTAAATATATAAAGTGTGTATGTTAGGTGAGATCTTAGACTAATCAAGGATTCACTTTGTTAGCTCACTTAGCCTTATATATATACCCTTACCTTCACCTCAGCCCCATTACAACCTTCGAAAAGACCTCATAATGTTTGTATGTATACATTAAATATTTGTTGATTGGTTAGATGAAGAACAAAGTTTAGAAAGCATGACTAGGGAAGAGTAGAGTGATTGACCATAGACACTTGAGAGATTAGAGTGATATACACTACCAATGAGGGTTCAATGCTTGATTCTATGTTCCCTGCTTTCATGAGCTATCTTCTTCTTGCAAGTTATTCATATTGTATTTTGTGATTTGAATTAGTGAAATCCAGTTCATATTTGTTCTTGAAAGATTTATTTACTTTTTCACCAAGTAGGTAGAATCATCTTTGCATGTAGTTGCATTCACATTCATAGGTTGCATTGCATAAGTCTTGCCTTTCCCTACTCATTTATTTGGTCTCCTTGAGTTTAGCACGAGGACATGCTAATGTTTAAGTGTGGGGAGGTTGATAAACCACTATTTTATGGTTTACAATGTGTTTAATTGTGTGGTTTTATCATGGTCTTTACCCACTTATTCATATAATTAGCATGCATTTATATTTCCTTCCTAAAATTATTACATGATTGAAAACATGCTTTTTTGGTCTTAATCTAGCTAATCTTAATCCTCTCTTATTACCATTCGATGCTTTGATCTGTGTGTTAAGTGTTTCAGGCTTTATAGGGCATGAATGAGTGAGAGATTGGGAAGGAAGCTTGCAAAAATGGAAGGAACACAAAAAATTGAGGAGATGACCAGCGAGAAGTGACGCGTACGCGTCAGCGACGCGACTGTGCAGAAGAAAGGAATTCGCAGTGACGCGGCCGCATGAGTGACGCGGACGCGCTGATTGGAAAAGCAGAAGCGACGCGGAGGCATGGGCAACGCGCCCGCATGAAAAAGAAAAACGCCGAATGACGCGTCCGCGTGACGTGCGCGATCTGCAGAATTAC
The DNA here is from genome assembly GCF_003086295.3 of Arachis hypogaea. Taxonomy (NCBI): domain Eukaryota; kingdom Viridiplantae; phylum Streptophyta; class Magnoliopsida; order Fabales; family Fabaceae; genus Arachis; species Arachis hypogaea. The sequence goes on from NC_092039.1 coordinate 98,970,760, forward strand.
AAAAGTTGCTGGCAGAGATTTTGGGCCGGATTTCAACCCAGTTTTAGGCCCAGAAACACAGATTAAAGTCAGGAAACATGCAGAGACTCATCATGCTTTCATTACTCACAATTTTAGGTTTTAGATATAGTTTTTAGAGAGAGAGGTTATCTCCTCTCTCTTAGGATTTAGGATTAGGATTAGGATTAGGATTTCAACTTCTTCATCACAGGTTCAATGTTCCTTCAATATTTATTTTCTACTTTTATTTACTCTAATACTTTTATTTGTATTTGAATTATGTTGCCCAATTGGCTTATGAACCTTTCCATGTTATGACTTGAATTTATGTTTAGACGTAATTTGATATGTATCAGATTTATGTTTGCTTTGGTTACATGAGTGCTTTCAATTTAATTTAGAATTTTTCCTTTTGGCTTGGGTTAAATAATTGGTGACGCTTGAGTTATCAAACTCGAGGTGTTGACTGAAAATTGGAATTTTTCAAGGATTAATTTGAGATCCAATAATTCTAACTTTTCCCAAGGAAAGACTGGAATTTGAGGATTCGAATTAGTTCATTCACTTAACTTACCTTCATAGTTAGAGGTTAACATAGTGGGAGAAAAATCCAATTCTCATCACAACTGATAAGGATAACTGGGATAGGACTTCCAATTTCTCATACCTTGCCAAGAGATTTTATAATTATTAATTTATTTTCCTTTATGTCTGTACTCATTGCCCAAATTCCAAAATCTCAATTTACAAAGCTCATAACCAATAATAAGAACACCTCTCTGCAATTCCTTGAGAAGACGGCCCGAGGTTTAAATACTTCGGTTATCAATTTATTTAGGGGTTTGTTACTTGTGATAACCAAAACATTTGTAAGAAAAGTTGATTGCTTGGTTTAGTAACTATACTTATAACGAGAGTTTACTATAACCTCTAAACCATCAATCTTCAGTTCTTCAAGCCCTCCTACAAATTAAGTTAAAGTCAAATTTATTTCATCTTTTAGTCTTTATAATCCTAATTAAATATTGAACACTCAATGTGTCTTCACTTTTGGCTGAGTCATATTTCTAAATCACTATCTAACTAATATCCATAGCGGCTATGAAGGACATTAACGTATAATCTCCTAAAAATAAATTATTTCCAAAATACTCATAAGTTAAACTGACTTCTTTCTAGAAAATGACCTCTATTGGTCCAAAATTCTGAACCCAAGAAAATTGTAAAGAGATCCTTTTGCAAAACCATGTAAACCAAAAGCACAAACTTAGAGATACATATAGAGCAAACCACCATGTGTCTATGTAATCATAATGAGTATAACTTCGAGACTAAATTTTTTTGGTATCTTGCTATAAAAAGGAATGTTTTTCACTCTAAAAGGATTAATACCTTATAGAGGGAAAAATATGACGGTAATTTATTATTTTTTATGATAATTTATTATTTTATTTTTTAAATTTAAATTCAGTCACTTATCTTCATTGGATTTATTAGCAAAACAAATTAGTAAAGGTAATCAAATTTGTAATAATTAGTGTTATCCAACGATAATATTTTTTCATCCTAGTTGTTTTTGAACGGATGGCTTTTGTTGGTAAAGGTAAAAGAATTTATCGTCAAATTTCATATATGAATCCAATGATACTAAAGAATTTTTTATATAGTATACCTTAAAATGAATTCAAGACTGAACTAACGCAATTATACTATTTAAAAATGTACAAAAAGTTGCTGATATGGGTTATGAGATATATTAGGAAGATAGTGATTGGGATCGGATCTTCTTGAAGTAATGGAGAATGATACTTGCAAAGACATACACTTCGACGCTTAAGTCAGCATGAATTTAAGAGGTATAAGTGAGGATAAGGAATTTGTAACGTATGGCTCCCTTTATATAGTTTGGGGTTGTTATCTTATCTTATCTTGTTGGCTAAGATAAAAAAAAGTGTTTGAATTTAAATATTGGTTAGGGCTTTATGGTTATCGGGCTAGCTTGGGCCGTGGTGATGGCCAAGGCCTAGGCAACCGGGTTGTAACTACTCCAATAGGGGACTCGGGATCGGGTCTGAAACAGTTGCCCTCGGACCGAAAAAGTGTGTGTGCTCAATCTCATCACTGGAGGAGTTTGTTTTACTGCATGGCCACTAAGGCTAGCATGAAGTGTTGTCCGAGTTCCCTGGCCGAGGTCAGAAATTTGTGGAGTTTGATAGGACGTCTTGTTACTTATTCGTTGCTCTTTTCTTTGATGGGATCTGTCTGTTGTATTTTTCGAGGTGTCATGATGGCGCTTAAATGGGAAGAGAGAGGAATTCATATTTTTCCTTTCTGCCCTTTGTTTTATTTAATTTTGAAACGTTTGGGGTTTTGTTTTAATTTCTTCTTGCCCTTTTACTATAACTGCTCATTTCTACTTTTCCTTATATTTTCTTTGCCTGCATCTGCCTTTTCTTCTTCCTTTTTCCTTGCTCAAGTGTTTTCCATATTCCTTTTCTGGAGTTGCTCTCGACTGGGTTGTTAGTGCTTTGCATTTATCTGTTGGCACTGTGCTACTACATTCCGCTTCATGTTCTCTCATTCATTTTTCTGGGAATCAAGTTGGTGCTCCCCTTGCCACTTCTGTAATGTTTTGTTTGCTTACTTCTGTATTACGTCTTTTGTTTCCTAAGTAGGGGTAGTAGGGAATTAGGTGCGGGTGCCACTGTTTTGATATAGCTTCATGACTATAGTAGTGGTAGAAAAATGGGAAAAAGGTGCCTTTGCTATTTAGGTGTCTTTTGGTTGCGTTAGTATGGAATTTGTATGGTTTTCTTATTCCGGAGAGTGGGCTGACAGTGGTGTCCCTTCGTTTTTAGGTATAACCGTGGAAAACTGAAGGTGCTAGTGTTCCCATTTTTCCGACTGGTAGCATTCTCAATGCTTACTATTGGGTGACCTCTAATATGTGGGGGACACCTTCTTGGGTTACAGAGGAGGATCTCCAGAAGTTGCACGATGAGGGTGCAGTTTGTGGAGGTGGTGAGGCGGAGAGACAATACGAGCTTTTGCTTCCCGGGTGGATGAGAAGGTCTACTATATAAACCTTGATTCTCCCTGAGTCGCTGATTGGTTATGGGTTTATGAGAGTATGTTTACACGGCTGGGGGTGCGACTTCCCTTCTCCCCATTTTTTCAGGCACTATTGAATCATTGTTCTGTGGCACTGTCTCAGTTGTATCCCAACAGTTGGGTAATAAACCCCAATTTTGTGGTTTATCTTGTGTTGAATTTAGTGGATTTTATCAACCTTTCTCACATTTATTCAATGAAATAGCATGATTTTGTAAATTTCTTCTAAATTATGCTTAAGAGTGAAAACAAGCTTTTTAGGCCCTTAATTTGCTAAATTTAATTCTCTTTGATTGCATTCTATGCCTTGATATATTTGTTTAGTGTTTTCAAGCTTAGAAAACAAAGATTGGATTAAAGAAGTGAAGAAAAAATGCAAAATGGAGAATTCATGAAGAAATAAGGATTTGGTGGAAATCATGGCCACGCGTACGCACGTCTCACGCGTACGTACGTCTTACACGTACGCACGTCTCATGCATGAGGAAGGAAATTCACCAAGCCACGCGTACGCGTGACATTTGTCACGTGACCTCATTAAAGGAACATGCTGGGGCGATTTCTGGACTTACTAGAGCCCAATCCAACTCATATATGGAGTTATTAGAGGCCAAATTCAAGAAGGATGAAGGGAGAACAATTAGTGTAGTGTAAAAATCATGCTTTAGGTTAGTGATGAGTGAGATTTTGTACCGGTTTGGATTTTTCTACTCAAGATAACTTAAGTTGCAAGCATAGACCAAACCGGAAAATTAAATCCCAAACATCAAAGTTTAATATTTTTAATTTAAATCGAGAGTCATTCAACATCGGGTCGTCTTCCCTAGGAGTGCAATTAAGTGTCATTATTGGCTATGAGGGAATAAGGGGGTTGATTAAAAGAGGCAAGAAATTAGAGTGCAAGAAGGTAACTTAACATGCAAGAAATTAAAAGTCAAAGAAAGTAAAAGCAATGCAATTGGAAATTAAATACTAAAAGAGCTCTTGGTGAGGATTGGGTAGTTAGGGCTTGTTATCCTAGTGGTGGACCACAAACATGGTGATTGTGTGCGCGGATTAATCCCAATTAGTAAACCTTATATCGAGGATAAGTCAAAAGGGCATAATTAACCTCAATCCACAAGTCCCAGCCAACTCACTAATTAACTTAGTGAAAGGCTAGCGTTAGTAGAAACCAAGTTAATTAACAACCCTACACAATGTGGAATGGACATCCACCACTCAAGTTCACCCAAATCACTCAATTTCCCAACCAAGAGTGAGAAAATCTATGTAAAAACCCAACCAAGCATTTTATCAAATACTTAGTGGGTATGAAAAGAAAGCATTTTAAATGACAAGAAATAATAAATGCTACAACTACCAAGAAAGGAAAATAAAGATAGCTACTCAATAAAGCAATAAAAGAGGCATGAAACATAAAATTGTATTAAATGTAAATTAAAGTAACAAGAGTGTAAATACATAAAAATGGCAAGAATGGAGAAAATAACAAGATAAAGTAATGAAATTAAGACAAGAAAACAAGGAAAGGTAGAAGAAACTAGATTAAAACAATAATTAAAAAGGGAAAATTACAAAGAAAATAAACTAAAAACCCTAATTTCTAGAGAGAAGGAGTAGCTTCTCTCTCTAGAAAACAACCTACATAATACTAAACTAACCATAATTTCTCCCTCATTTCACATGGAGTGAGGCCTTGTCTAATATAGGAAGAATCAGCTTCAGAAGGTCCGAAAATTGGGCTTTGGAGGCCTAGAAATCGCCCCCAGCGATTTCCATTAAATGAGTCACGCGCTAGGACCTGTGCGTATGCACAGGTGTGTGCGCACGCACACATGCTGATTTTCCTTTTGTGCGTATGCACAGGATGTCGTGCGTATGCAAACATGATTTTGTGGCTCTTATGCGTACGCACAGGTGGTTGTGCACACGCACACTCCAATGTGTGCTTCTCCTTTGATTTCTTCATATTTTTTCCCAATTCCATGCTTTCCTTCCACTCTCATCAAGTCATTCCAACCTATTACACCTGAAATCACTTATCAAAACCATCAAGGTATTGAATGGGATAAAAGTGATTAAAATAAGCACAAAATAGCATGTTTTCACAATTAGGCACAATTTAGAGAGAAAACACAAAAGTATGCTATTTGAATGAATAAATGTGGGTTTATATGATGAAATCCATTCAAATCATACCAAAATATATCGTTAAATATGGATTCATCAGTTAGTTCTAGGGAGAGAAGCTCCCTCTTCTCTCTAGAAATTAGGGTTTTTGTTTAATTGTCTCTTAGATTTAGGTTTCAATTCTTGTTTTCATCTAGCTTCTTTTACCTTTCCTTGTTCTATTGCCATAATTTCCTTAGTTTATCTTGTTAATTTCTCTTTTGAGCCACTTTTTATGTTCATGAACTCTTGTTACTTTTAATTTCATTTAATGTATTTTGATGTTTTATGTTTCTTTGATGTTTGTTTGAGTTATTGTTGTTATTTTCTTTCATTTGGTAGTAGTAGGTTTTATTATTTTTGTAATTTAATATGCTTTTATTTTTATGCACCTCCAAGTGTTTGATAAAATACTTGGCTTAGTCTTAGAGCAGATTTTTTAGTATTCATGGCTTGGAAAGAGAAATTAGGTAATCTTGAGTCATTAATGCCCAATTTGGATTGGTGATCTAGGGTTGTTAGTTAATCTTGTTTTCATTGACATTACTTATAGATTGGGGTTAACTAGGCATATTTGACTTTCTTTCAATGTGAAGATAACGTAATAGGCTTTAGCTCTTGATAATTATTGTGTTAGGATTAATGACTAGGATAGAAAATCTTGATTCTCAATCCTTGCCATGAATGCCTTTTATTTAGTATCTGTTATCTTTAGTTGTTTGATTTATCTTCTTGTCATTTAATTTCTTGCACTTTCACCATCAACCCACCTTTGTGAATCTCATAACCAATAATTGAGCACTCGATTGTAATTTCTAAGGAAAACAACCCGAGAGTAATACTCTCGGTTATTTTTATTGGGTTGAACTTGTGACAACCAAAATTAAACTTTGATTGAGGGTTTCTTGTCGGTTTAGATCTATACTTCGACGAGACTATTTTTGTGTAAAAATTTTAAACTGACAGTAACTCTCACATCATTGGGTGGCCATCCAAAGGTTTGAATTAGTTTGTGATTATTTGGAGCTCTCGACTAGTGTGGAGGTCTTCTTATGGTTCTTTCTATGCACCTTTCTGACCAAGGAGGGAAAACACAAAATGGGTTGTGTATCGTTCTGAACCTAGCTGAATCGGTGGATCTTTGGGTTATTCAAAGATTCCTTTCACAACTTTAAAGAGGAATACTTTAAGGTGGGACCAACTCAGGGGAACCATCCCATCTGGCTAACCCACGAGGTGGAATGCCATTTTACTACATCCTAGAATTTTGGTGCCGATGCGTCGTACCTGACACGGGTTAAATACGAGGGTTTGTCTCCCGAGAATAAAGATATTGCCGACGTTCTATCAGTAATTTTTGGGGATATGCAGTTAAGCCCTCGAGACGTTATGCATCTTGTGGCATGTCGGTTTTACGTTGGTGGGTTTACAAAGTTTTCTCTCATTTTTAGTTTAATTTCTTTGTTTCCAAAGTTCGAAAGTTGATGTGATTTCTTTCCTTCTTTTTAGTTAAGATGGCTGGAGGTTTGACTACACTTGCAAGGTTGAACGCTGCCATGACCCGGGATGTCGGGAGCGAGGGCGGCGAGGCCTCACCGTCAATACCGCAGTCCGTGGTTCAGCCGGACTTGCAGACAGTGTCTCAGGAGGTGTCCTCGGCGGGGGTGACTGGTGCTGAGGCCAAGGTTGAGGTTGTGGAGGTCGTGGTTCCTGGACTGGGTAAGAAGCGGAAGAGGACGACTGCGGGTAGTTTGGGGGAGAATTTGAAAGAGAAGGGGCATGTGCCTTCTGTGATGGACTAGAGTTACGATGCTCTGGCCTTCATTGACCAGCACCTCCTGCTGGGTACCGAGGAGTTTTTCCATGACTATGATATTGTCGGGAAGGCAAAGTTTGAGTATCGCACTCTTCTCCGTTCGAATGTTATTATGCAGACGACAGAGCCGATATGGACTCAGGTGATCCTTTTGGATGGCAAGCTTCGTCAGTCATAAGTGAAGTTCATAAGATAAAGGAGTAGCTGAAGGTGGCCAAGGCTGCTTGTTTGAAGGCTGTGAAGGCAACCAAGGACGCTGGCTCAAAGATGCTCCGTATTTCTGAGTTAGAGACTTTGCTCCTTTCTCAACTATATTGAGAGTAGAAGTGGGCAGCCAATGCCGAGGTGGAGACGCTAAAAATTAAGGTTGCTAAGTTGAGCAAGGAAAAGGAAGGCCTTCTTACAGATGCCAAGGACGCGATCCCGGCAACAAAGGAGACGCTGAAGGCTCAGGTTTGAGTGCTGGCCCCAGATGATGATATGTCAGTCATAGGGGCATTCTGAACTGTGAGGGATGGAGGGGTTGTAGATTTGGAGTTACTTTGTTTTATCTTTCTGAAAAAGTTTATAAGTTTATAAGCCGTTTGTTGGCATGACAATTTTCTTTTACATCTGTACGCTGTCTGTTCAGCATGTATGTTTCTTGTTGGCAAACAATTTTTTTAAGTTAGTAAGCCATTTTTTTTTGCTACTTTAAACTGCTTCTGGAGGCCTTTTTCATGGGCCATTGTTATCAATGGATTGTGGGCCTCCTGGTGGGCTGTTTCGGGTATTTATGCTTAGTGGATATCCGTTTGTGTTGGCCTTAACGGAGATTGGGATCCGGGGTAGCTGTTCGTACCATGTTTCTCGGGTAGTAATTTTTGGAGTTTTTAAGAAAAATGGTAGCTTTTATTTAGTACTGGGCCTCGTTAAAAATCTCTTGTTTTGGGTAGGAAAGAGTGCCCGAAGAAATGACGATACATAAAGGAAATATTAAAACTGGTAAAAATGAAGGTAATTATGAAAAACTGTAAGAATGACTAAAGAAAATTAACAAAATTACTGAACCGCTAGTGCTTTCCTATGAGTAGTAGCGCCGTAGGTTTTCAGCATTCTATGATCTCGGTAGTTCGTTTCCACTAAGTCATTATAGCTTGAAGGCTCCTTTTCCGATTACAGTCTTGATTCGGTAGGGTCCTTCCCAGTTGGGTGTGAGTTTCCCTTCTCCCAGGGTAGGGGATCGATGTTGTTACACCGCAAGACTTGGTCTCCCTTTCTGAAGTCTCGTTTCACTATGTCTTGGTTATACCTTAGGCTTACCCTTTGTTTCAAAGCCAACTCCTATAGGTGGACTATCTTCCTGACTTTGTTTGTGAGGTCTTGCTCTGCTTCTTCATTGTGTTATCCTATAGTTCTCCTTGGGGTTAGTTCCCCGATTTCCACAGAGATAACTGCTTCCAGGCTGTATGTTAGCTGGAAAGGGGTTTTCCCGGTTGAGATCTATGGTGATGTTCGGTACGACCAGAGTATTGATCCAAGTTTGTTGGCCCACAAGCTTTTGGCTTCCTCTAGCCGTTTTTTTAGCCCTTTTGTAACAACTCTAATTTTTGCACCAACACGAGTTTTTCTTAAAATAATATTTTAAAGTGATTAGTTTTATTTTGACGAGTCGACTTCGAACCCCGAAGTAAAATAAATAGTAATATAATTTAATTATTATGTTATTTATTTATTTTACTTGCTCTAATAATGATAGAGCCTAGATAATAATATTAATATTATTATCAAGTCCGACTTTTGTCGATATAAATAATTATCAGTATTTCTTGATGAGCTTAAAGTTGCTAATGCTTCATTATATATCTTTTGCCATCAAGTTACTAATGTCATTTATATTAGTAACTCATATATAATTACCCTTATATATATATATATATATATTATTACTTGTGTAATAATATATCCAATTTTTATAATTATCTATTTAAGATATTTATAACTTGAACCGTCCCAACACTTTAATTTGCCAAATCACCCTTCCACTAAATTAAAATTCTTCTCTAATCACCATTTATTATAATTAACCGAACCATTCCTTGAAAAGAAAAGAAAAGAAGCATGGAATCACATTAAACAATGGCATTTCATTAAAGACAACCTTAATCATCATGATATATTATCATCAGCATATCCCTTAATTCTTTTTAATTTCCAAATGACCAAACAAAATGGAGAAACAAAAACAAAAGAAAAAACAAAAAATCTTGTGACACCTAACTACTTATTATTGTAAGCATAACACCTAATCACTTTATATCATATTAATCATCATCAACTAACTTTATTTGGTTTCATTTCAAGCACGGTGAGAAGAGAAGTGACCGAGAGTGAGAAAGAGAGAACCGTAACCCCACCAAACTTTCGGCTTTGATTTCTTGTGATCCGTAACCCTAATAAAAAATCTAATCCGATAAAAGTGTTCGTATCCTCCTCCTCTACGTGTTGGCGTCACTTTTGATTAGTGAAAGTCGACGGTGACATATTTCTCCTACCTCTTGAGTTCGACCAACTGGAGTTCTAGGAGGCATAGACGATTCCGAATGTTTTCTTCTTCGGTGGCTCGGTCAGAAAGCTTCTCCGGAACCTCGAATATTTTAATTTCGTAAGGAGGTAGGGTTTCGGTAAATTCTCACTGATTGAATTTGAGTTGGATAAGTGAATGATTGTTGCGGTTAATTATTGATGGAGTTTCGTTGACTTTATATTGAATTTTGTAGATATATTGTTATAAGTGATTAAGCTTGTGATTTGGTTATGTTTGTGCTGCCCAAACCGTGCTAATGAAATTGATTTGGGGATGTCATTGTGTTATTTTTGAATAAAATGGGTGAGGTTTAATGGCCGAGAGATTAAACTAAAAGCTGTGAAAAATCGGTAACCGAAAAACTCAAAAATGGATTAAAATACAAGTAATATTTTGAAAGGAAAGGATTAAGAGTTTCGGTTTTGATATAAAAGAAAGATTAGTAATTATGCTTTATTTTTAAAAGGTAATATTGTATTTTTATATAAAAATTGAGGTATAACTTGTAATTGTATAAGCTTTCAGGTATTTTGGATAATGAGTAAAGTTTAGGGATAAAATGGCTATTTTATAAAAATTTAGATCATATTTATAAATATAAAAATAAGTGAGGATTCAAATATAATTTTATAAAATATTGAGATTGAAAATAGAATATGAAAAAGTTTGTGATTTAGAAAGTAATTAATAAAAGTTTTAAAAATAAGGTTTTATAAACTAAGTTTTAAAAAGAGATTATAAATATTATTTTAAATACTTCTTTAAAATTAATCATTTATATTAACATAAATTATTATTATAATTAGTATTTATCAAAGATATTATTTTGTAAGAATATTATAATGCGTAACATTAATGAGTAAGCAAGCAAGCAAAGTAATGTTAAAAACTTTAGAGAATGTAGACTTAATTAAAGAACTTTATAATTCTTTTCCATAAAACACTTAGGTTGTGTTTGTTTACAGAGATAAGACACTGAGATAGGAATACAAAAACATAAAATCGTGTTTGGTAGAGGAGACATGAATAGAGACAATGTGTTCAGAGACACTAAATTAGTGTATTTTGTATCCATCCTGACATGAAGGACACGGGGACACTAACAAGGGACAAAACTTATTTTCCATTTTTTCTTTCATTATTCTTATTAATTTTTCATGATTATATTTTTTATTATTACGTTCTTCATCTAAAATTTTTAAATGAAAAAATGAGAATAAATTGAATTTTCAAAATTTATTCTAGTTTATCACCAAACAGATTACAAGAACACAATATTTTGTGTCTCTGTCTTTCAGTGTCTTGTCCTGTCCTATTTTTAGTATCTTGTCCTGTCCTGTTCTCAAAAACAAATGCAGCCTTAGGGAGAGGCGAGGGAATAATGCCAAAATAATTTATATTATGGAATAATAGGAAAAAAGAAGAAGAAGAAGAAGAAGAAAAAGAAAAAGGAAAGAAAAATATTAAAGAAACCTCTGTCATAGAAGAGTAGAGAGAAAAGATTAAAAGAATATAAAGAATCTCTGTCACAGGAGAGCAGAGAGTAAGAATAAAAGAAACAAAAGAAAGAACGAAACGAAAAGGGGATAAGTAGAAGTATTGTCTGGCCTTGAGAACGAGCTGAGATGATTATGTACCTACTGAAAACGAGCAGAGATATGGTGGCGAGTCCACCGAGATTTGCTTTCAGAGATACATCGGCCAATCCAGGGGATGATCGCACTTGCAAGACAGAAGTTGTTTATAGATATTATCGATACATACATTGGCCAGAGAGAGCCTCACCTGTAAGACCGAGATTGCTTACAGAGGTTATGTTTGCATACATTGACTCAAGAGAGCTACACCCGTAAAAAAGAGGTTGCTTACAGAGGTTATGGAACTGGAAATCAAACTCAGACAAAGATTGCTGAGTTGCGTCAGGAGCGGATCGAAACCGACAGATGAGCTCATTACCTACACTAGGGATTGACATGCATCATGATTGTTTGAGCATATCTTCTATGAATTCTATTTTCTGTGATTGTGTATGTGTTGTGTTTGTTTTCTCTTTATGTTCTTTAGTTATTGTGTTTGATGCGTGATTCGGTTATTGCTGCTGACTGGGTATAGTATTAAAACGGACTTAACTAACCACCCCGACCCTACTAAGAACTCCCCAGTTCTTACCCCTGATCTTCCCCTTTAGATGGAAACAAGAACTCTAGTTAAGATTACTCCTATATATATATATATATATATATATATACGAGGACCCAACGAAGGATATGAAGGTGATAGAGATCTCATATTTTGGCTGCAATGATCGATCAGAGACAGTAAGATTTGGTAGCGAGTTTTGGGTGGCGCCTTCAGTTTAGCGTGGGAATTTTGGTTTAGTCTCTTACTTTTGGATAGATCCACCAAGAGATTCGGAACTGTAAATACTGGCTGAGCTAGTTTTGGGCACCAGCTTAGGGGCTTCTTATATGGACCAGTGCGCGAAGTGTTAATTATGTATATAGTAGCAAGATATGAAGGGTTGTACGCTAACTTCTAATATATATATATGGTAGTGCCTTTATATGTATGTATAATCTATGCTATATGTTATGTTTATATATAATGTTGGCCTTGTGTATTGATGAGCGAATATTTTATACGCTTTTTGGCATCATTTTCATATAGTTTTTAGCATGTTTTGTTTAAGTTTTATTATGTTTTCATAGGATTTAGTGTAAAATTTATATTTTTGGATTATACTTTGAGTTTGTGTGCTTTTATGCAATTTCAGGTATTTTCTAGCTAAAATTGAGGAGTTGGAGCAAAAGTCTGATTCAGAGATAGAGAAAGCACTGCAGATGCTGTCAAGATCTGACCTCCGTATACTCAAAGAAGCTTTTCTGGAGTTACAGAAGTCCAAATAGAGCATTCTCAATGGCTATGAAAAGCTAACATTCAGAAGTTTCTATAAATATACAATAGTTTATATTTTGCTTCAGAATTAAAGGCCCAAAACTGGCGTTCAACGCCAGCCATCTACCCCAATCCTGGCGTCCAACACCCACAAGGAGGTCACCAGCGTCCAATGCCCAAAAGGGGGCCCTTAGCCAGCGTTCAATGCCCCTAAGGAGTCCTAGCATGTGGGAGACACTAAAGCTCAGCCCAAACACTCACCAAGTGGGCCCCGGAAGTAGATTTTTGCATTACAAGTGTAAACCTATCATATTTCTGTAATCCTTAGTTATTAGATTAGTATATATACACAAGACTTCACCATTGTTAGAGACACTTAGACTCTTGCCCGCTTTTATGTTTTATTCTGTATTTCTTCTATCATCATGAGTCACTAAACCTCCTAGGTTAAGGTTAGGAGCTCTGCTGAGTTTTATGGATTAATAAAAGTACTACAGATCTATTTTCAATATGACTTCGATTCTATTCTAAGATATATCTTCGTTCTTCAACCTTATGAATGAGTTGAAGTGGCACAAGGTTATCTCTATTCTACATGGGTTCAACAAGTATCTTTCATGGGATATCAATGAACCACTAGCTTGAGGATACGTCTCTTAGACGGCTAATTCACGACTTCGTTGGGTACTTCTCGAGACATCAGTTCAACCGAGGTATGGGGAGATTAGGATCTTTGTGGTAAAGGCTAGAATCAAGGCGCAGCATTCTCTGATCCGAAAGATTCGACCTTGTCTGTGGCATTTTGAGTATGATCACCAAGGGGATGAACTGCAGGAGCTTCACCCTCACTCAGACTGGATGCGCACTAAACCTGGTGTTCAGCCTAGAGGAAGATTGGCGGCCGCTCAAACCGGCGTTGATCACATACAGCCTGCTATAGAAGAAATCATTCACAGTTGAAGTATACAGCAAGAAAGTATTAATCCATAAGAACAAAGCATCTCTGAAGTCTTAACCATCTTCTTACCATTAGATTCACAATTATCGAGTAACGTTTTGTTTATTTTACTTTTATGCACTTAAACAACTAAATAATTTTTCTATCTGCCTAACTAAGATTTACAAGATAACCACTATTTGATCCAATCCGATAATCCTCGTGGGATCGACCCTGACTCACCTCAGGTATTACTTGGACGACTCAGTGCACTTGCTAGTTTAATTGTACAGAGTGTGGGAATCCGTGCACCATGTATGCTTTCTTTGATTCTTATTATGACTTGTATATGTTTAATTAGCTGTCCTCGCAAATCTTTTTATAAAGTAAAAGTTTTTCCAAAAAATTTGATAGCGCGCTAATTCGATTACAGGCTTGATAGTAAAAAGTTAAAGTTTTAGGCAACTAAGTTGGTAGCACTCGGTTTCTAGTATGATCATGACGTATTGGGAATTGGACCGTTACACCTTTCACGATGATCTTGTTGGCCGTTTCTACTTGGCCATTAGTTTGCGGGTTTTCCATCGAGCTGAACCTTTGGGAGATGCCAAGTCCCTCTAGGAATTTTCTAAAGCGCTTATCTGCGAACTGGGTCCCGTTCAGAGATCACAATCTCTGGAATTTTGAACTGGTTTATGACTTGTCTCCAAAAGATATTTTGGCACTAGGTGGTCGTGATTGTGGCCAACGTCTCGGCTTCGATCCTTTTGGTGTAGTAGTTAATGGCTACTATTAGAAATTGGAGATGCCCAAGAGCCATAAGGAACAGACCGACGAGGTCAATTCCCCATGTCCCAAAAAGGCGATCTGCTAGAATCATGCTGAGCTTATGGGGGGCTGCTTGATAGAGGTCGCGTGAATTTGGCATTACTTGCAGCTTTTCACTAGTTGAAAGGCGTCTCTGATGATGGTGGGTCAGAAGTATCCAGTCCAGATGACCTTTTGGGCTAGGATTTTGCCCTGATGTGATGGTCACAACATCCTTCGTGAATTTCACAAAGTATGTAGTCCGTGTCCCAACTATGGTGGTGTATTTCGCAGCTTCTTGCTTTATGGGCTTTGTAGCAACCCATATTTTTTAAAGTTCTCATATAAATTATTTATGACCTATTTTATTAATTGAACTATTTATTTGGAAACTATTTTATTAGATATAAACAAATTGATTTTATGATTATTGAAGTTTAAATTGACTACGATTATTATATATGGTATTTTGCATTATTGAAACTAGAATTTTAGTAATTTATGAATGGTAAAAATTATATGATTTAAATTAAGTGATTGATATTTTGTTAAACAACATATTTTATATTATTAATTATGAATAATTTATAACGTATTTTATTGGAGCTTTTATTTTTAGAAATTATTTTATTAAAGGTATTTAAATTAATTCTTATGATACTTTGAGTTTACATTAATTAACATTATTATATAATTTTGCTATAATAAAATATTTTACATAATTAAAATTATAATTTTAGTAATTTATTAATAATGAATATTTTATAATTTAATTTTGGTAATTAATATTTCAAGTTCAAAATCTGTCGGTAGGAGTAAATATCGGTACTTCTTGATGAACTTGGTATTGCTAATGTTTCATCGTAATCCTTTATCATTGTGTTACTAATGTCATTTATATTAATAACTGGTATATATTTAACCCTCTATTAATATCCAGTTTTTATAATTATCTGTTTAAGATATTTATAATTTGAATCATTGACTCGGTAACTTTAAAAAATGACACCCAGCTTAACTTGTGACACCCAGCCCCTTACGTGTTACTTAATCACTCAAATCATCATCATTTTTTCACTAATCATCATCATCATCATCACTTCTCATTCTCTTGAAGAAAGAAAAAGAGAGAGAGAGAGAGAAGCCATGTGGGATTCCATGGCACCTTCGAGCTTCCGAGCTTGATTTCTTGAGATCCGTAACTCCCATAAAAAATCAGAACCAATTAAAGTGTTTGTATCTTTTTTCTATTCACGTTGATGCCACTTTTATTTAGGAGAAATCGGTGGTGAAAAATCTCTCCCTCCATACATGTTCGGCAAAGGGAGCCCAGAGATAAAATAGCCGATCTTTCGCACTTTCTTCTCAGATTTTTTGGTCAAAAAATTTTCCTATTACTTCGGTTGTGAGAATAGCGAGCTAGAAGTAGGGTATGATAATTTTTACCGATTAGATGTTAATGTGATACGTGAATTTTAGTTTGATTGAGATTGTATTGAGTTTGAATTGAGTTATGTTGAATTTTGTTGATATATTATTGTTAAATTGGGATTATGATTCGGTCTTTATGGATACAGCCTATGACAAGGAGTTTTGAGTGAATTTTGGAGCTGGTTTATGTGAAATTATTAAGGAAAAAATTGATGAGATTTGATGACCGAGAGATTAACTGAAAAACGATGAAAAATCGGTAACTGTAAATCTCGAAACGGATTAAAAATCACATATATTTTCAAGTAGATTTTAATAAAGAATTTTTTAGTTTTAAAAGCTGTGTTTGTCACTAAAATAACATTATTATTTTATTAATGAAATTGTATTTTGATAAAAGTTTAGATTGATTTTGTAAATATATAAGTTTCGGGTATTTTATAAAAATTATGGGTACTTTTATAAATTAAAATATGTGAGATATAATTAATATTTTTCTAAAAATATTGGGGTAAAATAAATACTTACAAGCTTAAGGTTTAAAGTATAATTTCTAAAATTATAAGGATAAAGTTTTAATAAAACTAGTTTTTGTATAATAAAAAATATAAATATTAAATATTAATACTTTTTAATCTTTATTGTAATTATACATATTTAATTAGTATATTTTTGTTAAATCTATTATTTTATTTTTGTTTAATAAGAAAGAAAAGTAAAGTAATAAGACTTTTTAAAAGCATTAGAAACACAGAGTATTATTAAAGAGTTTTATAATTCTCTTTTCATAAGACATGTAGAAAAAGATGAAGGAATTGTGCGAACATAATTTGATATTTTGAGATTTATAAAGTAGAAGACTAAAAAAAGAAAAAGAAAGAAAAGAAAACAAAGAGAATAAAGAAGCAATGAGGTTCTGAATAGAAGCGTGAACTAAAGATGTGTAACCAAAAAGAGTAATTGATGGTGAATAATAAAAAGATTATGTGAGAATCTACTGCAGAAGGACAGTGAGATAGATGGTGGTGCGACCACCGAGATTTACTTTTCAGGAAACCTTCGACCTACGATTGCAGCCTATGAGGACAGGGGTATTCACAAAGGTTTTGTTATACATACTTTCGGCCTGGGGTCACAGCCTGTGACGATAGGGATGTTTACAGAGGTATGTCAGGAATACGTTGGCGAAGGAAAGCTACCCTGTGTTAATAGGGGGTGTATATAGGGGGTATGCCAACTGGAAAGCTATATTCAGATATGATTACCGAATATTGTCGGGAGCAGGTACGTAACCGATAAAGGATCATACTTGTTTGCGCATATCTAACTTTGATCATATGGATAATGCTTGTTATATGGTGCCAGATTCCAATGGAAAGTACGTAGTATTCAGATGAAATAAAGATGCTTGCATGCGGTCCCATGCTTCATACAAGATATTTTAGGGCGTACAACGTCAATAGATACAAGTTTCGAACTATCTTAAAGGAAGAAGGGATAAAAATTCAAAATAGTGGAGTTTATGTTTCTTCTAATACAAAAAGTTAAGCAAGTATGCGTGACAATAGAGTGGTTGTTGGCAGTATTTCATATTATGGAAAAATAGTGGACATAATTGAATTGAATTGAATTATAGTTGTCATTTCATAGTCGTATTATTAAAGTGTATCTAGACAGATACAACTACCAGTAGAGACATCAAACAAGACCGTTTGGATCTTACTAGTGTTAATTTCTCTCGTTTGATACACACCGGTAATCGAGAAGATGATGACCATACGTATTGGCATCAGAGACTTATCACGTTTATTACGTGGATGGTGAAGTAGATAAAAAATAGAGTGTAGTAATTTATGTGAGACCATGAGACTTGTATGACATGGAAGAAGACAATGAAAAAATTGAGTTAGTTTTTCTCCACGGCCATGGTTCATATCAGTTGGAGGTGACATTTGAGATTTACAGCTGACAATGGATGATAACATAGAAAATGTAACACCCTACCACACAGAGCTTTACGCTTAAGCTGTAAAATAGAGGTGGTGTGGTATTACGACCTCTAAAATAAAATATAATAAGTTTAATAATTGAAAGAATGTGAAATTCTAGGAGCCTTGAAAAATAGAGAAAACAAAATCGTAAAATTAAAAACGCAACGCTCAGAAATAAGGATTACTTGCGTGAGAAGAAAGCTAAAGTTCACTAACATATTGTACAAGAGATAAGAGCAGAGGATCAAGGGTACAAAATAACAAGCTCCTAACTCAGCCTGCAAAGCTAAGGCTAGCCAGAGGATATTTACATACATACATATATACATGTCCCAAAATGCCCAAAATACAAATATAAACCTTAATTCTCCTTAACCTCTAAGAGGAAACAAAATAAACATGATATGCGAAGAGAAAATTAAGTATACATATACATCAACTATACTACAAAAGAAACCCAGAAACCACTCCGCTTCAGAAGTCCAGACGCCTAGCGAGGTGCCTCTCGACCTACATTTGAAAAATAACAACACAGTATGGGGTAAGAACCGGAGGTTTTCAGCATGGTAAAGGTGCCACGCACATAATATATAAGGTCTTGGGAATGCCAGAGGCAATCCTAGAACGCCGACACTCAGATTATAAAACTTAATGGATTTAAAGACGAAAGTGATAATCAAGGTGGTCCACTAAGGTTCTTAATCTTAACCGAATTCTAACTAAAACCCTTAACCATTTTCCCTTCCTCCACAATCCTTCAAAATAACCAGCAGAACAACACAGACAAATAAGGAAGACAAAGCAAGCACAAGTAAAGTACAAGTAATGCAAGTAGCAAGGATAACAGGTAAGCATGATAATCACATAGGCAAGCCCAATTAATTTACCTTTAAACAAAACACACATATGCATATGATGTATGTCTATCCTACTGGCCGTGAGCTCACGTGTCGGTTATTTTGTAAGAACCCGACACATCTAGTAGCTAACCCAGACATTGGTCTCTAAGTTGTGCATCTCCAGGAGGATCATAAATGAAGGAGAGTGCCTTTCAACATCGAAGGAGTGTGCATTTCCACCTTCTCCTGGAGGATATACGAAGGAAAGTGCCTTTCCACATCGAAGGAGTGTGCCTTTCCACCTTGCAACCAGAGAAGAATGTGGGAAAAACAATACAAAAGAGAGTGCCTTTGCACCTTCCCCACATCCCCGTCACGACAAGAGAGGGAACTTCCGTCCTCAACTTGCCATCCGAACACATTTTCAAGTTAATACGCAAGCGGGATCATACACATACCTTGTCATCTTGATCATTTCGGCCACACACACATCTTGAGCATTCTGGCCACCACACAGTCATCCTAAATCTCATCTTTTTTTACCTTTACTTCATCTCTAAGTTATCTCTATTTCCTAGCTTCAACTTACCACCAGAGTTACTACTATGTTTTATGACTAAAAGAATGAAAATAGAGGTTTAGATGTTCAAAATTAGGTTTAAAATCCATAAACCCAGGTTTGATTAAATAGGGGCCACGCGTATGCGTGGGCCACGTGTAGGCATGGGCGTGCGAAAACCCTTGCTTGCATACGGAAGCTCCCTGTACGCGTATGCATGAATCCTAACCCGAAAGGGTTGGCCGCGTCACAAGCGGGTGGTCGCGTACACAAATCTCAAATCACGCGTACGCGTGGACATGCATTTTTCCAAAAAAAATTGCCAAGTCTGAAATGCTGCAGAATTCTAGATTTCACGTCCAAACTTTCGACGCGCATAACTTTTTCATTTTAAATCATTTTTTCTCCATTCTTCAAATGGCGTAAACTTCACGGACCTAATTTTCATACAAAATAAGTTTAAAATAATTTGGGGGTCTGGAAGCCTAGTTATGGCTTGCCGAAGTTCGGCCAAAAACTAATTTTACTCAAAATCACAAAACCTCATTTTTCATTAAGAATCAAACTTAATTCACTTAACAAACTTGTATCCATTATCAAAACACATCTTTAGCAATACCACTTCACCTCTACCATTTCCCATTCAGCCACATCGTACATGAATATCTCCTTTACTTTAACAAGATCAACATGTTCTTACTCAATATACACTTATATACATATCATCATCACTTCATCACTTATCATCCATTTAACAAGCACCAAAGCCAAAACAAAATTCTCATATAGATCACTAAGCATCAAATAAATTTATACGTTCTAGCCTATTCTATGGTCACCTAACCTAAGTTTTCACAGAACATTATATGTTAAATACGAGAAACCTAAATCATACCTTGGCCAATTTTTGCGTATTGTCCAAGGTGAAACACCAACCAACACAGCCCTTCAAGCCCCAAAATCATCAAAGCTCAAGTACCCAACCTCCATCAAGTTCCAAAGCTCACAATTCAAGCTCCAACATATGCATATATACACCTAATTTCATATATATCACCATAGATACTCAAAATTCACAATTTAACATACTAGAACCAAAATTTGGCTAGGGTTAGAGACCTCACCATATCCACAGACCAAGAAAGCCAAGTCCAACAAGCTTCATAAGCTAAATTGAACCTAGAGAACGAAAATCAACTAATTCTCAACTTGGATTCTCTTAAATGTCGAAAAATTGAGGAGTAGAGAGGCTGAGGTGATAGAGCGGCTTACCTATAAAAATTTTCTGGTAGAGTCGTAGAACTTGGCGCAGTGATCACGTTGCCGCAAACGGTGCGGCGATCGAAGCTTGGATTGGGAAGTTATAGAGGTCTGATTTGGGAACAAGGGTTTGTTCTTCCTCCACCACCTCAAGTATGTTACCCAGTGTGAATGAGAAGAAGAAGGGAAATAGGGAGCTGTGTCTTCTTTAATGGATGGGCTCGGTTCAGCCTTGAGCCTATTTTGGGCCTAGTTCGACTGATTCGGTCCAATTTTGGGCCAAATTCTTTGAAATTAGTATCAGAATTCTTGTTTTAACGAACTCTATCCTAATTTAATATAAAAATCACAATTCTAATTTCCTTTATTAAAATTAATTTATTGATTAATTATTCGCTAATTTTATGAAATTTACAGAAAACTCCGTAGATAATGCTTTTGATAATAATGATGAGACTATAGAATATAAATAGTAAAAAGTTAATGTAATTTAAGAATTATCTTAGTATAATAGACACAAAAATAATGTTATTTATGTTAGCAATTTGCTTGTTATATTATGATATAGAGTTTGGTATTTTGATGTTGGTGCGCGAAATTGTGAACAATACTTTTTCACAACTCTCATAATCCCCGGTAATGGCTCCAAAAACGTGGTAGCTCAATACCATGGCATTACACAACTTCGCACAACTAACCAGCAAGTGCACTGGGTCGTCCAAGTAATAAACCTTACGCGAGTAAGGGTCGATCCCACGGAGATTGTTAGTATTGAAGCAAGCTATGGTCATCTTGTAAATCTTAGTCAGGCAAACTCAAATGTATATGGTGATGAACGAAAATAACATAAAAGATAAAGATAGTGATACTTATGTAATTCATTGGTAGGAACTTCAGATAAGCGCATGAAGATGCCTTCCCTTCCGTCTCTCTGCTTTCCTACTGTCTTCATCCAATCCTTCTTACTCCTTTCCATGGCAAGCTTAAGCAAGGGTTTCACCGTTGTCAGTGGCTACCTCCCATCCTCTCAGTGAAAGCGATTGCATATGCTCTGTCACAGCATAGCGGAATTCATCTGTCGGTTCTCAATCAGGCCGGAATAGAATCCAGTGATTCTTTTGCGTCTGTCACTAACGCCCCGCCCTCAGGAGTTTGAAGCACGTCACAGTCATTCAGTCATTGAATCCTACTCAGAATACCACAGACAAGGTTAGACCTTCCGGATTCTCTTGAATGCCGCCATCAGTTCTTGCCTATACCACGAAGACTCTGATCTCACGGAATGGTTGGCTCGTTTGTCAGACGAGCACTCGGTTGTCAGGCGATCAACCATGCATCGTGCAATCAGGAATCCAAGAGATATTCACTAGGGCCTTGATCGCTTGTAGAACAAGAGTGGTTGTCAGTCACCTTGTTCATGGGTGAGAATGATGATGAGTGTCACGGGTCATCACATTCATCAAGTTGAAGAACAAGTGATATCTTGGACAAAGAACAAGCGGAATTGAATGGAAGAACAATAGTAATTGCATTAATACTCGAGGTACAGCAGAGCTCCACACCTTAATCTATGGTGTGTAGAAACTCCACCGTTGAAAATACATAAGCATGAGGTCTAGGCATGGCCGAATGGCCAGCCTCCCAATGATCTAAGATAGCATAAAAATGAAGATAGCTACCAAAGTCCTCTAATACAATAGTAAAAGGTCCTACTTATAAGAACTAGTAGCCTAAGGTGTACAGAAATGAGTAAATGACATAAAAATCCACTTCCGGGCCCACTTGGTGTGTGCTTGGGCTGAGCAATGAAGCAAATTTCGTGCAGAGACTCCTCTTGGAGTTAAACGCCAGCTTTAGTGCCAATTTGGGCGTTTAACTCCCATTTGGGTGCCAGTTCCAGCGTTTAACGCTGGGATTTCTTGAGGTGACTTTGAACGCCGGTTTGGGCCATCAAATCTTGGGCAAAGTATGGACTATCATATATTTCTGGAAAGCCCAGGATGTCTACTTTCCAACGCCGTTGAGAGCGCGCCAATTGGGCTTCTGTAGCTCCAGAAAATCCACTTTGAGTGCAGGGAGGTCAGAATCCAACAGCATCTGCAGTCCTTTTTGGTCTCCGAATCAGATTTTTGCTCAGGTCCCTCAATTTCAGCCAGAAAATACCTGAAATCACAGAAAAACACACAAACTCATAGTAAAGTCCAGAAAAGTGAATTTTAACTAAAAACTAATAAAAATATACTAAAAACTAACTAGATCATAACAAAAACATACTAAAAACAATGCCAAAAAGTATACAAATTATCCGCTCATCACAACACCAAACTTAAATTGTTGCTTGTCCCCAAGCAACTAAAAATCAAACAAGATAAAAAGAAGAGAATATGCAATGAATTCCAAAAACATCTGTGAAGATCAGTATTAATTAGATGAGCGGGACTTTTAACTTTTTGCCTCTGAATAGTTTTGGCATCTCACTCTATCCTTTGAAATTCAGAATGATTGGCTTCTTTAGGAACTCAGAGTCCAGATAGTGTTAATGATTCTCTTAGTAAAGTATGATGATTCTTGAACATAGCTATTTATTGAGTCTTGGCTGTGGCCCAAAGCACTCTGTCTTCCAGTATTACCACCGAATACATACATGCCACAGACACATAATTGGGTGAACCCTTTCAGATTGTGACTCAGCTTTGCTAAAGTCCCCAATTAGAGGTGTCCAGGGTTCTTAAGCACACTCTTATTTGCCTTGGATCACAACTCTTTATTTCTCTATATATATATATTTTTTCGTTTTTTTTTTCGATTTTTCTTTTTTTTGTTTTTTTTTTGTTTTTGAATAGCTTTTTCTTGTTTCAAGAATCATTTTAATGATTTTTCAGATCCTCAGTAACATGTCTCCTTTTTCATCATTCTTTCAAGAGCCAACATTCATGAACCACAAATTCAAGATACATATGCACTGTTTAAGCATTCATTCAGAGAACAAAAATATTGCCACCACATCAAAATAATTAAACTGTTATAAAATTCAAAATTCATGCAATTCTTCCTTTTTCAATTAAACACATTTTTATTCAAGAAAGGTGATGGATTCATAGGACATTCATAACTTTAAGGCATAGACACTAAGACACTAATGATCACAAGACACAAACATGGATAAACATAAGCACTAAAATTTGAAAAACAGAGGAATAAAGAACAAGGAAATCAAAGAACGGGTCCACCTTAGTGATGGCGGCTCTTTCTTGCTCTTGAAGATCCTATGGAGTGCTTGAGCTCCTCAATGTCTCTTCCTTGTCTTTGTTGCTCCTCCTTCATGATTCTTTGATCTTCTCTAATCTCATGAAGGATGATGGAGTGTTCTTGATGCTCCACCCTTAGTTGTCCCATGTTGGAACTCAATTCTCCTAGGGAGGTGTTTAGTTGCTCCCAATAGTTTTGTGGAGGAAAGTGCATCCCTTGAGGAATCTCAGGGATTTCATGATGAGTGGGATCTCTTGTGTGCTCCATCCTCTTCTTAGTGATGGGCTTGTCCTCCTCAATGGGGGTGTCTCCCTCTATGTCAACTCCAACTGAATAACAGAGGTGACAAATGAGATGAGGAAAGGCTAACCTTGCCAAGGTAGAGGACTTGTCCGCCACCTTATAGAGTTCTTGGGCTATAACCTCATGAACCTCTATTTCTTCTCCAGTCATGATGCTATGGATCATGATAGCCCGGTCTATGGTAACTTCGGACCGGTTGCTAGTGGGAATGATTGAGTGTTGTATGAACTCTAACCATCCTCTAGCCACGGGCTTGAGGTCATGCCTTCTCAATTGGACCGGCTTTCCCCTTGAATCTTGCTTCCATTGTGCGCCCTCTTCACATATGACTGTGAGGACTTGGTCCAACCTTTGATCAAAGTTGACCCTTCTTGTGTAAGGATGTTCATCTCCTTGCATCATAGGCAAGTTGAACGCCACCCTCACACTCTCCGGACTAAAATCCAAGTATTTCCCCCGAACCATAGTAAGATAATTCTTTGGATTCGGGTTCACACTTTGGTCATGGTTCTTGGTGATCCATGCATTGGCATAGAACTCTTGAACCATCAAGATTCCGACTTGTTGAATGGGGTTGGTAAGAACTTCCCAACCTCTTCTTCGGATCTCATGTCGGATCTCTGGATATTCACCCTTTTTGAGTGAAAAGGGGACCTCGGGGATCACCTTCTTCAAGGCCACAACTTCATAGAAGTGGTCTTGATGCACCCTTGAGATGAACCTATCCATCTCCCATGACTCGGAGGTGGAAGCTTTTGCCTTCCCTTTCCTCTTTCTAGAGGTTTCTCCGGCCTTGGATGCCATAGATGGTTATGGAAAAACAAAAAGCAATGCTTTTACCACACCAAACTTAAAATGTTTGCTCGTCCTCGAGCAAAAGAAGAAAGAAGAGAGTAGAAGAAGAAGAAGAAATGAGGAAGAGGGAGATGGTGGTGTGTTCGGCCAAAGAGGGGGAGAAGTGGTGTTTAGGTGGTGTGAAAATGAAGGGTTGAAGAAGGGTATATATAGGAGAGAGGGGGGGTAATGGTTCGGCCATTATGGGTGGGTTTGGGAGGTAAAGTGGTTTGAATTTGAAGGGTGAGGTTGGTGGGGATTTATGAAGGATGGATGTGAGTGGTGAAGAGAAAGATGGGATTTGATAGGTGAAGGGTTTTTGGGGAAGAGGTGTTGAGGTGATTGGTGAATGGGGGAAGAAGAGAGAGAGTGGTGGTGGGGTCCTGTGGGGTCCACAGATCTTGTGGTGTCAAGGAAAAGTCATCCCTACACCAAATGGCATCAAAATTCACGTTTTGAGCCAATTCTGGCGTTAAACACCGGGCTGGTGCCCATTCCTGGCGTTTAACGCCAGGTTCTTGCCCTTTCCTGGCGTTTAACGCCAGTCTGGTGCCCCTTTCTGGCGTTAAACGCCCAGAATGGTGCCAGACTGGGCGTTAAACGCCCAACTGCTAGGCTTACTGGCGTTTAAACGCCAGCAGCATCTTCCTCCAGGGTGTGCTGTTTTTCTTCCTGTTTTTTATTCTGTTTTTGCTTTTTCAATTAATTTTGTGACTTCTCATGATCATCAACCTACAAAAGAGATAAAATAACAAAAGAAAATAATTAAATATAAAACATTGGGTTGCCTCCCAACAAGCGGTTTTTTAGTGTCATTAGCTTGACAGAGGACTCTCATGGAGCCTCAGAAATGCTCAGAACCGTGTTGGAACCTCCCAACACCAAACTTAGAGTTTGAATGTGGGGGTTCAACACCAAACTTAGAGTTTGGTTGTGGCCTCCCAACACCAAACTTAGAGTTTGACTGTGGGGGCTCTGTTTGGCTCTGTTTTGAGAGAAGCTCTTCATGCTTCCTCTCCATGATGACAGAGGGATATCCTTGGGCCTTAAACACCAAGGATTCTTCATTCACTTGAATGATCAACTCTCCTCTATCAACATCAATCACAGCCTTTGCTGTGGCTAGGAAGGGTCTGCCAAGGATGATGGATTCATCCATGCACTTCCCAGTCTCTAGGACTATGAAATCAGCAGGGATGTAATGGTCTTCAATCTTCACCAAAACATCCTCTACAAGTCCATAAGCTTGTTTTCTTAAGTTGTCTGCCATCTCTAGTGAGATTCTTGCAGCTTGTACCTCAAAGATCCCTAGCTTCTCCATTACAGAGA